>NC_048301.1:37773932-37853278 GCF_013100865.1 Trachemys scripta elegans
TGTAATCTGTCCTAGTTTCCATTTTTTATATGACTCCTTTTTATTTTTTAGATCGTGCAAGATCTCGTGGTTAAGCCAAGGTGGTCTTTTGCCACATTTTCTATCTTTCCTAACCAGCGGAATAGCTTGCTTTTGGGCCCTTAATAGAGTCCCTTTGAAAAACTGCCAACTCTCCTCAGTTGTTTTTCCCCTCAGTCTTGATTCCCATGGGACCTTACCTATCAGCTCTCTGAGCTTCCCAAAATCTGCCTTCCTGAAATCCATTGTCTCTATTTTGCTGTTCTCCCTTCTACCCTTCCTTAGAATTGCAAACTCTATGATTTCATGATCACTTTCACCCAGGCTGCCTTCTACTTTCACATTCTCAACGAGTTCCTCCCTATTTGTTAAAATCAAGTCTAGAACAGCTTTCCCCCTAGTAGCTTTTTCAACCTTCTGAAATAAAAAGTTGTCTCCAATGCAGTCCAAGAATTTGTTGGATAGTCTGTGCCCCGCTGTGTTATTTTCCCAACATATATCCGGATAGTTGAAGTCCCCCATCACCACCAAATCTTGGGCTTTGGATGATTTTGTTATTTGCTTGAAAAAAGCCTCATCCACCTCTTCCACCTGGTTAGGTGGCCTGTAGTAGACTCCTAGCATGACATCTCCCTTGTTTTTTGCCCCTTTTAGCCTAACCCAGAGACTCTCAACACTTCCGTCTCCTATGTCCATCTCTACCTCAGTCCAAGTGTGTACATTTTTAATATATAAGGCAACACCTCCTCCCTTTTTCCCCTGTCTATCCTTCCTGAGCAAGCTGTACCCATCCACACCAACATTCCAATCATGTGTATTATCCCACCAAGTTTCAGTGATGCCAACAATGTCATAGTTGTATTTATTTATTAGCACTTCCAGTTCTTCCTGCTTATTCCCCATACTTCTCGCATTTGTATATAGGCATCTAAGATACTGGTTTGATCTTTCCTCCCAGTTTTGTCCTGACTCTCCTTTCTCTCTGCCAATATAGCCCACACTCCCTCTCGTTTCCGACCCATCTCCCCGGTCTCCATGTTCCCCACTTACCTGTGGGCTTTGCTCACCTGTCCCCGTCGAACCTAGTTTAACGGGGACAGGTCTTACAGCCCCACGACCAGTATGCGGCGGTGTATATAGACAACATCGTAGTCAATAGCGACAACTGGGAGGACCACCAACGCCATCTGGCTGGGGTGTTGCAGGCCCTTCGATCAGCCAGCCTTACAGCCAACCCGGCGAAGTGTCACCTCGGGAAAGAGGAGGTAACCTACCTTGGATATACGGTAGGGGGTGGGAAACTGACACCTCTAATCAGCAAAGTGCAAGCCCTCAGAGATGTACCCTTCCCCAAGACGAAGAAGCAAGTGCGCCAGTTTTTGGGCCTAGCTGGATATTACCGTCGCTTCGTGCCAGACTTTGCATCCATAAATGTCGGACCTTACAAAGAACTCACAGCCTCGACAAGTGCAGTGGTCAGAAGAGTGTAATAAAGCTTTCGAAGCTCTGAAAGAATGACTCACTCATGAACCGGTCGTGCAACACCCAGATTTTTCAAAAGAATTTATACTTCAGACAGATACCTCTGAAGTAGGCCTGAGGGCTGTACTCTCACAGGAGTTGGACGGGGAAGAACACCCGATACTGTATTTAAGCCGTAAACTGTTCCCCCGGGAACAACGGTACTCCACAATAGAGAAAGAAGCCCTGGCAGTGAGATGGGCCATCGACACCCTACGTTATTATCTGTTGGGGAATAACTTCAGGCTGATCACAGACCACACCCCCTTACGATGGATAAATAGTATGAAGGACACAAACTCCCAGATACTATGTTGGTACCTCTCGCTGCAACCCTATGACTTCCGCATATTTTATCACCCGGGTAAGGCACACGCTAACGCGGACTTCTTTTCCAGACAGGGGGAGGAGGGGGGCGGACCAACCAGAGGGGGAGGGTGTATGATGGGACAGCCCCGCCCTGTACTGGCCCCAGCAACGTCAGGCCAGTAGCTCTGACAGAGGAAGTCCTGCCCCATTCATACTGGGCATGCTCCAGATGCTCACTGAGTATAAAAGGAGGGAACTCAGCTCAGTCGGGGCTGGCGGCCGCAGGGGAAGGACCTAACTGGGAAGCTACTGCAGAGGACCAGCCGATGCTCTTGAAACTGCCAGGAACAGAGGCCTTTATAGGCCGGCACGAACCCCTACGGTGGGAGGAACCAGAGGAGGCGACAGATCCGGAGACTCACGGAGAACCCTGGGATCCGTGGGAGACCCCCAACTCCCCAGCCGGTAGGGAGCGACACGGGGGAGGTGGCGGACTGGTACCTTGACCCCAGTAAACCTCAGCGTGTTTTGGTAGGACCCCCTCGCTGAGCCAGTAATAAGGTCCTACGGCCCTTCAACCAGGGGCGCTTATATGGACTTTGGCCATTAGGCCGTGCTGCCCTGCAACCAGGGGCGCTTATATGGACTTTGGCCATTAGGCCATGCTACCCTGCGACAAGGGTTGATCCTATGGACTCTGGCCACTAGGCCGTGCTGCCCTGTAAGGAGGGGCATGGACCCCCACACTCTCCAAGAGCAGAGGGGCAGTTCACACCTCCTCAGGGCATGTACAGAAGAAACCCAGCCCAGCCTCACAGGAACAAAGGACACTGGTCTAGGCAGCAACAAAGGATCTGTTGGACTCTCGAGTGAGTCACCCCCCTTCCCCTGGTCAGTTTGAGACTACAATGAGGTAATGCTCACCTGACTCTGAAGGGGTCGGGCAAAACCAAAAGGGGAGAGAGGATATGATAAAAGGGAGAGATGTTTGCCATGCTCCTTCTCTCTGCCACCTCCATCTACAGATACCGCCACCAAGCAACTGAAGTGCTGATCAAAGGGGAGAAACTGGCTTAAGGACAACCAGCCAGCCTGTGGTGAGAAGCATCTAAGTTTGTAAAGGCACTGAAAGTGTTCAGATCAGATTAGAATGCATTTTACATTTATTTCATTTGACCAAATATGACTTGTTGTGCTTTGACTTATAATCACTTAAAATCTATCCTTTGTAGTTAATAAATGTGTTTGTTTATTCTACCTGAAGCAGTGTGTTTGGTTTGAAGCATATCAGAGATTCCCATTGGGATAACAAGCCTGGTACATGCTTGTACACGTGCTGGGAGCAGCTTACATGCTAGAGGCTGTGCATAACAGCACGGGAGTTGGGGTTCTCACAGTGAAGCAGGGTAAGACTGGCTCCCAGAGTCGAGGATTAGAGTGACCCAGCAGATCACCAGTCCAGCTAACACCAGGGGAACGTCACAGTGCTGCAAGCCGAAGTGAAAGGGAAAGAAAAATCTCTTCCTCAGCTTTCCGAACAAACAAGATTACAATCAGAACTGTGGAAATAAAATAACTGAATTTGTTTGCTGACAGTTCTGAAAAATTTAAGAGACTTTGGTTTGACCCAAACCAAAGTTCTGCCGAGACTCATCAAGCCCTCGGACCGCTACCCTGTTCATAATTATCCACATGGGCACAAACGATACTGCCAAGAATGACCTTAAGTGGTGTGAGGCTGACAGACCAGCACAATAGGACAATTCACTAGTATATTAATATTAAAGAAATGTTAGAGTACTATTCACTCGAGTGTTAATTTAGTTCAAAGGAAATGTGAATAATATTGTCTTGACTTGTCTGTTACTCTGTTGAATGCTCTCGGTTATATATCATGTATATCCTTGTACTTAATTAACCCTAGGTCAAAAGTATGTGTAAGTATTAAGATAAGAATTTACTTAATGTGAAAATGCATGAACACTAAAGAAATGTTACTTGGATTGTTTTCACTTACCTATCCCTATTATAATGTAAAGGCATGCAATTGCATTATGTATATCCTTGTAATTAAGTAACTCATTAAATGATGATTAAGCCTTTGGTAATGTAAATGAAGAAGGGTCTAACTTCAAAGCAAGGGCCATTAAGCAACAGTGGGAATTCAGACTGTCTGCATTGCTTATTCTTCGTCAAAGAAAGATGCACATGGGTGAAGACACTATTCAGATTATCTTCTATGAGCGAGATCTACAAATACTGGTTTAAAGGAATGATCTTGCATCTCTGACCTGTTTTGGATTCTATCAGGATTGAACAAGTAGACAGAGATCCCCAGTGGTGTTCTTGTCCATCCTCCCTGTTGAAGGAAAAAGGCCCAGGCAGCGACCATTGAATTGTGGATGTAAATGCGTGGCTGTGCAAGAGGTGTCACTGAGAGGGCTTTGGCTTCTCTGACAACAAGCTAATGTTCCAGGAAAGAGGATTATTGTGCTGGGATGGGTTCCATCTATCAAATACTGGGAAGATCATCTTTGGACATCGTCTGGCTAACCTGATAAGAAGAGCTTTAAACTAGGTCCTATGGGGGATGGTGACAAAAATCCAGCCAATGTATATCTAGACTCAAGTAAATGTAGACAAGCGGAAGGGGCTAATTTCTGGAGAAGAGACTAGAAATCACAACTGCATTAAAAAGTCAAGAAGAAAAGTAACAGGAAAGTCTGCAAAATGTCTTTGATACCTGTATAAAATGCAAGAAGCACGAAGAACAAGCAGGATGAACTGGAAGTCATGGTATATGAAGGAAATAATGATTTAACTAGCATTACAGACACTTGGTGGGACAACTCCCATGATTGGAGTACCAGCATTGAGGGGTATAGCTTGTTCCAAAAAGATAGGTAAGGGAAAAAAGAAGTAGGTGTTGCACTGTATGTCAAGAATGTATATACTTGCTCCGAGGTCCAAAGGAAGTGAGACACAGACCTATTGAGAGTCTCTGGGTCAGGATAAAAAGGGAAAACTGTACTGATGTTATGGTGGGGGTCTATTATAGACCACCAAATTAGGAAGAGGAAGTGGATGAGTCATTCTACAAGCAGGTAACAAGATTAGCTAACACATATGAGCTAATATTAATGGTTTTTCTTTAACTTCCCTGATATCTGTTGGAAAATATTACAGCGTCTAGTGGGGTAGTCACCCAGCTCCTGGCCTGAAGGGCTTAAAACAGCCTTGGGAGAGGGCTGTGGCGGGGAAAAGCTAGCCTGATTGGGGGAAGCAGCCGCAGCTAGGGCCACGCCCCAATCAGGTCATGGCTGCCCTATAAGAGGGCTGAGGGCCAGAGACAGACAGACTCTCTCTCTAGCTTTTGACAGGGAAAGATCTGGGAGCTGAGCAGGGTACCTGAAGTGGAGCAGAGGGAGCTGGGGAGCTCCAGCCTAGCAAAGCCCTAGGCTGCAGGCTGAGTTAAGAGCCCACAAAGGTACTGGGGCTGCAGAGGGGCAGCCCAGATATAGGCAGAGGCAGCTGGTCTAACTCCTCCTTGCTGATGATGAGTGGTTTACAGACTGCCATCTGCCCCAGTGAGTGGGGGCTAAATGGAGACTGGCAGTAGCCACTGAGGCAAGGTGGGGATAGAGAGTTGGGGGTTCCCCTAGGAGGGGAGACCCAGAGTGAGGGGTTACTGTGGTGGGCAGAACCCCTGAGCAAAGGGCACCGGGGTCTGGGAGGGACATGGGGTGGGGAGAGGAGGAGCAGCGGCAGGCAAGACACCGACCTACAGAGGGCGCTCTGGGCTGGAAGAGCTAATTCCTGAGATGACCAGCAGAAGGTCCATGCTGGTGAGTTGTCGCCCTGCCACACAGCAGAACATAATATGTCCTGCAAATTCTTAGCATGTGTATGGGACACCTTTCTGAATCAGAAATTTGAGGAAACAACTAGGGGGTCATCCATTTTCAACCTGGTTTTGACCAACAGGGATGAATTAGTTGCAAACGTGAAGGTGGTCAGGAACTTGGGAGGACGTGATCAGGATCTGATAGAATTAAAGATCCTATGGAAAGAAGGACCTGAGAACAGCAAAACAAAGACACTGGACTTCAGAAAGGCAGACTTCAGCCAACTCTGAGAAAGAGTAGGCAAGGTCTCATGGAAAAAGACCAAATAGGAAGAAAAGGAGTCAAATAGGGTTGGCAGTTCCTAAAAGATGTAATACTAGAGGCTGAACAGCAAGCTATTCCGACACAGAGGAAAGATCAGAAGAGCCATAGGAGGCCAACATGGCTGCACAAGGGCTTTTTAGCTATCTAAAAACCAAAAGGAATACATACAGAAAATGGAGGAGTGGCATGTCACCAAGGAAGTTGTCATAACTATAAAGGGAAGGGTAACAGCTGTCCTGTGTACAGTACTATAAAATCCCTCCAGGCCAGAGACTCCAAAATCCTTTTCCCTGTAAAGGGTTAAAAAGCTCAGGTAACCTGGCTGGCATCTGACCCAAAGGACCAATAAGGGGACAAGAGACTTTCAAATTTGGGAGGGGGGGAGAAGGCTTTTGTTTGTGCTCTTTGTTTGGGAGTTCGTTCGCTCTTGGGACTGAGAGGGACCAGACATCAATCCAGGTTCTCCCCATCTTTCTAAACAAGTCTCTCATATTTCAAACTTGTAAGTAAAAAGCCAGGCAAGGCGTCTTAGTTTTACTTTGTTTTCTCAACTTGTAAATGTACCTTTTACTAGAGTGTTTATCTCTGTTTGCTGTACTTTGAACCTGAAACTAGAGGGGGGTCCTCTGAGCTCTTTAAGTTTGATTACCCTGTAAAGTTATTCTCCATACTGATTTTACAGAGATGATTTTTACCTTTTTCTTTAATTAAAAGCCTTCTTTTTAAGAACATGATTGATTTTTTCCTTGTTTTTAGATCCAAGGGGGGTGGATCTGTATTCACCAGGAGTTGGTGAAAGGAAGGAGGGGGAATGGTTAATTTCTCCTTGGTTTAGGATCCAACGGGTTTGGATCTGTATTCACCAGGGAATTGGTGAAAGGTTTCTCAAGGCTTCCCAGGGAAGGGAATTCATTTGGGAATGGTGGCAGCGGACCAGATCTAAGCTGGTAGTTAAGCTTAGAAGTCTTCATGCAGGCCCCCACATTTGTACCCTAAAGTTCAAAGTGGGGAAGCAGCCTTGACAGAAGTATACATGGGAATAGTGCAAACATGTAGGGACAAAAAAACAAAACAACCCAGGAAAGCCAAGGCAAAGAATGAGTTACAGCTGGCAAGAAATATTAGCAACAACAAGAAGGGGTCATTCAAATATATCAAACAAAAAAAGATCTAGGACTGTGTTGAGGTGGTGAGCTGGTAATGGAAGATGAGAGGAAGGCAGAGCTACTCCATCCCTTCTTTGCTTCAGTCTTCTCACAAAATCAACATGTGACTGGATGACTAGCGAAGTTACCATAGATCAGGGATCTCAAACTCAAAACACCACGAGGGCCACATCAGGACTAATACATTGGCCTGAGGGCCACATCACTGAAACCTTTTCATACAACAAAGTGTAATATAGTATGCTATAAAAAGTCAATGTATTAACTATTTTAAAACTGTAATGCGAAGAAGGGTTTTACTAAAATATAAACACCTGTAACTATTCCTTATATGGTTAGTAACACTGATGATGATCTACACTAACAGTCTATCAACATAGCTGTAATGGCAGGAACTTTTTAAGTAACTATTCGTACAAAATACGTTGCCACTTTTAACAAAACATTCTTCCCGATTACTTACTGCAAAGAATCATACATGCTGAACTTCATACCTCAGACTGCTTGTCTAGTCCATGAGGCCCTGCCCCTACCCCGCCTCTTCCCACCCCAGTATTAGGATTGGTTAGGTAAATTTCAGTAAAATGATTGGTTAAGGTATATCTGAGAATATTACTATATAAATTAGGGGCAAACAGGAAGTAAGTTGGGATTCGAAAATAAGGAAAAAGGAACTTGGGTTTAAGTTTGCTGGAAGTTCACCCCAATAAACATCGAATTGTTTGCACCTTCGGACTTCGGGTATTGTTGCTCTCTGTTCATGTGAGAAGGACCAGGGAAGTGAGAGGGTGAAGGAATAAGCCCTCTAACAGAGGCATAGCATACAAGTCAATTAAGGTGACAGTACCGCTCTACTTGGTGCTGATTAGGCCTCAGCTGGAGAGTAGTATAAGGGCCCTACCGTCAATCAAACCCTAACCTCGCCCTTTGAGCCCTTAAGCCCCGCCCTGCCCCTTGAGCACTTGGTCCCTCCCATCTGTCACCTGAAGTTCCACCCCATGGGGGTATTACTTCCAGGGTCAAGGTGCCACCTGACCGGAAGCAAGGTGTGTCATGTGACCACTCTAAGAACTCCTACCACCACTCTCTACCAATCAGGAGGGGTTTCATCCCAAAAGGACCGCCCCGAGAGGAGATTTTGACCAATCAGGGTGACTTCTGGGGCGGTGGTGAACCACCCGGAAGTGGGTTGTGTGACCCCTCTAAGAACTTCCCCCACTACCCTCTACCAATCAGGAGGGGTTTGTCCCGAAAGGGTGGCCCCAAGGGGAGATTTTGACCAATCAGGGTGACTTCCAGGGCGGGGGTGACCCGTCCGGAAATGGGTCATGTGACCCCTCTAAGAACTTCCCCCTCCACCCTCTACCAATCAGGAGGGGTTTCGTGCCAACAGGACCGCCCTGAGAGGCGATTTTGACCAATCAGGGTGACTTCCAGGTTGGGGTGACTCCTCCGGAAGTGAGTCATGTGACCCCACTAAGAACTCCTCCCAAGGCCCTCCGCCAATCAGAGTGCAGCACCATTACCCCATAAGTCCCAGCGCCAGACAGAGCGGCCATCTCTTACCAAGGACACGTGTTTTTGAAATCGCAGAAAGCCTGCTGAGAGGAAACATGGACTCCTTCACCACCCCCGTGAGAACTTCGGACTTTGTTTTAGCTCCAACCACCTTTGAACTTGTGTGGAGCAGGTGTTACATCAGCGACAGTTCCAAGCAGGACCCTTTGACCCAGCCATTGATGGATAAGTCGGAACCCGACCCCAAAACCCTTGTGAGGCACCCCGATGAACGTGACTGCCTCTCTCTGTCCACCCCCTCAGAGGTGGAAGGCGATTGCGGCTCGGGGGAGGCACCGGTGGACAAAGCGAACGGAAAAGACGGAGCTCAGGTAAAATGAATGATTAAGAAGCGGCGGTCAAGGAGGGGTGGGTAATGGGGTAGGAACCGGGGGTTGCAGTACAAGCAGTGAGGGGTGCTTACATGGTTTCTTTTCTGAAAATCTCTCAACAGGTCGACGATGCCTTTTTAGAGGCCTTTAAGAACTTACACATTGGAAGCCCTGTGGGAGTAAACATATCGTGCGTCAGCTGCTTTTGCTCATGTCTGAGACACAGATCTCAAGCCAAAAAGGACAAAATGGAAGAATGAACCATCTGAGACTCCCTTATGGTAGGGGTCATGGCATCCATTTTTACAGGTGGCTGTAAAAGGTCGTGTTAAACCAGGCGATTAATAAAACTTATTTAAATATGTCAATATGAATGTGTTCCCTTTCATACTCGTGATAGTAAAAGACAGTACCAGTAACAGTCATGTCTACACAGGCGGCGCTGTTAAAGAAAATATATTACGCCCCCGGGGAAGTTGGGCGCTTCGGCGGGATCAACCCTCTTTTTCAAGCGGCCAGAAAGCATAGTAAAACTTTAAACAGAAGACAGGTAACGGCATGGCTTTCAGACCAGGATGCTTACACTTTACACAAACTGGCTCAAATACGTTTTAAAAGAAACAAGACCATTGTTTCAGAGGTGGATGCGCAGTGGCAGGCAGATTTGGTGGATATGCACCAGTTCTCCAAACACAACAGCGGTTTTAAGTACATCTTAACAGTGATAGACATTCTATCCAAATATGCCTGGGCCTTAGGCCTAAAAGACAAGACGAGTGGTGAGGTATCCAAGGCCTTTAAAGCTATTTTCAGTGAAGGTCGCGTGCCTCAAAAATTACAAACCGATCAGGGGAAAGAATTTTTAAACAAACCTTTAAGTGGATTATTAAAGCGGCATGGAGTTCACCATTTTGTTACCAATAATGAAGTCAAAGCAGGAGTTGTGGAGCGATTTAACAGCCCATAACACCTTTCGCTACATTGACGTCTTACCTGACTTTATAAAGAGTTACAACCAGAGCTTTCACAGAACTATACGTACCAGACCCATTGATGTTAACCCTTCAAATTCTCTGAAGGTATGGAAAATGGTTTACGGAGATGGTTTTAAAATAAAACCGGTTGTTGCCCCGTTTAGAAAAGGTGACCACGTGAGACCAAAGGCGCTTTTGAAAAAGGTTATGAACAGACGTTTACCGATGAGATATTCATAGGGGATGAAGCCTTAACCAGGGGCCAGAGACCTGTATACCGCTTAAAAGATTACGAGGGTGAGGCAGTTACTGGATCTTTTTACCCTGAAGAATTACAAAAAGGAAACCCCAAATGAGCCAGGATTTACAGGATTGAAAAAGTTCTAGCAGAGAAAGGAAAAGGGAGAAAAAAGCAGCTACTGGTGAAATGGTTGGGGTGGCCCGATAAGTTTAACAGCTGGGTGGAAGCTTCTCAACTCTGTGACATCTAGACACGAACAACAACAAAAAAAAAGATTCCTTCTGCAAGGACAGAGAGAGAGAAAAATGAGCGACGGCGGGTTTTACATTACTTTGCCCAGCAATGCCAGCTCTGCAGTTTTTCCCCAAAACACCATCTCGAACTTTACAATACGGCAAATTAAGCCCTTGGATCTCCCGGGTGCCTGGGAGGTGGGGTTAGTGGAAATACAATACCCGCACAGCTGGAATACTATCAACGAAGACACCCCTTTCAAAATCACCTTTGGAGCTACAACGTGGAATTTCGTCTTACAACGAGGTTATTACTCGACCATACCCGAATTACTGGAGCATATGAACAGCAACATGGCTCGTCATCCTGGACCGCCTGAGGTGGTCATGAACTATGACCCTGTGGGTAGAAAAGTGAGACTTAAATCTACTGATTTTATGTACATGTTTTCTACTGACGGGGAGCTAGATAACATTCTGGGTTTAGGCCACAAACGCAACGTCCAAAAATTCCCCTTCTCGGCAGATATAACAGGAGGTTTTAACTCCTTGTATCTATACACGGATGTCGTAGAACACCAGTTTGTGGGGGACTTTTCTGTTCCCCTGTTATGCTGCGTCCCTGTCTGAGGAAGGAACAACGAGTTTGTTACCATCACCTACCACAAACCTCATTACGTCCCTGTCAGTAAACATCGACACCATCACCATTGAAATAAAGACAGATCAGAACAGACATGTCTCATTTCGCTTCGGCAAGGTGATCGTCAAGCTGCATCTGCGGCCGCGGAGAGAGCGAGGTTTCTAAAAAAGCAAAACCCTATTATGGCGATCCCAAAAAATTATGGCGACCCCACCATCTACAGGAACTATTACAAAGCCCAGGCTGGATACGCCCTTCCTGGATATCATGGGGCCCCCGTGATGTACGGGGCAGGTGTGGGTGGAATATTTCGTAGCCTGTTTCGAAAAGCCGTACCGCTTTTGAGGAGGGGGCTAGAGATTATTAAACCCCACGTAAAAACCGCCGCTCAAAACATAGCTAAAGATGTGGTAGATCATGTCTCCCGTGCTGTTCTGGAGAAGGTGGGGAATACAGCTTCACAGGAAGGATCGGGGCTGATGTACATTAAAAGGAGGAAGAGAAAAAGAAATACGTCATACCCGTGATGCACAGGTCCCCCGAAACCCTTTAAAAGAAGGGCTTTGACACGCAGGGCTGGCCATAAGCGAAAGTCCAAGAGGAAGCCTGGGCGAAAGAGGAGACGCGCTCTGCCTGGTAAAAGAGACATATTTTAATCAACATGGCTTTTGTTCACTGCGGGTCTGAAGAGTGCACCAAATCCGAACTAGACTTGTTTCAAATAGCTCCTACACAGCCCAGCATCGAGAAAAGCATCTATATCAAGGTGCCGCCTCTATCGGCCATTACGGAGTCTGCCCCCATTGACTTTTTTATAGCAGGGAATGGCATAGATTATATGGATTTAAACAACACGCTGCTGTACCTGTGTTGCAAGACTGTCAAAGGAGACAGAACTGAACTCGCCGTGGACGCCGAAGTGGGTCTGATGAATTACTCCGTGGCCTCTATTTTCATTCAGTTGGATGTCACGCTGGGAGACCACCTCATATGCCAAAGCAACAACTGCTACCCTTACAGGGTCTTTATAGAATCGGTGTTCAATTACAGCAACGACACCCTCGCCACGCAATTTTCCGCCGGCCTGTTTTACAAAGACACTATTGGACAACATGAAGAAACAGAGTTGGATGGAGGGAATCTAGGGTTTGTGAGGTGTGCAAAGCTGACGGCCGAGAGCAGAACGGTAGAGCTGCTGGACCATTTACACAGCGACCTGTTTTTTCAAGAAAAACTTTTGTTAAACGGAGTGGATGTGAAAATTAAACTGACACGCAGTAAAGACGCTTTCTGTTTAATGGGCAGTGCGGCTGAAGGCTTTAAACTCTGCATTGTATCAGTGTCCCTTTTTGTGAAGAAAGTATGGGTGGCCCCGGGAGTCCGTCTGGGGCACGCGGAGGCCCTGTTTACCGCTAATGCTAAATACCCTGTGGACCGTGTGGGAATGAAAGTGTTTAGCTTCCCCGCGGGCAGCAGGGTCAGTAACCAGGAGAACCTTGGGCATGCCTAGCCTTGCTCAAACCATGTTTCATGTCAGAACAACCATGTGGCTTTTAAAATGCATGTGGGTTTTTTGAAAAGTGTATGGCTGCAAACTTGGTTTGGTGTGTTTTATAAAGCTGCTGTTTTGTGTGTGTGTGTGTGTGTGCGCGCGCGCGGGGGCCTGTGCAAGGCATAGTTTTTTTTTTTTTTTTTTAAGTACTTGGTTTGTTTTAAACAGGGCTTTTTTTTTTTTTTACTGTGCATAATGTGATGGGTTTTTAAAATGGGGTTTGAGGCACTTGGGGTAGGGGTGAATGCTACTAACTAAACCAAAGGCACATGGTTGGGGCAGAACAACCATGTGGCTTTTAAATGCATGTGGGTTTTTTGAAAAGTATTTGGTTGCAAACTGTGGGTTTTAAACTGGTGGTATGTATGTTTTAAACTAACAAGGGTTTCTGTGCAAAATGGATTTTAAAAGCAGTTTTGGTTTTTATTCTGCAAAATTAGATGTATTTAAAAACCTGTTTGTTGTACAGCCTGAATTGGATTATTTTGTTGTAAAGCTATGACTTTTTAAATAGAAAAACACCCTAATGAAGTGTGTGTGTGATATGTATGTTTACAAGATGGTTTCATGTGTTTTATAATAATGTTGTTGTTTGCTCCACAGTACAGTCAAAACATGAGAGATCCTTAGACCAGAGGGAAAACAAGCTGAAAAGAAAAAGGAAAGAGACCGCTGAAAAGGAAAATTCACCAGCATCAGTGACTGATGGATGGATGACGCCCTGTAAATATATTTTGCTTATTGGTTTGGTTGTTCTATGAGGTTTTGTATTTTAAGTAAATACATAGGTGTGGGTGAGAGAGGTGGTAAAGTTTAGTTTTTGTAAAATGTTGTTGTTTTTTCCCCCTCATAGGCCTGGGCAACTTTTCTGACAATGCTGTAGTCAGAGATAAAAGGACATCTCCTCCAGAACTGCCAACAAACCAGGAATCTGCTTTGAGACCTTTAACAACGCAAAACAGCACAAGAGTGCAGCTGAAGCATCTGGGCGGTCCAAACCTCATATATGTCAAACCCAAGGACAAAACAAAAGACTCTGGTAAAAAACAACCATGCCACCACAACTCCAGTTCCTCAGTGGCCACCACCACACCAAGCCCTGAGGAAACTGTGAGCGAAAACACCCACATTCACAAACCCAGAGCACGCACTCTAGGGGTTCTAAATGTGCGCAAACCCAGAGCATGCGCTCTAGGGGCTGCGTTTAAAAAACCATGGACTAAAAGCTTCTGCGATGCTGAGGTATTGCAATCACACAACCAGCACTCTAGTTCCTCAGCGGTGGCCACCACCACACCAAGCCCTGAAGAAACTGTGAGCGAAAATGCCCACATTCACAAACCCGGAGCATGCGCTCTAGCGGTTGTGAATAAAAAACGAAGAACTGACAAACCATTCTCCCATAACCATAAGCTTGTCACAGCTCCCCCATATTCTAGTAGTTGGGAAGGGGTTGAGGCTTCCCTCAGAAAAGTGGTGGAGGATGTATCCTCGGGTAGTCTAAAAGAACGGGATTCTAGAAAGAAATGGGAAAAATATGATGCTTGGTTCAGAGCCATGCTGAAAAACATAAGGGCTGGAAAGGGTGGCTCTGAGCAGGCATGACTAGTCGTGAAAAGGGGCCTGAGTAAAAGGGGCACCCTCCAGGGTACACATCAGCTCATGTGTAAACAAAAGGGGGGACAGTGCTTGGGTGATAAACAGATGGCTGCCAAAAAGTTCCAGGCCCGGGTTGTTGTAAAAATTTTAAAAAGGGCTAAAGAGGTAATGAGGAAAAAAAAACAAAAACAAAAAGAGATGCCCCCTACTGGAGGTTCTCAAACTGGCTTGTCTGAAAATGGGGAGGCGGAATCAGACTCTGGTTTAGCAAATTCCCCAGAGGGCTCTCTAGACGGGTTCCGTTCTACTCCCAATGACCCTAATGGAGGCGCCTCAAAGTCTGACTCTCAAATAGCATCTAATGTAGAAGATGCCGCTAATGATCCCGTAGAGGAACCCCCAAGTAACCCCGAAAATGCCGAGGTGTATATGGAGAGAGTGAGAAGTTGGCAACGTGAAGTATCCAGATTTGGGGGGTCGGTGTATTGTGAGGAATTTCATTTTGTCAATCTTGAGCAAATAAATTCAGCTCAGCAGGTTGTTGAAGCCATACACCGGGGAATACAGTTGGTGCTCAATGACATTAATGGTAGGGTAGGCCCTGATGATTATGTTCAGTTACGTTTAGAGAGCCGTAATTTAACAAACTCTTTGTTTTTGGTCAAAAGAACTAGGGATGAGCTGTCTGCTGAGGATTTCTTAAATCAGACCTCAAAACTGCTACAGAGCAATAGAGAGTTACATGTCGATGGGACATTGCGCCTCGTTGTGACAGTTGTAAAAAACAGGGGTGGGGGTGCTCATAGAGTTTTAAATTCTATCCTTAATAGTCAAATTATTCATAAAAAGAGACTGTGTTTAGTAGACCTGACTTACACCGGTACCAATTTGTGTTTTGCGGGTGGGCTCTTGGCCGTCATGTCCGATCGTAAACCTACGGACGCGGAATTGTTAGCGGAGGCGAGACAGTTACATGAGAAACTCGGGAGGTCAGATCAAAAAAAGGTTATGCTCAGCGACGTAGCAAAGTTTGAACAGCATTTACATACAAGTCATGGAAGGTGACAGTACCGCTCTACTTGGTGCTGATTAGGCCTCAGCTGGAGTTCTATGTCCAATTTTGGTTACCAATATATAGAAAACAGGTGGAGAAACTGGAAAGGATCCAGAGGCGAGTGACAAAGATGATCAAAGGGATGGAATGCAAACCATATGAGGAAAAGCTGAAGGAACTGGGTATGTTTAGTTTGGAAAAGAGGAGATTAAGGGGGGCCAAGATAGCAGTCTTCAAATACTTGAATGGCTGCCATAAAAAAAATGGAGAAAAGTTGTTCTCTCTTGCCACAGAGGCAATGGGTTCAAACTACAGCATTAAATCTCAGGAAGATTGTCCTACTGTTCTTACAGTTAGGAAGATGAAACAGACTGCCTAGAGAGGTTGTGGAAGCTCCTTCACTGGAGGTTTTCAGAAGGATGTTAGATAGCCATCTGTCTTGGATGGTTTAGACACAACAAATCTTGCATCATGGCAGGGGGCTAAACTAGATGACCCTGTCTATGGTTCTAGGATTTTGGTGAATCATAAGAGTCAGAAAAACTTAGTTTCAGTCAAATGAAGTGTTTCATTTTGTATGCAGTGTAGTTGTAGCCACGTCAGTCCCAGGATATTTGAGAGACAAGGGCAGGGAGGAGAAATGAGGTAATATCTTTTATGCAATTATGTGTAGCTCGAGCGTTTGTCTCTCTCACCAACTGAAGTTGATCCAATAAAAGATATTACCTCACCCCTTGTGCTTCATTGTTATTTTTAAGATAAAGGAAATTAATCAGTCTACCCCTCTCCCAACCTTTGGCCAAGTGATTGGGGCACTCACCTGGGATGTGGGAAACCCAGGTTCAAGACTCCAACCTAGAGCAAAGACTTCAGCTTAATGTTTCTTCCTGGTAAACGTCTTAACCACCAAGCTATAGGATATTCTGGAGTTAGTCACTCAATCTCTCCTTTTGAAGCTTCCCACTTTTTATAAATACTTGTGTTCCAGCTCCTGCTCCACTGAATATTCAAGTGTCTCCCCTTTCCCAGTGCTCTAACTACTGGGCTATAAAGTCATTCTCTCACTCTCTGGCCCAATGACTACTCAAGTATTTTATACCAAGTGAACCAGCTTTAGCAGGTGAGATTAAAAAGCACTCCCGCTCCAAATACTTAATAGCCTGGTGTTTAGAGTACACCTGCTACAAAGTGGGGATTCATACTTGGTTCTCCCACAACCTATCTAAAGGTTATAAAGATGGGGGACACCACTCCTCTACCAGTGTTTTTGGTGCTTAAATCCCACCTGTGAATCTATCCTGAAAAATTAAAATGAGACATTTTGTTAGTGCTGAAATGGTTCATTTTGACATTATTTCTTCTTCTTTTTTTTTGACTGAAGTATACATACCTATCCCCAAATCCAGATTTAAGTTTGGAGATGTATTTTTTTTTAAGATGACCTGCAAACTCTTAAAAAAAATCCAGTTGATTTAGTCATTTGTTTAATGTCCTAAGGACTGTGGTCAGGGCAGGGTGGAAAATCCAGCAAATAATTGATAACAAATTCTTATATTTTATAAGTCCTGCTGTTTAGCACCGCCAGCGCCTGCCCTCCATGTGCCCCAGTATGCATTATGTTGGTGACATCACACCTACTGGGGTTCTGCAATGGGGTGGAGAACAGTGGAGTCAGGTACCTGCTGTTTTATTTTATTTTCATAATATTGCCTAAGTTTGAATAGAAATATTAATAAACTTTGCAAAAAACTGCATTACCTACAGATCCCTAAAACCATCAGTGATATTTAGAAGTAGATGTGGAATTGAGATACACCTGGCTATGCTGAGGAAGACTCTAGGCCAGAAGAGAATGTTAGGCAAGCTAATGCAAGGCCAGGTCTTTGAAACTAGAGTTCTCAGGAGCATGAGATATAGAAATAAAAACCCAGTCTGAGGTTTATTTCAGGAGATTATTTTGGTTAAATCATCCTTGACAATGCAAATTCCAGACTGCTGCATTCCTGCCAAAAAACAAAACAAACAAAAAAAAAAACAGGAAGCAGCATGAGCTGAGGGATGTGCTGGCTGCCGCTTCCCGCAGCTCCCATTGGCCTGGAACAGCGAACCGCGGCCAGTGGGAGCTGCAATTGGCCGAACCTGCGGACGCTGCAGGTAAACAAACTGTCCCGGCCTGCCAGCGGATTTCCCTGACAGGCCGCGTGCCAAAGGTTGCCAATTCCTGGTCTAATCAATAAACATATTTACCTATTATAGACATTTGTAAAATACTCCTTCACCATAGAACCTAAGTGCCTCTGATCCCAATAGTTTGTTTATGGGTCAGTCACCATAATGACTAAATGTGTTCTCACTTCTTAAATATCTTTCCAGCCAGTTTGGTCATTTGGTCATCTGTTTCCAGTTGACCCTCCATCAGGTCTAGTTAATCTGTGTGTGGATCATCAAATGATCCATTTGTTGCACGTGAACAACTGGTAGGAGCGATAGCCTTCTCTGCTCAACTTTTCAGATATAACGGAGAATGTGTATCCTTCACCAATTCCCTCCTGTTCCTGCTTCAATCTCTCGGCTAATTTCTATTCTATCAAAAATACTTTACAGTAGAGATGCTGCTTTGGCACAGAGCTGTTCAACATGGTGTAATATGAGAAAGTGACTGACTAGAATATATGAAAGAATTAATTCCTTTGTTTCTCTAGGTCCTTGAAAACTGTGCTCCCCACATGACTAAATTATTTCAAATTTCAAGAAAAGGTGGTTATGCTACCACTCACGTTAAGAAAGAACACATTGGTTTTCTATCTCTGTTGTAATGGGAAAGGGCTAGGAAAATATGGGAGAACAGAAACAGTTTCAAGCTGGCAGCCAGGCTGAAGACCCCGGTGAGAGTTGCTCTTATATAAAGTCTGAGGCCTCTCTCAAACTCAAAAATATCCTAAGAAAATGGTTGGATATGGTTTCCTTTTTTGTGCATTGATACCTGATCCTGAAGAGACTCAGTTGTTAGGGTTTGATTCATAGTATTGATGAGACATCAGATAATGCAGGCTCAATCAGGTTTTATTAGTCAAAGACAAAACATCATTATAGAAAGGTTAATACTTCTCGAATCTGGAAGACAGCAGTGCAGCGTTCATACTATCCTGAAATTATGAGCTTCACACTACTCATATACATACCTGGCATGTTTATAACCAACAAGCTTACCTAAGATTTAACCACCCTTTCTTACCAGTTTCTTATCTTGTTTTCAACATTGTTTTCCAGAAGTCAGCAAACTTAGAGACATCCTGCACCAGCCGTAGCTTGTTACAGATTGCATATTGGTCAAGTGTCAAAAGAATCATCTGTCTTCTCCCTAGCATGCTGTCCAAGCTGTACTAATCACACTATTATATTTGCAAGACAAAAATACATCTCATCTCTGTCAGATTCTACAGACACATAAAACAGGTTATTGAGAGTTTACTGTAAGCTTAGCATGAGTGCAAAGCATGCTGGGAATTTGCTTAATAGTTATACACTGTTAGCATAGGCATAAAGAATACAAAGCCTTCTCGAAATATTTATTGGCTAACAGTTGATTGACTCAATCAATGGTGATTCTGTAAAGCAACTACTAATTTGGGGTTGTCTTAGTTAGGATAATGACAATGAACCATTTTTCGGAGACTATAGGAAGAAATACCTTAAAACTCACCTGGAAGCAACAAGGGATATTGTGTGTCCTATATGCTGGAAATACTCTGAGAGGACTCCAGTGTAGACAACCCCAACTGCTAAAAAATCACAAGTCAGGGCCCTAAAACAAGGACGTTTTTAAAAGTAATACATTTTTGGGGATCTTCTGGATTTTGATCATTTAGGGTTCATGTTTTCAAGCTTTTCTCTGCAACCACGATAGCTAGCAATTTTCTTTTTCTTTTTAAAATTAAAGCCAAAATTCTCATGTAATCATATGAATTCAGAAGCTAGATTTTTAAGGCTACATACTAGTTATCATGAGACTCATGATAACATTGTGAGTTGGCTACAATGGAATTCCATTTTTATTAAACTAAACTGGCTCTTTATTACATCAACTATTTACAGAGCTGCTCTAGCTCCAGTTTAGCAATCCTAGCCATAGGCATATAGAATTGACTTCCTCTTTCCTCCTACAGCCCACACTCCTCCCTCCAACTTCCATGCAGGTTGTTACAATGCGGAATACAATAAATGAGAGAGCAAGAACTTTTAAAAAAGGGAACAAAGCATGCTGGCTTCTCTAAAGCACGGCCCACATGGGCATTATTGGAGCTCGGCCCTTAAAGGCAATGGAATGATGGAAGATGTCGTGTTGAGTACTCTAGAGAAATGTTATCCAATGGATCAGATGACAAAGGGAATCTTGTGGCTCACTTCAGATGGGTGCAGGAGTATATATAAGGGAGACCTCTCTCTCTAAGACAGGGATGAGGGTGCTTTAGCAATAGCAGGCATGAACTAAGAATGTGTGTGAGGGTTGGGAAGGAAGAGTGGGAGAATTGCTTGACTCATACTCATAGACTTTAAGGTCAGAAGGGACCATTATGATCATCTGGTCTGACCTCCTGCATGCTGCAGGCCACAAAACCGTCCCTACCCTTCCCTTGACTCTGCTGATGAAGTCCCCAAATCCTGTGTTTTAGTGACTTCAATTGGCAGAGAACCCTCCTGCTAGCGATCCCTGCCCCATGCTGCGGAAGAAGGCGAAAAACCTCCAGGGCCTCAGCCAATCTACCCTAGAGGAAAATTCCTTCCCGACCCCAAATATGGCGATCAGTAAGACCCCGAGCATGTAGGCAAGAGTCTCCAGCCTAACCCTTGTTAGCCATTATACTATTTACCTACCATTGCTCGGTATTCCTCAGCTAATATGTTTTACCATTAAACCATTCCCTCCATAAACTTATCTAACTTAATCTTAAAACCAGACAGGTCTCTCGCCCCCACCGTTTCCCTCGGAAGGCCTTTCCAATATTTCACCCCTCTGACGGTCAGAAACCTTCGTCTGATTTCAAGCCTAAACTTCCCCACGGCCAGTTTATATCCATTCGTTCTCGTGTCCACATTAGTACTAAGCTGGAATAATTCCTCTCCCTCCCTTGTATTTATCCCTCTGATATATTTAAAGAGAGCAATCATATCCCCCCCTCAGCCTTCGTTTTGTCAGACTAAACAACCCGAGCTCCTCCAGTCTCCTTTCATATGACAGGTTTTCCATTCCTTTGATCATCCTAGTGGCCCTTCTCTGCACCCATTCCAATTTGAGTTCATCTTTTTTAAACATGGGAGACCAGAACTGCACACAGTACTCCAAATGAGGTCTCACCAGCGCCTTATACAACGGAAGCAGCACCTCCTTATCCCTACTAGATATACCTCGCCTAATGCATCCCAAGACCGCATTGGCTTTTTTCACCGCCACATCACATTGTCGACTCATAGTCATCCTCCGGTCTACAAGAACCCCTAGGTCCTTCTCCTCTTCCGTTACTTCTAACCAATGCGTCCCCAGCTTGTAACTAAAATTGTTGTTAGTCATCCCTAAATGCATCACCTTGCACTTTTCACTATTAAATTTCATCCTATTTCTGATACTCCAATTCACAAGCTCATTCAGTCTCCCTGCAGAATATCCCTATCCTCCTCCGAATTGGCAACGCCTCCCACCTTCGTATCATCCGCAAACTTTATCAGTCCACTCCTGCAATCGGTTCCGAAGTCAGTTATAAATAGATTAAATAAAATGGGTCCCAAAACTTTGAGAAGAGGGTACTGTGAAGGTTTAATGGAAAATCAACTACTGTAGAAAGTAGCCTTTGAGCAAATTAAGCAAACATAGAGAGCAAAATTAACAGCTGCTTAACTTTTTAGGAACATAGTTTACATTTCAGTCAGCTGCCATTGATCTACCCCATATCTACCTTTGAAAAAAGGGTTGTATTTACATAGGGGGTATTTGGTGTTTTTCTTAAAGTCACAGCATCTGGATTTTTGTGATTACAAGAGTATCTCTGCTTTTGTTTTTTCTTTACATGAAGTTTCTAGCCCCAATGCAGATAAAAGCTTGAAAATGTGGAATCAAGTGCACTGTAAAGGCTCAGAAAGGAAATCAAAAGACTTCCTTCCCCTCTTTTTTTAATCTTGTGTTTTCTGGTCTTGATTCATGATTTTTGATTTTGGGGTTAGCAACATTGTTAAAGACTTAATTTTATTATTTTGTTTTGGGTATTACTATCAGCTACAAAAGCCACAAAACTACAATGTAAGCACAGTTTTAAGCCTCCCTTGTAACTTCCATTGGAGGTTTCAGAGACCCAGGGTAAGCTTCCTATAATGATGACTCGGCATTTATACTGATTTCTATCTTCTCTCTTTAAGACTATGTTGTGTATTAGCCATTGTATCCTGAAACTAGAAATATTTGTACCTGAACTGTTTATTGCACAAATTCATAATTTGAGGGGATTCATAGAACTTTTTACACTCGGTATAAAGAGAACTAAGAGATAATTGACTCAGAAGAGGCAAGGTAGGAAGAATTAAGGGATGACTAACAGACTTTTCTGACTAGAATAAAAAACCCCAGCATTGGTTAAGATTTATTTCCCTCTAAAATGTATTTTGTATATTTTTTTCTGTAAGGTGTGGCCTTGCTGCACATGAGTATTTTGATTCATACCTGCTTCAGGATGGTTGTCTTTGTATGTAACTTTACCAGCTTGCCATGTTTTTAAAGACCACATGAAATTACTTTTAACAGTCATAGGATTTGGATATTTTTTTGTCTCAATTGAGCTCCAATGGACATGCAACCTTACAAAATCACTGAACAGTTTAATGCTCTTGTGCTTAATTGACAGTCTCTGAAGTGGCCTGGAAGTCTAGAGTAGCAGTGGTCACAGAGAAACAATTAAAAACAAAGATGCCCAAAGGACTTATATAAAACAAGCAAAAACATCCAACATTCTAAATGAATCAGACACAATAAATTTTTTTTGCAGTAGTTACTATGTAAATGCAGGATCTTACTGCTTATTTTTGGTCTTCTTCCCTGACTCCCTCCTACTGTTAAGTCCATTAAGGGCTTGTCTACACTACCTGCTGGATCGGCGGGCAGCGCTCGATCCAGCGGGGGTTGATTTATCGCATCTAGTACAATAAGCTACAATAAGGGCTTGTCTACCCTACAGCACGGGGTTGATCTAAGATACGCAACTTCAGCTACGTGAATAGCGTAGCTGAAGTCGACGTACTTAGATCTACTTACCGTGGTGTCTTCACTGTGGTAAGTCGACAGCTGATGCTCTCCCATTGACTCCGTTTGCGCCTCTTGTTCTGGTGAAGTACTGGAGTCGATGGGAGAGCACTCGGCAGTTGATTTATCGCATCTATACTAGACGTGATAAATCAACCCCCGCTGGATCGATCGCTGCCCGCCAATCCAGCAGGTAGTGTAGACAAGCCCATAGACACCACATAAGATATTTTTTTCTTACCTCAAACAGATTATTGACCAATGTCCTGATCTTGGAACCACTAACAAACATGAGTTATATTATGCAGCTGAGTAGTCTGGACTGCTCGGCTGTGTTATAAATTACTCAAGTGCAAAAGTGTTTGCAGTTGAAAAATTTCTAGAAATTAATCACTAAAAACTATAATTAAAAAGAATGCTTATGTGCATTTTAATTATTTTAATGATAATTTTCCAGTTACACTCCTGTTAACTCCAGTTACACCGTCAGGATCAGGTCTTGCTGAGGCTGCTGTTCTCACATACCTCCTTTCATGAATGGTCCTTTAACAATGGGTGTGGCCTGAGCGTCTGGCGATCGCCTCGGTGAGGCTTTCCGCGCGGACAGTTGCACCTCAGGTGAGACCCAGCAGCGCAACCGCAAGGCCTTTCGGGAATTGTAGTCCACTCAACCGTCTCCTATGATGGCGGCGTCGGCGCCTGAGGACTACATGTCCCACAGTGCTATGCGTCGGGGGCCCTGGCGCCCGGAAGGCCGCTCTCTCTCCCTGTGGCAAGGCGGCTAGTTCAAGTTGCCATAGCGGCGAGGTGGGGAGGAAGCTGAGCAGAGTTGGGCGGTTGGAGCCGGCGGGGTGGGGGTGCCCTGATGCTGAGGTCTCTCGCGAGGTGAGGAGGGGGCTCGGCCCCCGTGGCGTGTTGGGCCTGGGTGGCTCCGGAGTAGGACCCGGGGGCGGGGGCCAAGTGGTCAGAGCCCAGGGGGGCTGCTGGGAACCACTGTAGGGGCTGGGCCCCGGGAGGACCTGTGGGGCAGTGCATGGGCGAGATGTCTGTCCGGTGGGGTACTGCAGTGTTGTGTTTAGAAAGCTGGCCTTGAGCTGCACAGAGAAAACCACAGTTGCCAACTTTCACGTGGTAAATAAGCACCCTGACTTCCACAATAAGCTAAAAATCAAGCGCATCCCATTTCAAAATAAGGCCAAAACGAGCCAGTCCCTAAGAACCCCAACCCTCTATGTGTCTAGATCTCCCTGGCGTGCAGTCTGGGACTATATTGGGCCCGCTCTGCACACCTCCTTGCCCCTGCTTGCTCGGAGCTGACCAAAAAAAAAAAAACAAAAACAAAAAAAAAACCAAGCAATAAGCTACTCACAAGCCAATGAAGCCGAAAACAAACCCAATTTCTGCGTTATTTTTGTGGGTTTGGCATGTCTGGAGGAAACATTCTACCTTGATGTCAAAAGATGGTGTAGCAGCATCTGTGAGACTATCGTAACCATATTAAAAATTAGGATGTCAGTTCTACAAACACTGAATCTTTCTTAAGCATGAAAGTGCTTGCACTTCCTCTTAGCACGCTTATTTGAATAAAGAGGAAGCTTAAAAGCTATATGAAAATCTAGTAGAAAATTGTTTTTCTGTCAGATGAAATGTCCTCATTCAGTCATTTTTTGTTTATTTAGCACTTTATTTACTAGTATCCTTTTAGCACTGCAACCATTGCATTTTTTAGCAAACCTCTTGTTGGATAGCTAAAAATAAACCCCTTAACCCTCTATGTGGTAAATCTTCATTTCCTTTGTGCTACTTCTACGGTTGTTTCTTTTTTCTTGACCTCATTTGGTGGAAACACTTCTTGGAACTTTATTTTGTTTTTAGCAAATTAACTTCAGTGCAGGTCAGCATTACTTTTATTTCAGTGTTTAAAAATTCAGTAAAAAGAAAACAACTATGTTCTTGGAAAAAGCTTCTGTCCAGTTTAAATATCTGAGTCAAAGAACCCAAAGGTGCCTGTCCTGGGGCACTTAGGCAAGGTATAATTTCTGCTCCACACTGTCCGAGTGTCTCTCCTCCCCTCCCACTCAAAAAGGTACATTGCAAGAGGAAAGTCTAAACCCAGGGTTATGAATTCAATCCTTGAGGTGGCCATTTAGGGATGGCGGGCGGGGGGAACTGTCAGGGGTGGTACTTGGTCCTGCTAGTGAAGGCAGGGGACTGGACTCGATGACCTTCAAGGTCCCTTCCAGTTCTATGAGATAGGTATATCTCCATATATTATTATTAAAGTCAGCTGCTTATAAGGACTGGCAGGAATCAGGGCACCAAATGTTACTTTTTGTTTAGAAACAATCATGCTTATAGAAGCTAGAGGTAGAAAAGATCTTACTCCTGGGAGAATTCTATGCAAAAAAATTAAAAATTCTGCATATTTTATTTATCAAAATAACACAATATAATCACGCCAGTTTCAATTATTTTGGTAATTTATTTCAAAATACCTGTCAGCAAGTATGTCTGTAACAATACAGGTAACAAAAAATATTCAGGATCTGTTTTTTGACAAATAGATTCCCTACTAGGCATATTAATACAAAACTTTGAGTAATAATTCATTTAAACTACAACACAGAAACGTGTGCCCGCATCTCTCAGAAGCAGTGCAAAGGCTTGGAGGAGTCAGGGGTAATGGTGAAGCTGAGGGAGAGTGAAGTAATTGCTGGGAATGAGCCTGGGAGTGAATCTGGCGGTTTGTTGGGTGTGCGTGGGAGGAGTTTGGAACAGGGTTTTTTTAGGGGAAAGGTATTGTTAGGCAGTTGGGGAGCCTCTCCCATGCAGAACTTGTCTGACCCCTAGCCTCTCCCATTCAGTCAGGCACATCTGCACCTATCACCATGTGTCCCTGCATCCCCCTTCTGTCCCATCCCTATGTGTCCTTGCACCCAGACTCAGCCACTCCTTACCTCCATCCTCATGTGGTCCAGCACCCCACCTGAACCACCCTTTGCCCCACCCCATCCGGCCCTGTACTCCCATTCAGCCCTGCCCCAGTGTATCTGCCCCACTAGCCCTTGTGAACTCAGGTCTTTGACACCCCCCCAGCAGTCCTGTGTACCCCATTCTGTGTCCTGTCCCCCCACATCCTGTTCCTCCTCACTTGGCCCCATGGGCAGGGCACTGTGAGGAACGCACCCTCTCCTCTTCCATATCGCTGGCTGCTACTGCCGGTGAGCAGGTTGCTCTCTGTTCTGGTGCCACAGCAGCTCCTGGGTGGTGAAAGGTGTAACTTTAGTGCCTCTCCAGCAGAATATATTTTCTATAGAGGAAAAAAAAATCTGCTGGGGACATGAATTCTGTACTTGCGAAGTGGTGCAGAATTCCCACAGGAGTAAGATCTATTAGATCATACAGTCCATCTCCCTGCTAATAAATGATTGTTCCCTTTTAGTACACTTTCTAGTATTTTGTCCTGCCTAATTTTAAATATTTCAAATTATTGATTTTTTTCCACTAGCTAGGGAAGGGTGAGGAGATTACTGCCTGAATGCTGACCCTTGACCGTAGTCGGGACTCTTTGTCTATCATATCAGCCTTTAGCTCAGTGGTGCCCAAAGTTTTCCTGTCGCGCGCCTCCCCCCCCCCCCCCCCCCCCCTTACCAGTAATGGAATCTGTCCACATTCTCCCTCCCCTCCCCCCTATTACTGAGCAGTTAAGGCTTCCTCAGCTTGGGCTGAAGTTGGAGCTGGGGATAGAACTGTGGCTGGGTCCAGAGCTGGGCTGGGTGTCACTCCCTCCCCACCCCCTGTGTGAGCTGACCTGGGTCCTGCCACATGCCCCCTGAAGTTCCTCAGTTTGGGGACCACTGCTTTGGCTGGTATGTCGTTGATAAACTTAAAGCCTCCCCATAGGGATTGCTATACCAATGGCCTGTGTAGTTCAGGATCCGTTCTCAGATATCTGCCTGTACCAGATACTTCAGAGGAAAATGAAGAAAACATTAAGCGGGCAATTATGGAATAACCTGCCCACGAGGGGAGTTTCTTCCTTTCACCATCATTTTAGAAGTTGGCATATGCCCTTAAGTAAGAATGCTTATATTCCTTACAAACTTGTTTGGCTATTACTATCTAATGTATCTGTGGATGTTCTTATTAGCCATATGACTATTCAGTTCTTCTTTTCTGAATTGCCTGATATGTTGTGGTAAGGAGTGCCATGCTTGTTTCTTGTACTTATTTAGGCCATGTCTATATGTACAGTGCTGCAGTGGTGCAGCTGTACAGGTACAGCTGTACCAATGGAGCGCGTGTGGTGAAGATGCTCTGTGCCAACAGGAGCGGCATAAGCAAGGTCGGTGTTAGAAGTTCTCCTGCAGACATAAGCATTTGTGTGCACAGCTCTATGTCAGTGTAACGTGTGTCACTCGGGGTGTGGAATATTCACTCTTCTGAACAATATAAATTTTGCCAATATAGGCTGTAGTGTAGACATAGCCTTAGATGAGTACTGTGTGACTATTTAATATACTAATGCATTTGTGCAAGACTAGTGTGGCATGAACTACTATGGTGTGTGTGTGTATTTGTGTGTGGGGGGGTTGTTACTAAATCTTCAATAGGTAGAAATTAGTAGCTTAATTACACTAAAGTGATGTCTACACTATAAGCTAAGGGGATGATTCCTCTGCTTGTGTACATGTACTTATTTGTTCTAGCATGGATATAAATAGCCATGTAACCATGGGAGGGCAGGTAGTGGCAGCGGATGCATGACTGAGCTGAGTACAAACCTGCCTGAAATCCGTGGATATGTACTTGGCACGTCTCAGCTGTGCCTCTGCTGCAGCTACGCTGCTATTGATATTTGTGCTAGCTCTCATTGAGCTACCACAAGTATGTGTGTACACCAGCAGGGTAATCAGACTCCTTGCTTATAGTGTAGGTATAGCCTAAATGAATACTGGAACATAGTTTCTCTCCATCCTCTCCACCCAGTCCTCCTTGAAGGAATGCTGTCAAATGACCCGTAAAATATTTTCTTATTTTTACTTTCTCTTGATTCCCTCCAATCCACCCTGCACTTAGATGTTCTTAAAATTAGATAGTTTCAGAGTTTTAGAAAAGTCATTTTCTCTAGTGTTGAAGATGATCAGAGCTGCTATTATTTTTGGACCAAGATATTGGAAATAAATGTGGTGGTGGAGAAAGAAGAATGTGGGACAAGAATTAGGCTCCAGTCCTGCAACTGGATCTGCTAACTTGCACCTCTGCAGCCAGGGAAGCTCTACTGAGGTGAAAGGGTAAATTTTTCTAGTTATCTTATAGGATGTTTCTGTTCTGTGTAACAGGCCTTTTGAGCCAAATTGAAAACATGCTTATTTGATCTTGCATTCCCAAATACCAATACATAGCACATCATCTTATGTACTTAAAAATAATAAAGAAAACAATTCTAATCACATCACATCTCTTTCCCCTCTGGAAGGGAAGAGCGAATAAATTATATGTGGCAAACACAGATCAAATAGGATTTGTATTAAACAGGCAGCTGACAGATAATATGCTGAATTTTAGACCTGATCTTTTCACTCTTACCAATGAGCCCATCTATTTTTGTCACGAGATGCAAAAAAAGCTTGTGGCAGAGTAAATTGACAGTTCTTAAAAGATACTTTATATACATTTGGCTTAGGCCATAAATTTCAAAATTGGATTTCCATCTTGTATTCCAAACCATATGCTGCTGTAAGAGTAAAAGGATATCAGAAAAATTCTCCTTCTTTAGATGCACACACCATGGATGCCCATTGTCTCCTCCTCTTTTTGCCAGGGTAATGGAGTCATTCATCTTCTAGTTGATAAGAAATAATCCTTGTATAATGGGAACACAAATTAGTTTTATACAGATGATGTCATGGTATTTGTTATGAATCCAGCTCACACACTACTAGATCTGAAAGAGAAAATCTTAACATTTGTCAAAGTGTCAGGATTTAGTATAAACTATGACAAGTGAGACCACCTGGGTGTAGGTGTGGGCTATGATCTACTGAAAGATATAAAAGATAAATACGAACACAAATGGGTAGCTACTTCAGTAAGATATCTGGCAATCCACAT
The DNA here is from genome assembly GCF_013100865.1 of Trachemys scripta elegans. NCBI lineage: Eukaryota > Metazoa > Chordata > Testudines > Emydidae > Trachemys > Trachemys scripta. The sequence continues at coordinate 37,802,700 of NC_048301.1, forward strand.
TTCTAAAAAATGTCAAAACTTATAGAATTATACGTTTTTGATTAAAAATATCAAGAGATCTGAAAAATTGGTCAAAATTTGAATTGTAGCGGTTAAGGTGAATATTTTACTCTGAATTAACTTCCTTTTCCAAATGCTCCTGTTTTAGTCTCTGGGAATTTGTTAAATCAGTGGCAATCCATGATAAACAAATTCACTTGGGGAAATAAGAAATCCAGGGTTAAGCAATCTGCTTTACAAAGGCAGTGGCAAAAGGAAGGATTAGCTCTACCAAACATTAAACACTGGCTATTCAGATCACAAACCTGATGTACTGGATAACATCAAACCCTAATCAGGACTGGCTAGAGATAGAACAAGCTCATTATTGTGCAATCAAAGTACACATGATTCCCGTGGATAAAGAAATCCTATAGGCCAAAATCAGTATATAGCCGCCCTTTTATGAAAGCAACAATAGAAACTTGGGGTAGCTTTCTAAATAAATTAAGCTCATACCCCTCATCTCTTGTAACCTCAATAAAAACCTGGAAGTTTTAACATTTGGGAACTTACCGGTACATCAAAATTCGGCCAACTGTTTAGAGACAATATATTTAGCTCAATTGATGAAGTACACTAGCAAAAGACACCAAAATTCCAGTATATAAATACCTACAATTGAGACTTTTCAACCCATCTCTATGAAAAAGCAAACCTAAGCAGAAAATTGATGCAATTTGAAAAACTACTCACTACATCCACAAAACACAAAGATTTACTCCCCATTCAGTACAGAGTAATCTCTGTTACTTACAGGAAACAACTATGTTCATGAAAAGATGAAAAATTGGCATAGGAATAGATGCCAAAACTGAGGAATGGGAGAACATATGGAGCAGGGGTCGGCAACCTTTCAGAAGTGGTGTGCTGAGTCTTCATTTATTCACTCTAATTTAAGATTTTGCTTGCCAGTAATACATTTTAACATTTTTAGAAGATCTCTTTCTATAAGTCTATAATATATAACTCAACTACTGTTGTATGTAAAGTAAATAAGGTTTTTAAAATGTTTAAGACGCTTCATTTAAAATTAAATTAAAATGCAGAGCCCCCCGGACTGGTGGCCAGGACCCGGGCAGCATGAGTGCCACTGAAAATCAGCTCACGTGCTGCAGGTTGTCTACCCCTGATATGGAGCAATGGTCCCCACACCTTAATGAACACATTAATAAAAGAAAACCTTGTTACCATTTTTTATCAATGGTACCTAGCGCCTCTTAAAATTAAACAAATTTATGGTGTAGGGATGGGTAAATGCTGAAGAAAATGTAATGAAATGGAAGGATTTATCCATCTGTGGTGGAAATGCCCCCAAATGAAGACATTTTGAAATGCAGTTGGACGCAGCATAAAGGAGCTAACAGTGCCAGCTATCAGATATTTTTATTATCAGATATTAGTATTTTTATTAAATTGTCCTGAAAATTCTGCATCTTACAAAAGCTATGGAGAATTGATCATTTATCTATTAGTTCTTACTAAAATTACTATAACAAGGTGGTGGAAGAAGAGTGATTCTGCTAAATCTATTGATGGGTATAAAAAAAATCTGGGAAATTCTGGTAATAGAAGAATTAACTCAGTTTTTACAGGGGAGAAGGAAAAAAAGATTACTTAGAAACCTGCCAGAATTTTTTGGCGTTTGCTGAAGAGGGCATTGTCTGCCACCAAACCTGATGGTTTGAGAAGTTTTTTTGAATACTAAGGAAGAGAAAAACCCTTTCAAACATAGTAAATGTTAAACTCAAAATAAAGGCATTAAAATAGGAAGAAGAAGGAGAAAAGCTTAATATTGTATAGAGTTTTGATTGGACATCTAATAAATAGATTACACATCTCAATGTCAGAAAAACAGAAATTTGGACCTAAATATGAGGTGAAATACTTTAATTGACACTATGAACTGAAAGTACAGAAAAGGAAGATGAAGAGTAGAAAAGCATCAACCAATATATGTGATCAATATCACAAAGTTGAAGAAAATGACTAGAGGCAGGTTTTGTCAGTACAACTTTACAGACTTCCGTAGGCCAGTTAATAATTGCGTACATGTGTGTATAATACTAAGTTTACCTCTATTAAAATTTTTGTTATAAAAGAATGGATCTATTAATAAAATAAAAAAGAGAAGAGATCATATATGGTAGATATAAGCCCTTATGAACTTGTATTCTGTAAAATGTTCCCATATTTGAATACAGTTGTGAAAAATCAAGTTTGCTGAAACAATACTAACCACGACTTTGTGATCAGTGTAGACTAGTAAATCTTTCTGAGCACTGTTTCAGTTAATTGTGATTAAATCCTAGAATTTAAGGTTGAATGTGATTTTGTTCTAGTGTATACTAATTGCAAAATTGTGATTAGTATAGTTTCAGTGTCAACAGTTTTCAAATAGTGACATTTTTGTAGCAATATGTCTATCCTTTGTTGGAAGGTGCTTAGATACCATGGTAATGGATCTGGTGTATAAAAACCAAAATAGCACAGAGATTAGTCAGTGAATTTTCTCCACCTACTAGAGACAGAGATTGGATTGCCCTGTGACTTTCAGGCTGCATGAAATTGTGGCTCCTCAGGTGGTCATTTGTATTACTTATGATTAACCCCAGTCCTGTAAACAAAGCTATTCATGTGCACTGTGGTAATTGTAGTATGTGCAGTCTTGATCCTACTCCAGTTCATATCAATGGAATAAGATTGAGCCCTGTGTAAGAGCTACTTAATTTACAGGATTTGTGGGAAATAACGTTATATGTGTAGATTTTAAAAAATATCTTTCTGCAACAATTATATGTGGGTTTTTACTCAGACTAGTTTGGGTGGAATCCAGAGGTTAAAGACTATACACCTTTCAAGGTAAATATATTTTCCAGGTTAACTTGACACATGCAGTATCTCTTGGTTAACTGTGTGCACACTCTGGACAGAATTGCATACAGCTGTCTTGCAGGCTGGTTATGAAGCTTACAGTGATAGAGATTTGTTTTTAAATAAATTATATGGTAGTGAACATAACCTACTCAGAAGATACTAATCTTTCACAGTGAGAGAGAATTCATTCTTGTTGCTTTCTCCATCTAAGCCTCATCAGTATTCTGATCACTGTGCTATATTTTATAGATCAGGGGTCGGCAACGTTCGACACGCGGCTCGCCAGGGTAGGCACCCTGGTGGGCCGGGCCAGTTTTATTTATCTGCTGACGTGGCAGGTTCGGCCGATCGCGGCCCCCCCGGCCGCGGTTCGCCATCCCGGGCCAATCGGGGCGGCGAGAAGCGGCGCGGGTGAGCGATGTGCCACCCTGTTATAGATAATGATAAGATTTTATCATGATTATTTTTAGTAAAAGTCATGGGCAATAAACAAAAATTCATGGAGCCTGTGACCTGTCTGTTACTTTGCTAAAAATAACCAGGGGGCAGGGCTAGGTACGTGGGAGGAATGGAGTCCCAAGGCCGGGGGGCCCAACAGGCCGAGCCCTCTGTCATGGTGGGGGCCACATCCCAGACTCCAGTGGCCGCAGAGGGACATGCAGCCACGGGGAGGCACATAACCCCACTTCAGAGCTGGCCCAGCTACATGACACGGGTGCCTGGCCCCAACTGCAGCCCCCACCAAGCCCCGGCTGCAGCGGGGTGGGGGCACATGGCCCTGGAAGTAGCAAGGGGGGTGCATGGCTCCTGGTGCAGCCACTGGGTAGGGGCGCACAACCCCAGCTGCAACCCCTGGTGAAAGCCACAGGGCTGGAGTGCACGGTCCCGGCTAAAGCCCCCAGGAAACCTGGGACGCTGCAGGGCTGGGGCGTGCGGCCCCTGCCAAACCCCCACCAAGCCCAGGACTCTGGACACCGCGGGGTTGGGGTGCATGGAACCTGACAAGCCCAGGACGCTGCGGGGCTAGGGCGCATGGCCCCGGCTGCAGCCCCCGGCAGAAGCCGCGGGGCAGAGGTGCACAGCCCCGGCTGCAGCCCCCTGCCAAGCCTGGGACACCTTGGGCCTGGGGCGCGTGTCCCCTGCCAAGCCCAGGAGTCAGAAATCTGCGAGGTTGGATCGCGTGGCCCTGGATGCAGCCTGTAGTGGAAGCTGCGGGCTGAAGCACAGGGCCCCAGCTGGAGCCCCCGCCAAGCCTGGGAAGCTGCGGGGCTGAGGCGCACGGGCCCCGGCTGCAGCCCCGAGCAGAAGCCGTGGGGCTGGGGCTGCAGGGTCCTGGCATGCAGTCCTGCCTCCTCATGCAGCCCTAGAAGTCATAGAGGTCCGGTAAAGTCATGGGTTCTGTGACTTTACTGGATCTCCATGACTAAATCGTAGCCTTAGTTATAGAATTTTTTTTTATGTGCCTTTAATTTATTGATATCACATATTCTGCTCAGTAGAAAATCACTGAGATGACAATATTTACATTGCAGAGTAGAACTAGGGAGGTGGTGGAGTCTCCTTCCTTGGAGGTTTTTAAGGCCCGGCTTGACAAAGCCCTGGCTGGGATGATTTAGCTGGGAATTGGTCCTGCTTTGAGCAGGGGGTTGGACTAGATGACCTCTTGAGGTCCCTTCCAACTCTGATATTCTATGATTCTATGATTGCTTTAAGTCTTTTTTTCCTTCCATCAAAATAGATTCTTCCCTTGCTCCCCTGTTTTTGGTACTGTTTTTTTGCACTTTTTTGCTTCCTATTATGTCTGCAGATTGCTTCCAATCATTGGACAGTGGTGAAGGGCACACTTGATTCTTTTCCCAGCAACACTGAGGAAGTATATCTATTCGTATCCTGAGACAGGCTATGTAACTTTTCGTGCCTCGGTTTCCCCATCTGTAAAATCATTACGGCTATCTTGCTATGCTTAATTACTGTTTTTAAAGTGCTTCGACATGCTTGACGAAATATGCTGTGGAAGTACAGTGTGTTATCAGTCTCCAAAAGATGTTTAGTTTTCAGTGTACTTGGAAGAAGAAGAATTCTAAATGTGCCTCTTGCTTAGCAAAACATAGAGCTGTTGTGGTACTGGGCCAACCTTGTAAAATGACTTTTATCGTGAATAGTGTCCTTAGGAGTATTAAGTACAGAAGAATCTCTTTGAAGCTAAAATCAGTAAACTTATTTAATTGATGTTATTAGTTTGGAGCTGTTTACTTGGAGATAGAAAGTCACAGCATTCAGAGACCCTAAGGGTATGTCTACAGTGCAATTAAAAATCTGTGACTGGCCTGTGTCAGCTGACTTGGGCTTCTGGGATTTGGGCTAAAGGGCTGTTTAATTATAGTGTAGACATTCAGGCGTGGGTTGGAGCCTGGGTCTAGGACTCTGCGGGGAGACAGGGTCTAAGAGCTCAGGCTGCATCTCAAGCTGGAACATCTGCACTGCAATTAAACAGCTTCTTAGCCCAAGCATGGCAAGCCCAAGTCAGCTGGCATGGGCCAGCTGCAAGTGTCTAATTGCAGTGTAGACATGCCCGAAATGTTTTCTTCTGAGGTGATTAACATGCAGGTAGCCAGTGTTTGTAAAATATGACCCTGGTAGTTAGCTCTTGTCTTATGTCATCTTGCAAATCATAATTTTAAATTTTCTGATGAAGCAATGAGTTGCTGTCTTCCATACCTGCATTTATGTCATTATAATGAAGATAATTTCCTTTAAGTTAAGTAAAAAATCATGTGGACCGTGCAGGTTTCCAGCACACGCTGTAGGTGTTTGTTACACTCTTGTACTCACCATATAGGGTTGTTTATCTTGGCTTGATGATAACTCACTAACATTAATGACATATCAATTTATTTTTTCAGATGATTGCCTCATTTAATTTTATTAAGACTTTCCCATGAATGTTCATGCCACTAAATACCAACTATTAGCATGGGAATAAAGTAGGTGAAGTAATATCTTTTATTGGACGAACTTTTGCAAGCTTTTGAGCTTAGCAGTACACTGCTTCAGGTGGGGGAAGGTAACCAGAGTGTCCAAGCTAAATAGAAGCTGGGGAAAATTGTTAAGCATAAGAGGTTCACACATGCTGTAGATGACCACTTAAAATGAAGTGGGCAGGTAAGAATTAACAGGCAGTAGAGTGTGTTACAAATCGTTGTAATGAGCCATAAAACCAGTGTCTTGGTTAAGTCCATGGTTATGTCGACACCGGAGTAGAAGACCCATGGCATGGTCACTGCTGGCCTAGGTCAGCTGACTTGGGCTCACAGGGTTTGGGCTGCAGATCTCAAAATTGTAGTATAGTTGTTCGAGCTTGGGTTGGAGTCCGGACTCTGAGATACACCCCTCTCATGGGGTTTCAGAGTGTGGACTGCAGCCTGAGCTCAAACGTTTACATTGTAATTTTGAGACCTTCATCCCAAGACCCATGAGCCCAATTCACTTGACCTGGGCTCTAAAACTCAGTGCCGCAGGTTTTTTATTGCAGTGTAGCGGTACCCTTAGAAAACCTTTGACAAAGGTCCCTCACCGAAGGCTCTAAGCAAAGTAAGCTGTCATGGGATAAGAGGGAAGGTCCTCTCATGGATCGGTAATTAGTTAAAAGATAGGATTCAAAGCATAGGAATAAATGATCAGTCTTATTCAACAGTAAACAGTGAGGTGGCAAAATTTGCAGATGATACAGGCAGACTGCATTGAGCTACAAAAGGATCTTGCAAAACTGGGTGACTGGGCAACAAAATGGCAGATGAAGTTCAGTGTTGATAAATGCAAAGTAATGCACATTGGAAAATGTAATCCCATCTATACATATAAAATGATGGGGGTCTAAATTAGGTGTTAGTACTCAAGAAAAATATCTTGGAGTCATTGTGGATAGTTCTTGGAAAACATCCATTCAGTGTGTAGTGGCAGTCAAAATGAACAATGTTGGGAATCATTAAGAAAGGGATAGATAATAAGACAAAAAATATCATATTGCCTCTATATAAATCCATGGTACGCCCACATCTTGAAGACTGCGTGCAGATGTTGTTGCTCCATCTCAAAAAAGGTATATTGGAATTGGAAAAGGTTCAGAAAATGGCAACAAAAATGATTAGGGATATGGAATGGCTTCTGTATGAGGAGAGATTAATAAAACTGGGATTTTTCAGCTTGGAAAAGAGACGACTAAGGAGGTCTATAAAATCATGACTGGTGTGGAGAAAGTAAATAAGGAAGTGGTGTTTACTCCTTCTCATAATACAAGAACAAGGGGTCACCAAATGAAATTAATAGGCATCAGGTTTAAAACAAACAAAAGGAAGTATTTTTTCACACAACACAGAGTCAGTCTGTGGAACTCTTTGCCAGAGGATGTTGTTAAGGCCAAGACACTAACAGGGTTCAAAAAAGAACTAGATAAGTTCATGGAGGATAGGTCCATCAATGGCTAGTAGCCAGCGTGGGCAGGGATGGTGTCCCTGGCCTCTGTTTGCCAGAAGCTGGGAATGGGTGACGGGGAATGGATCAGTTGATGATTACCTGTTCTGTTCATTCCCTCTGAGACACCTGGCATTGGCCACTGTTGGAAGCCAGGATACTGGGCTAGATGGACCTTTGGTCTGACCCAGTATGGCTGTTCTTATGTTCTTAACCCTCAGTTATCAAAAACACTTTTAAAAATAGTCTCAAAAATTTAGGCCTGGGAACTTCCTGGGAAGTTGGTAAGAAATGAGTGTTTAGTACCTCCCAGGATTAGGTTCTTATTTTGTTACCACTGACCATTTTCTTTGCATTTCAAATGACACATCTCTTCCCCGTACCCAGCCTATTTAAAGTATATTGATGCGATGAATTTTGCCTCTCAGGATGGGAGAAGAGATGGGCCTTGTGTATTAAATTGACTTGTATGCTATTTAATTTATAATGGTATATAAATTTATAAGATTTTAAGTATTACCGTATATTGTAATTATTTTATTTTTTTAAACATTAAATAAAGGTGGGCCTGAGTTGAAAGCTTTTTTTGTACCTGAACATTCCCAAAGCTTGGATCTGGGAATCTGGTTTGGGGCTGGATTGTCTAATAAGACAACATAATATAAACATTCATCTTCTGTAAATCAAAAAACTTTGCAGAGAACCCATGTAGAAATCAGAAAGAAATTAGAAAGATTCGGTGCATTTATGGAAGCAGTGTCGTTTAGTATTTAGAGCTACAGACTGAGAGTCAGGAGACCTGAGTTATACTCCCAGTTCTGCCTCAGATTCATTATGTGACATTTTGCAAATTTTAGATTTCAGTCCTGCCTTCTCAGTTTCTGCATGTATGAAATGGGGATAGTATAAGAAAACCTTGGATTAAAACTGCGGTATAAGTGCAAAATATTATCATTGGTTTAAGTAAAGCTCTTAGGCTTGGTCTACACTACCCCCCCCAATTCGAACTAAGGTACGCAACTTCAGCTACGTGAATAACGTAGCTGAAGTCGAAGTACCTTAGTTCGAACTTACCTTGGTCCACACGCGGCAGGCAGGCTCCCCCGTCGACTCCGCGGTACTCCTCTCGCCGAGCTGGAGTACCGCAGTCGACGGCAAGCACTTCCGGGTTCGACTTATCGCGTCCAGACTAGACGCGATAAGTCGAACCCAGAACTTCGATTTCCAGCCGTCGAACTAGCTGGTAAGTGTAGCCAAGGCCTTAGAAAAGAAAAATCTTGAACAGAGTAAACTTGAGCTGGAATAAGTGAGATACAACACTGCAGTTTTAATTCTGAGCTGAAGAAAGATCCTGATTTAGATGCACTGTGTTCATTTTGATTAATGAATTAAGACTTAATATTTTAGTGTGAAGTATGCATTGTCCTCATTTTGCAGATGGGGGAACTGAGGCATTGAGTGTGAAGTGATTTCCTGAGTGTGAAGTGAATTCCAGCACTGAATAGAATCCAGATCTCTTGACTCCAGTCTTATGCCATAACTAGAAGATCATACTTCCTTTTTACTTGACAATGTCTTATATTTTTATGCAGCCGCTGAGTCAGACAATATAACAAAAATACCAGTATATATTTTCAGTTTATTCAGAGTGCCTGCCCATAGCTTCAAGCTTTCTCTTACTTATTTGGTGAGCTTGACAGGTAGCTTAAGCTATTTGCCTCAGCTTACCCATGTGTAAAATACGGATAATGATTAAGGCTGCGTGTCTGTCACAGAGATAACGGAAGTCATGGATTCTGTGACTTTCCATGACCTCCATGACTTCTGCAGCAGCTGATGCAGCTGGCTCCGGGGCTGCGTGAGCAGCTCAGGCAGCCCCTAGGGCTGCCGCACTGACCGCTGTTGGGGCAGTCTTGGGCCACTGCACTCACCTCCCCCCAGCAACAGCAGTTCGGGTGTGGGAGGGGACTCAGGGCTGGGGCAGGAGGTTGGGGTGCGGGTCGGTGCTTACTTAGGGGGGGCTCCCCTGAAGCGGCCGGCATGTCCCTACAGCTCCTAGGTGGAGGGGCCAGGAGGCTCTGCGTGCTGCTCCTGCCTGCAGGCATGGCCCCTGCAGCTTCTATTGGCTGTGGTTCCTGGTCAGTGGGAGCTGCAGAGCCAGCGCTCGTGGCAGGGGCCGCGCACGGAGCCCCCTGGCCTTCCCTCCCCATAGGAGCTGCAGGGATATGCCAGCTGCTTCCGAGAAGCTGAGTGGAGCTGGGTAGGGAGCCTGACATCCCCGCCAACCTTCCCTCCCCCCTCCTCCCCCCGCACCAGTGGGGGGGTCCCGGGCCGTGTGCTGCTGCCTGCTTCCCCCCCAGCACCACCGGGATCTGGGACCACCCCCACCCCCAGCACTTGCAGCACCCCTGGACTGCTGCTCTAGAGCACCTGCAGCCCTCTGGCCCAAATTTTAGTAAGGGGTGTGAATTTTTGTTTACTGCCTGTGACCATGACTTTTACCAAAAATACCCGTGACTACAATGTTGCCTTAAGAGTGATACTTCGGAATTTCAGTGGGATTGCCATAATATGAGGCTAAATGATTGCTTTAAGATCCTTGGCTGAAAGGTTTTGATACAGTGTAGGCAAAATTTGGCTGCTTAAACTAAGGCATCTATTGAAAATGATTGGTCTGATTTGTTTTCATAGGTGCTCGGTGTCTCCAGCTCTCACAGACTTCCGTGGGAGTTGTGGGTGCTCAGCCACATTGAAAATCAGATCACTTATTTAGATGCCTAATGTGAGGCAAAGTATATTAATGGTAAAGCTAACAAAGTAATGCATTTTTGTTTCTTTGGAGAGACGATTTCTAATGTAACATTCTTTTTCCTCAATTTTGTTCTTAAGGATACCAACCGAAACCTGAAACACGTTGACCAGATGCTAGGACAGTACAGAGAGTACAACAATGAACAGACTGAAGCTATAGCAACTGTGAGCAACTTTCAATGTAACCTTAAGCCTCTTCCTCCTGTGTTATTATATAACCAGTTGAAAATTGGTGTCTAGCAATGGGCAAGCTAGCGAGAGATTTAAACAGTATAAATCAATCTTTAATAGTCTTCTGTACTACCACCTTTTGAAATTGATAGAGTTTCTGAATGAGATTAGCAACAAGGAGTCCGGTGGCACCTTAAAGTCTAACAGATTTATTTGGGCATAAGCTTTTGTGGGGAAAAAAAGCCTCACTTCTTCACATACATGGAATCTGAAAAAGTGAGTTTTTTGACCCACGAAAGCTTATGCCCAAATAAATTTGTTAGTTTTTAAGGTGCCGCCGGACTCCTTATTGTTTTTGTGGATACAGACTAACACGGCTATGCGCTGATACTTGACACCATGAATGAGATTAGAACACTTTTAGTACTGGTTGGCCCAGTTTTCTTTGTGGTCCCGTTAGGAAATGTCTGAAGGGCGAAATTCACCACAGTTCAGAGGACCCACACAAAGCCCTATACACGACTTAAGCCTCTGACATGGAATGGTGCTTAAATGTGGTACATAGGGTATTTTGCAAGCCTTTGCCCCAGAGTGAACTTAATCAGAAATGAATGGGATGATATTTAATTGTAGAGTAAAACAGGAGATGGATAGTGTTAAGGATGAACAAATTGGTTGGTACTCTGGGAGCTATCAAGTTTGAGATGATAAAGTCAGAGATTTATTGAAACTGAATCCTGTGGTATGAAAGGAAATGTGGAAAATGTACTGTTTTGCTTGAAAATTGGCCTAATATTTGAGTACTCTGGGGTATATATTCATTGAGTTCAATAATACAACTTCTGTAATTTGTGTAAACTCTAGTGAAATATGCCCTTCAGTGCTCAGTTGTACTATACCAAATAAAACTGCACAATACAGATAAGTAGAATATTTAAAGAAATTAAACTGAAATATTTAAATTATGTGAATTTCCATACTTATACATTGTAATGTAGAATTACTTGCTATTTTTCTTCTGAAAAAGCAGTAGGAAAATTTTATTCTATCCTAGTAATTGGGAATATAACTATCTCAGTTGGGAAGCGTAGATGTCTTCAATACTAATACTCTGATTTAGAAGATAAACTTGAGTACTTGTGCCGTTGCAGATAGATATATATAATTTAATTGCTGATTTTTACTCTTAAGATTTCTCTTGGACATGGGAGACATAAATGTAGGCTCACGATTGGGTTTTATTAGTTTTCACTATTTTACTAATGATAAAATTAATTCAGGTTTTTTTTTTTAAAGACACTAACTTTTCAGAGAATAGAAAAACATGATAGGCTTATTTATTCTCAACATACTAGTAGGTGTTCTTTTCAGACAGCTAGAAGTTGAACTGGGTTTTGGCTGAGCATGGCCGTATCAGAATTTTATTTTGATTCAGGACCTTCTTTTTTAGCATCTGGATGACTGATATCTTTCTGACTTGATTTCTCTTCAAGGTGAGCAATAAAGTTTTGGGACATCTCCTGTTGGAGATTTAGAATACTAAAGTATAGTCTACACCCTCTATTAGTAAAAAAAACTTCATCTTCCAAATAGTTCCTGTTCACTTCCCTAAACGCAAAAAAATCATCTTCCATCACCTTCACATCCATATTATACTTCCTGTGTACCAATCGTCTGATGCTTTCTTTCTGCCTGCTATCAGTCTCACTTGCTTATTTTGACATGCTTCTGATTTGCTACCATTTATTTCTCATCCCTGGCTGCCTGAATTCTTGATACAACTGGCCCCTCTTATACTGGTTCCAAGCCTGCTGGAACAGTGAGGAAGTTTTTGGTGGGTGATGGGAGGCCATACAAGGGAATTAAACATAGGTGTATTGTGTTGAGATTGTGTCCTCACAAGAGTCCTGCTCTGAATTCTAGCAGCCAGAAATCTACCTTCCAACCCCACAATTACATGTTACCTCCAGGGTATGATCAAGTTTTCAAAATATCTAAGCTGATCTAGGATTCTGCCATCTCTTGTTGAAACTTGAGCAAAGAGTAAAAAAATGGGTTTAACAGTTCTCTCCATTCCTGAATGCCTCTATGAGGGAGGTCAGTCCACTGGGAGGAGGGCAGTGTAGCCTATTGGCCGGAGCATGCAGCAGGCCTTGTGGCCGGGTTCAGAGCCATAATCAGTCATTAGGAGCCAAAACCAATGGTCAAAACTGGAGGTCAGGATCTTGATACCAGAGCCAAGAGGTCGAGCCAGAGTCCGTAGCCAGGAGCTGGAGTCAAGGGTCAAACTGGAGGTCAGGAACTGGAGCAAGCAGGGTAGCAGGCAAGGAGGGGTTCAAGGTAGGGGAAGGACAGAGGCAAGGCTCGATGCAAGCAGGAGCAGTATGAATAAGGTAATGCAGGAGCAGGCCACAGTCATGGAGATGAGTGCTGAGAAGCCACCGAGCTGCAGCTGCTGGCTTAAGAGCCAGCCTGCTGGCCTCTGCAGCCAATCAGGTTGGATGGCTAATTAGGCTGCAGGCCAGATGTACTGATGAGGCTGCCTGGAGACTAGCTTTGCTGTAGGCCCCGATTCCTGACAGGGAGAAATTAGAAGAAGATTATTACAGCATCCTGCTTTGCATAAAGATACTGTAGTTGGCATCCTTCTATTTTGCCTGTCTTCAGTTGTTCAGGGGAAGTTTGATTATCAACAATTAGCTCAGTCATAATATAGGCATGTCTTGATTGTGAGCTTCTCCTAAAATGAATGAATTTTAATCCTGGTTTACACTTTACTTCAAAAGGAATCTTTGTTTCTTCCCCTTCGTTCTCATCCCTATGTATAAAACATTTGGGTGGGTGAATGAAGGGTGAAATGATGTCTTTTCCTTCCTATGAAGTATTAAGTGTTGGCTACTCTTGGATGCAAGGTAGTAGGTTTGATGGCACAGTGATCCAGTGCAGCAAATCCTATATGTTATGATAGATTTGTTTTTTGCAGTGCTCTGGAGTATCCACCAAATATAGTTTCATTATGTAAACCTTATTTACATCTCATTGGTTTTGTTTAGTTTTTAACAAGGTCAGTCCAGAGTTCTTCCTGAACAACTGACTGTCTTCCATGCCCATCTCTTGAAACTCAACATTTTGCAGTCTATTTGGAAAGAACTCCGTATGTTTGTCAGTGACTGAGAGGAATGGTGGCAAAAGGTAGCCACAGTGCACTACCTAGATGATTGTCCTAAATATATTTCAGAAACTGGATTTGTCTGTCGGCTCATGATGCTCAACTTGACTACGAAAATGCAAGTTAGTGGCTCCCCAAGATGCTTCTTCTGTAGTTGTAGTGAAGAAGATAGCCAGGAAGGATTGCAGCCAGTTCTGGATGCAAGACACATATAGCAAAGACAAAGCTAACCAGGAACAATTACATGGGGAAAAGCGAGACTCTGTTGAAACCCTAGTTCTTTCCTATCTCTAGTTTCCTCAGCATGATTGAATTTGGTTCCTTCTAGCTAGTGAAAACATTAGACCTGATGTCACTATTGTCACATAAGAAGAGATAGTGTTCACTGGCAGGTAGGAGACTTGAGTTTCATTCCTGGTTCTAAGCTTACTTGCTGTGTGGCCTCTAGCTAGATCAGGGATGGGTTTGCTTACCCTTATGTGTCTAATAGCCGCTGGAGTTTTCATTATTCTTCTGTGAAAGTCTGCCTTTGTCTTTTCTTAGCTATCAAGTTCCAATTCTTGCCTCTTTCTCTTTCATCTGTGTAGAATTCAGATGTTAGTAACTTAAACAATCCCTTGTGCTTTGAATCTCATGTGAGAACCAATGTTTTTGTCTCAGGACAGTCTTAAAATAAGTTTGCTTTTCTTGTAAAGATATGTTTAAATGTTTTTGTTCCTGCTACTACTATCACTTTAAGAACTTAGACCATATATATCCATCTCTGTTACTTTTTTAAATAATAGCTGTTCTCAAAACTGAGTGCCTATATTTCAAATATCCTTTTATTGTGGTGTTCTTTAAAAAAAAGTAAAAGTTTTGGTTGCTACTATACAATTGGAATTCTTCTTTCCGTAGTACACTGTACTTTAATGAAGTCCTACAGAATCAAGATTTTTCAATCTGATACATGCAACTTACAACATATTTTTTTTTTTTGAAATCCATATCTTATTTGGATGTCCAGTTGTTCTATGACAAGTACCCAGGTCTTCATCTAACAAATCACCAGAATACAAATAGTGTTGTCTTTACCCTTGTCTTGCAAAAACAGCCATTTTATCTGCTAAAGTGAGACAACTGATTAAAAGCATGAACAGATATTAGCTATTAGCTTAATAAATGAGTGACTGGATGAACTACCACTTGTGTTCTGCACCTTGTTCAATAATGTGTGTGTAACTTACTAATGTGTGATTATCTTCATGCCTCTTACGACATCTGGTTTCTTTCAGCATTTCACGTAGACTAAGTTGATGTTAAACAGAACGTTTTTAGGAATCTCTCTCTAATTCTTTCTGTAGTTATTTTTAAAGGGATTTTGCTTCTTGTTGCTGTGATGTTGTCCATTGAGTACTTATATTACCACCTCAATATCTCTATAGAAACAGTAAAATTAATTTTAATTGGGTGGGGGAGTTCCTTTTTAAAGGTATTCTAGACTCATGCCTCACTTTGACTTGGGATCTTTGACTTTGTGGGACCGCAGAGCAGCAGCACTGAAGCCAGGTGCACCACACTATTTCATCCCATTGGCATAGTTTCCTGTACGTGCCTGTTTTTTGGATTAATTCAGTTTGCTGAGTTACTTTTTGTGTGGTATGCAACTCTATTCATATTTGAAATATATTGGTTGTTGATCACTCCATCCAATCCCAGCTTCCAGCAGTCAGAGGTTTAGGGATAGCCACAGCATGAGATTGCATCTCTGACCATCTTGGCTAATAGCCATTGATGTACCTATCCTCCAGGAACTTATGTAATTATTTTTTGAACCCAGTTATACTTTTGGCCTTCACAGCATCCCCTGGCAATAAACAACTCACAGTCAACCTGTGGTACTTAAGTCATTGGTTTTCAAACCTTTTTTCTGGTGACTCAGTTGAATAAAATTTTTAATGCCCGCGACGCAACAGAGCTGGGGATGAGGGGTTTGGAGTGTGGGAGGGGCTCAGACCTGGGGCAGAGGGTTGGGATGTGGGGGTGAGGGCTGTGGGGCAGAGCCGGGAATGAGTGGTTCAGGGCGTCGGAGGGGGCACTGGTCTGGGGGTGCAGGCTCTGGGGTAGAGCCAGGGATGAGGGGTTTGGGGTGCAGGAAAGGGCTCTGGGTTTGGGGGGGGCTCAGGGCTGGGGTGCGGGGTTGGGGCGCAGGCTTATCTCAAGCGGTTCCCAGTCAGCGGCGCAGCAGGTGTGCTAAGGCAGGCTTCCTGCCTGTCCTGGCACCACGGACTGCACTGCACCCCAGAAGCGGCCAGCAGCAGGTCCGGCTCTTAGGTGGAGGCTCACAAGCGGTTCCATGTGGCTCTCACCCACGGACACTGACTCCACCCCCCCCCCCAGCTCCCATTGGCTGGTTCCTGGCCTATGGGAGTGTGGAGCTGGTGCTCGGGGTGGGGGCAGCGCGCGGAGCCCTGTGCCCCCTCCTTCCCTCCCTCCCCTGCCTAGGAGCCGGACCTGCTGCTGGCTGCTTCTGGGGCGCAGCGTGGTGTCAGGACAGGTAGGAACTAGCCTGCCTTAGCCAGGCAGCACTGCCGATGGGACTTTTAACGGCCCGGTCAGTGGTGCGGACCAGAGCCGCCACAACCCAGTGCCTTACATTCTGCGACCCAGTACTGGGTTGGGACCCGCAGTTTGAAAACCACTGGTTTAAGTATTTCCCTGTGTTTGCTGCCTATTAATTTCATTGGGTGACCTCTGATTCTTGTGATAAGTAAAAGGTGTTTTGAGATGGGGTGACCAGAACTGCATGCAGTATTCAAGGTGTGGGTGTACTTTCGATTTATATAGTAGTAGTATGATATTTTCTGTTTTATTATCTATCCATTTCTAATGGTTCCTAATGTTCTGTGCTTTTATAACTGCTGCTGCATGTTGAACAGATGTTTTCAGAGAACTATCCATGATAACTCCAAGATCTCTGTCTTGAGTGGTAACTGCTAACTTAGACCCATCATTTTGTATGTATAGTTGAGATTCATGTTTACCAGAGTGCTTTACTTTGATCTTATAACATTATATTCCATCTGCCATTTTGTTGCCCAGTCAGCTAGTTTTGTAAGATCCCTTTGTTACTCTTCACAGTCAGCTTTGTATTAAACTGTCTTGATTCACTGTCATTTGATCAGTGTCTATAAATATCTACCTACATTGGGAGAGACTTAGTTTTAACAGAAGCTCTTTAATCTAGCATAACAGGATCCAATGGCTGGAAGCTGACGTTAGATAAATTCATCTTAAAATAAGGAACGTTTTAACAGTGAGAATAACAAACCATTGGAACAACTTACTTAGGTATTCAATCAATTTGCCATCACTTGTACTCTTTAAATCAAAATTGGATGCCTTTCTAAAGGATATACTCTAACTCAACCAGAACATATGGGTTTGATGCAGGAATCACATGGTGAAATTCTATGGCCTGTGTTATACAGGAGTTCAGTCTAACTGAGCATAATGGTCCAGTCAGGCCTCAAATTCTATGAAATTTGAAATAATTGATGTTTCTCATTTCCTTCTCAATTCATTTCAAATTAGTGAGAGTTCTTTGGTCTTGCTGAGACTTGCTCCATTGTCCGATTAGGTTGTGGTGCAGGACAGTCCTTTGTGGTTCTGCTGCACTGCACTTTTTTGTGCATACTTTTATTTTAAAGATACTGTACTTAAAATGTTATGAGGCTACCACTCCTGTCTTCTTCAGACCAGTTCTACCTCTTGCCAACAGGGTTGGAGGACTATTGACTTGCCTCCAAAACTTTTACGTCAGCAAATGTGACGTGAGGTGTATTATGATGTGGAGACATCAAAATGTGATGCCTCTTTGTTCCATAGACACTGTATTGCGACATGTTTTGTTGTGCCACAACGAAATTACTCTTCAACTCAAACTGCAAAATCTGGTGTTCCTAGACTGCAACCCTATTTGTTTTTTTTAAGTCAATTTTCCAGATTTTTGTTTGGTTTTCAAAGCAAAACAATTTTATTTATTTATATATATGCTCGTGTGTGTGCGTGCACACATACACACACTTTTTACATTCATACTTTCTTGCATGTCTGTATACACACCTTTTAACAATTTGTCATTTTACTGCAGTTAAAAGAGACACTGGAACAATCTATAGGCCAATTAAGGAGCCAACGATTGTCCAGAAATTCTGGAATGAGAAGTGCCTCTCTTTCAAGTTTATACACAAGTGACCTGGATGGTGAAGCAGCCACAGGTAAATGTTAAGAAGCTCTAGTATGTCACTGCATTGTAACATCCTTTTAAGGCTAGAGAGTGAATTTACATTAAATGGAGTAGAATCATGTTTGTTTTTCTTTAAAGAAAAGTCATGATTTTAAAAGTCCAACATTTTGGGACTATTTAGGGCTGGTAGTATGAGCTATGTGTCTCATTGGGAAGCTGGGAATCTTCCTTTTCCTTTAATATAAATCTCCTCTTTCTAGCCTGAGAGAGCTTCGAAATACTGGGCTTTAAAATTGTGATGTTTTTATTTATAGAAAAAGCTGACATTGGCCCAGTATTGAATTTTTTCCTTCCTAGGCCTTGGGCAGGTGTAATTTTGGGGACAAATTCTTCACTTTTGGGTGGAGAAGGAAATATTTCTTTAGGAGGTTGATTTAAAGAAACAAAACTGTTTGAAATGTTAGACTAAATCCTGGGAAGGTGGGTTAGTGGGTAGATGGCAGGTATTTGCGGGGGAAAGTTGAGTGATGAAATGCACAAGCACACAAGAAATGTATTTATTGGTTGTCTGTGAAATTTATCACATTGTGTCTTTGATTTCTTATATGCCCATATGTGTGTGTGAGAATCTTTTTTAAATTTTTCCCTTTCTTCAGTTTTCTCTTTCCATTTATCTTTTTCCCTCTTATCTTGTAAAGGGAGCCGCCATTTCCAGCCTACCTCACCTCTCAGGGATTATGGAGACTCACAGACCACTAGACGTCGGAGGTCTAGGTCTGCTAATGTCCGGTTTGTCGATGAGGCCAATAATTTGGACCAGGTACTCAATACTAGTAGGAGATCTGCTCTCAAATGTCCCTTTCGGTTATTTAAAAAAAAAAAACAAAAAAAAAACTGTGAAATTCAGAGCAGATGGACTTGTATTTTGGCTGCTGACATGAAAGTCTTTTCTAGAGTTTCTCTAAGTATTCTATATGCATAGTGCACTCATGTCACTTGTGAGCACAGCATATTGTGCATGTTTTTGAGGAAGGTCCTCTAAGATCCCCCTTGCTGTAGCTCGTTTACTGTCACCTCTCAGACTCAAAATACTAACCATGTGTGAACTGTCCTCCTGACTGAGGTGGGCTGGTCATTGCTCCTTCTGAAACTTGATCGTTTATTTATATAAAGAGTGACAGAGGCAGTGACATGCTGTATATATCCTAAAAGGTACTATTTCAAAATCTCTTGATATGGGATTGACATGTAATAAATTAGCCCTTGTATTCATGAGAAAAAGATCTAAAGACTACAACTCTTAGTGCTTTACAATTATTTAAACAAACATCAACACAGAATTAAAACACTAGTCTTGTCCCATCCTTAATTCACCTGTGCTTGTCTCAAACATGCTGGGTCTTCCAGTTCTCAGTCCATCATTCATCTTAGCCCCAAATGTCTGCTTAAAGCAGGTCTTGTAGCTAACAGTTTAACTTTCACAGGCCTATGAGGAGAGCAAGCTCTGGATTCAAGAGCTCTTCTGTGGGATGCCCTGAGACCATCCCCATCTCTTTTAAATTAAGGGAGCTCATCTTGAGCTTGTTTAATGACTACAACTGTAGTTGATAGCCCAGGGGGAGAATCTGCTCCCTGTGTGATACATCACTCATTAAATGATTGGCCACAATTTTCATATGGTTTCATATATGTAGCTTTATGTATAGTGCATTATGGCAATCCAAACTCATAGTGACAAAGGCATGGTATATAGTGATATCAGTGTCTTCAATTTTATTTGTATTAATTTCAGCCAACTCACCCTTATTTTCACCCTATTACATGTAGACATTGAGTTATTTGTCCGATTGCACCAGGCAGGTGAAATGAGATGGAGATGAAGATTTGGGTGTCAGTTGGTCTGTTGCAGACACCTCACCCCATGTCTACTCGTTAACTCTCCAAACAGCCTGATACACACTTCGAATGGGTAGGATAATAGGATGGATTCCTATTGTACCTCCGTAGAGGCTTCAGCACATATGAGCATTTACCCCAAACTACTCTCTGGGCTTCCCCAGGTAGATATGAATGGAGCTGAAAGATCTAATAAATCAGCATGAGCTCTTTATCTTCATTAATTGCTAGACAATCAGCTGATGTAAAAATGCAACTTTTGTACTGTAATTCAATCTAAATCTTTATTACACAGGGTTAAGGAAGTCTGAGGACCCCAGAAACTACCCGAGTTGTTCCACCATAATCTTTGTAATGACCTTTCCCCTAAAAGAGGAGTTAGTTAACCTTTTCAACAATAAAATATCTGTTTATAATAAGCTGTTTGGAAAAACACTGTTTTTGTTGTGTGTTTAGACAGCACTTTGTGCCTTATGGTGGTTCCCAGAATACAAATAAAATTTTTGCATATATAGTTAAATATCTTTCTGAACATTTTTTTGTTTATTTTGATGGGGGGTGTGTGTGTGTGTATGTATGTGTGTGTGTGTGTGTATATATACACACACACACACACACACACACACACAGAGACGTTATATGCCAATATAAGTACTGCTTTGCTTATTTTTATAAAACTACTTAAATATTAACTATATCATTTTATTTCAGTAAAAACATAGATAAGTTGTTCTCTGGGATGATTTTTATTGACTATGGCCATAGGCTGAATTTGATTTATGGGATGAGGTGATGCTCAAATCTCACTTACCACAGCTTGAATCCTGGTATTCTCCCCCCTTGCCACGTTCACAATCTCAGCATTCACATTCCCTATGTTTACCTTGCCAGGTCTTCCCATATTTTTGTTAGATATGACAAGTTTTGAAGTGTATTGATAATTCCACAATCATTTAAATCCATATAAGTCTAGATTCATTTATAAATGGTATTTTCTCAGTAGATTTACTTCCTGTCCCCCAGCCCCTAGCAATTTCCTACTCCATCATGCTGCTCTACACTGTAACTATACTGCTCCACTTGCTCAGAGTGGAGAATCAAAGTGAAATTTACAAGATCGCCTTAGAAAGGTAATACAAATGGTTCAGAGAGTTTAATTTCTCCACTTGCCCAGATCTGCTGATTGATTTGGAGCAGGGAGACCAGGATTGGATTGTGAAAGGGACAGGCAACTGAAATCAATACGCTCTAAAGCACTTGAACAGCCTCAGTTTATAACCTTGTTACTTCATTTTCTGTTGCACAGCTGAGAAGTGTGGTGTTGTGATATGGTTGCTGGGAGAAAAGCTTTAGTGCTATACTAGCACACCTGCCTAATCCAGCCCTGTACTATGAATAAATGTTAAATTACATATGAAATAATATAGTTGTAGTATTTAGAACTAGAAGGAGACCATAAACAATTCCAGACCGGAGGGTCCTGACACCTTCGTCATCTTTAACCTATGTTTTGTTTAAATGTTTCTTTAAAACGTTTTAAAATACGTTTTTCCTTTTGAAATGACACTGAAGAAAGACATTTCAAACTTTTTCAGCTTAATTTGTGTGTTCTCATTTGCAGCTACATTCCTTACACCACTCCCTTCGAGACCTGAGCAGTGAACAGGTTCGCCTAGGAGATGATATCAGCAGGGAGCTTTCAAGAAGATACCGGTATAAGTAGTATCCATTTTCACATCAGGCAGAAAAGATGAGCTGTTTAAAGAATAAATTAGGAAATGTAGTTTAAGAGCTGTTTATAAATATAGAAATTAACTTTTGTTGGTTCAAAATATAAAAAAGCAATCATAGGAGTACAAAATGGACAATATGCTTCCTATTATAATTTTAAAAGGAGGAGAGTTTTAGAACTTCCTTCCAAAATGTGGGGGAAGGAAAACCTGCATGATGATAAATTATCTAAGTCACGTCATCTTCATATTCAGTATATAATAAACACAATCCTTCTCAAAGGTAGCATTTTCCATTGGCTAATCCAGTCGGTTAGGGGATGGGAATCATTTGTACTATTTTCAACTCTTCCACTGGTAGATTGTGTTTAGAACCTGATCAGTAGCCCCCTGAAGTCAATGGAAAGACTACCATTGACTTCCATGAGCTTGGATTAAGGCCTTTAAGGTTTTCTGTATTACCCAAAAAAACAGATGGACTTTGAGCAGGTCACTTATGTTTTCTGTGCCTCATCTTATTCTGTGAAATGGGCATAATCTGCAAAATGTGTAGCTAGGATTAAGTTAATTGTTTGCAAAGTGTTGTCAGATCTCTAAATGAATGACAAAGCAAATATTAGCACTATCTTATTGCAAGTGATTGGGCAGCTAAAACTCAGGAATATGACTTTCTCACTACATAGAATAGCTACTATGTAATGGCTGTGTCTTCATTAAAATCTAAATCCTAGAACAAAATTATTGATGAAAGTAACTTGAGAAATGATTTGCATTCTGGATTCTGCTCTTGCTGATTTTTTTATATGTCATACATTTCATAGTTTAAGAGTGGTGGCATGTCTCACAAATTAGCTTCCCATTATCTGCCCTCAAAGTGTGGATACATTTTAATATGTGGTTTTGCTACCTGACCGCTGCTTTGTCTAGGAGTTTGCAGACAGAAAAGATCTGTTTTTAAAACTGCCCTAATGTGCAGGCATTGCAAAAGCTTAAAACCCCCAAATAAATAAATGCTGATTAAAGGCATATCATTGCTGCTCAGTTTAAATTAACCCATACTATTAAAATTTAAAATGAATCTTTGCATTTTTTTCCTTCTAAGGACTGATGCAGAAACCAAAAAGATCTTGGCAGACTTGTCTGAAAAGCTCACTGAATCCCAAAGACAAGAAACCGTGAGTGTGTTTTCAGCATAGCTAACTGGGTTGGGGAGAAAGGAGAGCAGGTGTGTTATGTACCTAGTTGCTAGTTCAATATGCATCTTGCCAATCAACTTAACACCACCATGTTATTGTGTCCTTAAAACGTAGTGAAGTCTGGGTCAGTGGGCTTGGGTGCTTTCACTATGTAGCAAAAATGTAATGTGTTTCATCCCTCAAATCCTTGCTCGTTGAACTGAATGGGGGCATTTTATTGTTTGGGGTATTTTTTCTGTTCATTCACAATACATTATCATGGAAAAAGCTGGCAGTGCTGTAGTTTGAGTGCTGAGCATTACTTGGAGCATTTTTCAGCAAACAAAATATCCTTCTAAAGCTCTAAAAATAATTTGTTGTAATTAAAAGTACATTCTCCTTTCTCCAGAGTCAACTTATATGTCAGTTACCCTTTTTAACTGAGCTGTCCTTTCAAAATAATCATTTAATATGCTTAGGATGTTGCTGTTATAAGGATTTTATGCCTTACAGTATGTGGTAATAAATAATCAATATTGCAAACTTATAACATCACAGGGAGACTTTGAGATCATTAGCTGCCTTGATACTGTCCAACTGAGTGTGATACAAAAGCATATTAAACTTGATTATTATGAGGGGAGAGAATTAATTTTTTTAGCTTATTTCAGAAGGATCACAACCTAAATAAAAGATGCAAAAATAACATCTGGTTTGTGGAAGGGTCAGTCATTAGTAAGGCTGCAAGTTTGTCTTTCTCTTGCTCAGCCCCTTCCCCTGGCTTTGATCCTGTACCTATGGTCCGGGCACTCCCTCCTTGCTGCCCACAAGTCCAAAACACCCATCCATTTCCTATTTTCCTCACAGGTGGGACTCTCTTGGGCTCTTGCTTCTTCCCACTCTCTGGGAGAGGCTTCTTTCTCCCATCCTGGTAGAGGCATTCTCCCTTCCAGTGTCCTTGCTGCCTATAGGCATAACATTCATTTGGCTCAGCCACAGGCCTCCTGGCCCTGGTGTATTGCTTCCCCTTTCGTTCTCTGTGGACCCGCTTCTGCAGGAGCTTAAGTATATAGAGCTGCTGCTCAGCTAGCTGGATCATGTAGGCCTGCAAGCACTCCTGTGTCTCCCACAGTCTCTGTTGCATCTGGAGAACCTGTAGCAGCAGGGCCTGAAGCTGCCCTTGCTGCTTGTTAGCCCCTTTTCACAGGGTCACCGACTCTGGAGTCCAGTCCGGGAGGGTGTATGAGCCCTTGGCAAAACATGCCTAGTGTGGCTCCATTGTCTCTCCACCTTTACTGTCTCTCAGATAGTCTTTCAAATTCCCCTTGTATCGGGGGTAGCGGTCAAAGAGTCTGAGTCCCTCACTCAGGGGCGACCGAATACCCGTTTTCTCCACCATATGTGAGGGGGTACAATCACCACTGCGGCGCTTCCTGCTGGCTGTCCCAGGAATTAGTGCTGCTAGTCAGTGCACCTCCCTCTTCTGGTGGTGTCTCACTGCTGTCACTTCTGCTCCTGGACCCATGTCACTCCAAAGACTGTGACGTCTTCTTCAGGACACAGCCCTCCAGCAGTGCTGCACTCTGTGCGCTCCCTTCTGGGGGATAGTATCACAGTCCCTCAGTCCAGCCACTTCCTCAGTGGTGAATGGGGGCGGGGAGGACCTGGGCCCCCCCAGTACTCTGGGTCCTGGCCCAGGGACCCTGTAGATGGCCGCCACTTGCTGCGTCCTCTCAGACTCCTCAGTTCATTTCCCTGGGCCACTTCCCTGCGGCCCCCAGCACCTTCTTTGCCTTACCTCAGGACTTCAGCCTGCCAGTCTTAGCAGCTAGCCAGGAGCTCTCTCCAGCTTCCCCAATCCCTGCAGGCAGCACTGCTCTGACTAGGATGCTGGCACTTCTTCCTCCTGCTCAGAGCCTGGTCCTCCCTCATTGAGCTCCAGGCAGCTACTGAATTTACTCTGCCCTGCAGCTCTTCTTATATGGGCCTGCCCAGCCCTGATTGGGTGCTCCTCGCAGACTCTTTCCTATTGGCTGCTTTTCACACAGCTGCTCCAGTTGTGTGAAAAGTTACCCCTAACCGGCCAATGTGGGGCAGGCATCCCATCACAGCCATCTCCCCACCACACAAAGGTTAGACCCATACTGGTCTATTTGTTGCACCTAAAATCATCCAGCCTTTCAGATGAGCCCACCTGGCTTCCATATCTGCTCTTTATCTGCCAGTGGATGGATTTTCCATTTTATCTCACTCTCTGGTTTCCAAATTTCTGAAGGGTCTAGTCAACATCTACAGATTATTTACAGATGCTACATCTACCCATCTGTGTCTGATTTGCAGATGATACAAAACTATTCAAGATAGTTAAGTCCAAAGCAGACTGTGAAGAGTTACAAAGGGCTCTCACAAAACTGGGTGACTGAGCAACAACATGGCAGATGAAATTCACTGTTGATAAATGCAAAGTAATGCACATTGGAAAACATAATCCCAACTATATATATAAAATGATGGGGTCTACCACTCAAGAAAGAGATCTAGGAGTCATTGTGGATAGTTCTCTGAAAATATCTACTCAATGTAGAGTGGCGATCAAAAAAGTGAATAATGTTGGGAATCATTAAGAAAGGGATAGATAATAAGGCAGAAAATATCATATTGCCTCTTTGTAAGTCCATGGTACATCCACATTTGAATATTGCATGCAGATGTGGTCGCCCCATCTCAAAAAAGATATATTGGAATTGGTAAAGGTACAGAAAAGGGCAACAAAAATGATTAGGGGTATGGAACAGCTTCCATATGAGAAGAGATTAATAAGACTGGGCCTTTTCAGGTTGGAAAAAAGATGACTAAGGGGGGATATGTAAAGGTCTATAAAATGATTGGCATGGAGCAAGTAAATAAGGAAGTGTTATATACTTCTCATAACACAAGAACTAGGGATCATGAAATGAAATTAGGAGGCAGCAGGTTTAAAACAAACAAAAGGAAGTATTTCTTCAGACAACGCACAGTCAAGCTGTGGAACTCTTTGCCAGAGGATGTTGTGAAGGCCAAGACTATAAGAGGATTCAAAAAAGAATTATATAACTTCCCTGCTCTGTTCATTACCTCTGACGCATCTGGCATTGGCCACTGTCGGAAGAGAAGATACTGAGCTAGATGGACCTTTGGTCAGACCCAGCATGGCCCTTCTTATATTCTTATGATCCAGTACTGTTATGGGATCTCAACCTAGTCCTCTCTAGGTTAATGGGTTCTCCCTTCGAAGCTGTGGTGAGAATGTCACTGTCTTTATTGTCTATGAAAATGGTGTTTCTGGTGGCGATCTCTTCTGCAAGGAGAATTTTGGAACTTTGGTTTTTTTAGTGGATCCTCCTTTCACAGTCTTTCAAAAAGACACAATTTCTCCTTGGCCAAACCCAAAGTTTATGTCCAAGATAAGATCAGCTTTCCACCTGACTCTCTCTTCATATTTTTTCCAAAGCTGAAGACAAGCTCTGCACTTTAAACATTCACAGGGCTTTGGCATTCTATTTGGATCATACTAAGTCCTTTAGAGCCTCTCCCAGGCTTTTTATTGCCTACACTGAAAGAGTTAGCGATCAAGTGGTAACAGCTCAGTGTATTTCTCACTGGATTACTGACTACATTAAGCTGTGTTATGATAAAGCTTCTCCTCCACCAAGGATAGCAACTCACTCTACCAGAGCTCAGTGTACTTCATCAGCTTTTCTGAGGGCTTGTCTACACTTACTGGAGGATCGACACTGCAGCGATCGATGCATTGGCAGTTGATTTAGCGGGTCTATTGAAGACCCGCTAAATCGACTGCCGATCGCTCTCCCATCGACTCCTGTACTCCAGCTGATCGAGAAGAGTAAGGGGAGTTGACGGGAGAGTGTCTCTCATCGACGTCGTATAGTGTGGACCCTAAGTAGATCTAAGCTACGTCGATTTGAGTTATGTTATTCACGTAACTCAAATTGCATAGCTTAGATCGACTTTTCCCTTTAGTGTAGACAAGGCCTGCAATTCATGTAGTGGATATCTCCAAATCAGCAACGTAGTCATCTGTATGTAACTTTTCCAGACGTTTTGCCATCACTCAAGCCTCTAGATCCTTGCCCAAGTCAACAAGATGGTGTTACAATCTCTGTTCAGATGATTAGCAGTTCCCTTCAAGTGGAAGGACTTCAGATGAGTCACCTGCAATGGCATGAATATGTGCACAATCAATGGGAGAGAAAAAACGGTTCCTTACCTGCACTGTAACTGTGGTTCTTTGAGATGTGTTGTACACATATACATTCCACGACCTACTCACCTTCCCTTCTACTTTGGACATTACATACAGCAGTGTTAAGAAATGGAGAGCGAAGTGGTGGATGTGACCCTTCTATGCTCTCACCCAAGAGGACAAGGAGATCAGGGTTGCATGCTGGCAAAAGTCTTAGTCTCAAGTGCATATGGGTGAATGTACACTTGCAGTGGAACATATATGTGCATAATACATCTCATAGATCAACAGTTACTATCTGGGTAAGTGACTGACTTTTTTTTCTCCCACAGGAATTGGAGTGGGACTATGAAATTTGCTACTAAATGAAATAAGAATAACCACTAATCTCACCGCATTCAGAGCTAAATGCAAAACCTGCCCTTTGACGTGAGGTGGTTTTCCTGCAGTAACCCTCAGCAATAACTAGTGATAAATTAGAATACTCACACTTCATTTTTTTTAAATAGTCTAACAACTTGAAGCTTTTCCCCTCTGGCAGGTTTGGAATAGAGAACTTGATGTTTACTACTTGTGGAAAGTGCTAGGATGCCACAGTAATGGTTGACATTATAAAAACTTATATGGGGTTAGAAGTGATGCATATTCTCCCTAGTGACATCATGTTCAAAGGGCTGGAAAGACATCAGACCAACCTTTTGACCAGTGGAAGACTACATTATTTTTATCATTAATGGGTCATCAAAATACGACTCCTGGATCCCTTTGTTTAATATACAGGTTTTCTTTGTTCTCATAATTTAATGTCTTCCTTCAGTGGATCTTTAAATATTTATTTCAACATTCCCATTAGAAAACACCTCAAATTTCCCTTCCAAAGAAACTTCTACTATTGCATACAGTAACTTTTTCCTTTAAAGAGGAGTTTACACTTAAATGGAAAATACCTTGTTTATGCTTCTAGTCCAGGGGGGTGGCCAACCGGAGTCTGAGAAGGAGCCAGAATTTACCAATGTACATTGCCAAAGAGCCACAATAATACGTCAGCAGCTCCCCATCAGTTTCCGCCCACTGCTCCCAGCGCCTCCCACCTACCAGCAGCCCTGCTGATCAGCACCTCCCTCTCCCTCCCCCACCTCCCGATCAGCTGTTTCGTGGCATGCAGGAGGCTCAGGGGTGGGGGAGAGGAGCGAGGGCATGGCAAATTCAGGGGAGGGGATGGGAAGGAGTGGAGTGGGGGCAGGGCCTGTGCGGGGCCGGCTCCAGGGTTTTTGCCGCCCCAAGCGGCGGGGAAAAAAAAAAAAGCTGCGATCGCGATCGGTGGCAGTTCCACCGCGCCGCTTTCTTCTTCAGCAGTAATTCAGCGGCAGGTCCTTCCCTCCGAGAGGGATGGAGGGATCCGCCACCGAAGAGCCCGACTTGCCGCCCCTTCCCCTTGGCCGCCCCAAGCACCTGCTTGCTGAGCTGGTGCCTGGAGCTGGTCCTGGGCCTGTGGCAGAGCCAGGGGTTGGGCAGTGAGCACCCCACTGCACATTGGAAAGTTGGCACCTGTAGCTCCAGTCCCGGAGTCGGTGCCTATACAAGGAGCCACATATTAATTTCTGAAGGGCCGCATGTGGCTCCAGAGCCACAGGTTGGCCATCCCTGTTCTAGTCCAAAGCTTTCTTTTCTCACTTTATATTTTTTATTAAGAAATATTTGCATGAAAACAAGCTTTCATTTTTTCAAATCCCCCCTGCTTTTGCTGTTTCAGCCTTATGTGGAGTTATCAGTTTGTTATTCTTATACTCAGCAATGAGGACAGGGTTTCAACTGTAATAGGGAATAAATAGGAGTGGATGAAATCTTCAAAATAGCAAGCTCCATTCCATGAAAATCTCCTTAAAGATAAAGCAAAAGGCAAGAGAAGCGCAGAGACTGTGAATGAACTGAGATGCATGAATTGAGTTTTCTGATGGAATGTTTTTCAAAGTGCTTTTCCATGAGGTGAAAGCAGCTCTTTAATGGTGCAAGGATAACAGATACATTTTCCGATTGTACTTATGGCCTCCGTCTTCTTGGTATCTGAGCCTCTGACAAACATTAATGAGTTTATCCTTCAATACCCTGAGAAGTAGAGAAGAATATTATTCCCATATTACAGATAGAGATTTGCGGCAGAAGGAGATTAAATGATTTTGCCCAAGGTCTCGCAGGAAGTTGGTGGCAAATCTAAGAATTGGTCTCTTGAGTCTCATTCCAGTGCATAAATCCTCAAACCACCTTTAATTTTTTAGTTATCTGAGAGTTGAACGCTATTTTATTCAAAGGTGCTAATACAGGGGAGCCTCTCACTCACTCCAAACCCTATGTTTTTTCCCCCTATAAACTTAGTTCTCTTGCAAGGTATAATACAGAGAAGAGATGGGGTAGCAGCTTCAAAAAGGTGCTTCCTGCTTTAGATGGGATCCAGAAGCTAATTTTTTAACTTTGTTTTTATTTTTTTAAAAATACTAAAACAAGCTTTTTACCTCTGTGATGGGTTCCCCCGTGGGTGCCATGTGGAACTGGGATACCACTGAGCCCCCTGATCCACCAGCCTGAGCTTCCTCTCACACTGTACTGCTGTGACAAGCTGCAAAGCCCTCTGGCCTGCACTCTCACCAGTACACATACAGGTAGGGACATACCCATTTGCAATTACATGCAGGCTTTCTGACCAGCCCCTGCATAGGAAGGCTAACTTAAGGCAACTCCCAGCTCCCCAGGCATGTACCCCTCTGAAGTATACACCCAAATTTATACCGTCTTGTGCTACACAGGGAACTGTATAGCATAAGCTCATAAAATTTGCCCCCTCCTTCAGTGTGGAGAGGAATATGCAATATCCTTTTCCCCGAGTTATGATTTCCACACACTTCACTCCAACTCACTGGTTTAGATAAAGAAAAAAGAAGTTTATAAAGTACAAAAGATAGGTATTAAATGGTTATAAGTCATAGAAAACCGATCAAAGCAGATTACCTAGCAAATAAACAAAAAATGCAAACTAAGTTTAATATACTAAATAGATTGGCTATGAATAGCAGATTCTCACCCTAAGAGATGATACAAGCAGGCTGCAAATTCTTAAGGGGCAAGCTGCACTTGCTTTACAGCTTGGAATCCGCAGGTGTTTCATTCACAAGCTAGAAATCCTGTTAGCCTGGGTCCAGCACTTCCCCCAGTTCAGTCTTTGTTCCTCAGGTGTTTTCAGGAGTCTTCTTGTGTGGGGAACGAAGAACCCCAGATGAAATCACTCAGTGCCTTATATAGCTTTTGCATATGGCTCAAAAGCTTGTCCCAAAGCTTGGTTCCCAGACCGGTCTGTGGAAAAATACTGACATCCCAAGATGGAGTCTAGAGACAAGTGGTCTCATCACATGTCCTTGTAGAGTCATAGCAGCCATTACTTAGAGGCTGTCTGTAGCATTTTCAGGAAGGCTCCTCAGGTCAGAGATAAGCTTCTCCTAAGGCCTATTGTTTATTTCCTAATGGCTATCTAGACTGAAAGCATCTTGTCTAGTGGGTGTTACCCAGGTGTAACTACATTTGAAATACAGTTACATAGTCAATATTCATAACTTCAGATACAAAAATGATACATGCATAAAATAGGATAATCATATTCAGCAAATCATAACTTTTCCAATGATACCTCACATGACTTATCTTGCATAAATAGTGTTGACAACTATCTAATGAGACAAACCCAAACACCCTTGCCCCACCCCTTACCCCGCCCCTTCTCTGAGGCCCTGCCCTGCTCACTCCATCCCCCCTTCCTCCATCACTTGTTCTTCCCCACCTACTCATTTTCACCGGGTTGGGGCAGGGGGTTGGGGTCTGGGAGGGGGTGCAGGCTCTGGGCTGGGGCCGAGAGGTTCAGAGTGTGGGAGAGGGCTGCAAACTGAGCCTGAGGCAGGGGGTTGGGGTGCAGGAGGGGGTGCGGGGTGCAAGCTCTGGGAGGGAAGTTGGGTGCAGGAGAGGGCTCCGGGCTGGGGTGGGGATTGGGATGCGGGAGGGGGTGAGGGGCATGGGCTCTGTCCGGGTGATGCTTACCTCGGATGGCTCCTGGTCGGCGGTACAGTGGGGCTAAGGCAGGATCCCTGCCTGCCCTGGCCCTGTGCTTCTCCCGGAAGCGGCTCGCATGTTCCTGCGGTTCCTGGGGAGAGGTAGGGGGCTCCATATGCTGCCCATGCCTGCAGGCACCGCCCCCGCAGCTCTCATTGGCCGCAGTTCCTTGCCAATGGGAGCTGCGGACTTGGTGATCGGGGTGCAGACAGCGCACGGAGACCCCTGTCCCATCCCCCCAGGGGCCGCAGGGACAAGTCGGCCGCTTCCAGGAGCGGCGTGGGGTCAGGGCAGGCAGGGAGCCTGCCTTTGCCCCGCTGCGCCACCGGACTTTTAGAGGCCTAAAATCTTCTGGTTTGGCTTCAGTAGCCTCCAGGAGATAGAGCTCGATTCCAGGAGACTTGCGGCAAACCCGGAGGGTTGACAACCCTATGCATAAAATACATCATAATTAGGTAATAATTGTATAATAATAAATCACTATGAATAATATGGGGTGCAGTGTCACAACCTTGTTAATTTGCATACTTTATAAACCATTCTAAAAAAGTTAGAGCATTCATTCCCCAGTTCCCAGCAAGGATAGTGCTGAACTGAGGTGTCTCATAAATACTGTAAGCCTTCATTATTTTTGCAAACTATACTATATAATATTTATTAACGTATTGTGTAGTATTATAAATATAATAATTAAAACTAAGCTGCAGTTGTCAAAATAAAAACTTAAATGTTGTGTGACACATGGTTCTTTTAATTTTTGTTTGTACTTGCTAATTTGTAGTAATTAATCATTCTAGATTAAGTCTATGGGTGTTGTATACATATGTACCAGAGGACAGAATCTGGCTCTGTGTATTATGCTTTACCTTGCGTTCACTGATAGTATTTTTTTTAAACATATCCAGGCTCTGTTAATTAACCATGATCATTATCATCATTATAAACCCAAAACAAAAATATACTGTAGATGTCACATTTCCTGTTACAGAATTCAATAGGGCCTTTCACTAGAATGGACCTTTAAAATACTACAGAATTCTGCTGATCAAGAATATAAATAAATCCTATAGTCATACCTTTTATCAGTATGCCTAGCTATCTAATCTATCTAATTACTAATCAAATATTTTCATGTGTATGTATTGTATAACATTCAACACTGATTTAGTGGTTAAAGGACTGGGAATCAAACCTTGGTTATTTTCCTGGATGTGTCACAGACTTGCTATTTGATATTGTGATATTGGACACGTCTTTTTCCCCTCTCATCAGCTCTGCATGAGGGGGAAAAACTGGGGGACAATTCAGAGATATTTCAAGGCCTAGTGTAGATTTTGAGGAAAAAGACATGCAAATATTATAACTACATTCCTACATCTGGATCTTCCTACTTGCAATAAATTATTTGTAGCAGAAGTTTAGTGTGTCAAAAAAAAAAAAAAGGCAGCAGCTAGCTAGCTAGCTCCATTTACTAATGGTAACACTGCAAAGTAAATTTTGAAGACAGAGCACGATGGGATCTTCTCTGGCAGAATAGGGCCAGGTCAGTTCATCTAAGTCCTCTGACCCAGTAGCCTGCAAATAATCTCATCCTAATAGCAGAGGCACTTTTGTTAGCTATATAGCATATCAGAGGGAGAACAAAAGAAAATTATTGAATGTATTTTCTGCAACTTCTATGCATTAGACAACAGTAAACCCTAGGACCTGTATTATTTAAATATTGGGAGTCAGTTTGTAATTCCACAACACATGCATCTCTGAAAACAAAATTAGAAGTCTTAAACCAGAACCAGTAAAGCCCTCAAATGGAAAATATTCTGTTAATAAAATAGCTAATCTGTTACATCTTTACCTAAAAAAAAAGACATTTTCGGAGTTCATTTTGAGAGTACATAGTGCCAGTTAATGAATGAAACCTTAACATGTAGTGTTACTGTATATGTCATTTGGAGTCCTCAGAGCTTTCAAGAGTTACTTTCATCTTATATTTTTTTTGGTGAGGGTGAATGTTATTGCTTCCCTAGTTTTCTAAAACTATCATTTTCTCTTCCATACTGATGGAGAGTATTCTATTAATCTCAGCATTTTGTGTCTCTGCAACAAAGTTATTTAAAAGATGTACCTTTTCTTACATTAGCTTTATTTTTAGCTGATTAACTTTTAGCTGTATGCCATATAGTTTTAGCCATGTCAGTTCCAAGATATTGGAGAGACAAGGTGAGTGAGGTAGCATCTTTTATTGAACCAACACTATTCTCTCACCAATAGAAGTTGGTCCAATAAAAGATATTACCTTACCCACCTTGTCTAACCTTTAGCTGATCAGTTAACAGGAAATTGATAGTTACAGAACAGTATTTTAATAATCTGGTGCTTGCAAAACATATTTTTAAGCCAGTCTTATATTCTGTATTCATTACAATTATAGAGAACAGTAAAAAATAAACTGTATAGTCAGGACATCAAATTTCATTGCAGATTCAATTCACATAGCTCACTAGAGGGTGCTCTCTGCTAGTGGATTCAATTGAAGATACCATAGAATTATTCTATTTTAGTTTCAGTTCCAGTTACTGTACCTGTAATCCGAGAGGGAAGCCAGTTGTAGCAAATGATTTGTGTATTCATATTAGTGCTGACCTTGGATTCAACAGAATATTAGGAAAACTTTCTTAATAGTGAGGTTTAATAAACTGATATTCGGTGATGATGATACCTACCTCTTCTGTAGAGCTTTTCAGCAGCGGATCTCAAAGCACTTAACAAATGAGATTAGTACAGGTGAGGAAATTGAGGCACAGAGGTTAGATGACTTGCACAAGTTTAATGGGGCTAGTGACATAGCTGGGAATAGAACTCAGGGCCCCTGCATCCCAGTCCAGTGCCCCGTCATCTGTACCATGCTGAAAAAGGTGGAAGTCCCATCACTAGAGTTATTTAACACTTGACTGGTCAAAGCAATCAGTACATATACTATAGAGACAAATTCTGCAGTGATCAGAGTAGGGTAGACTGGCAAGATAACAGGTCTTATTCCATTTTGAATCTTTGTGATTTTGAGTAAGAATGCTCCCCAAAGTGGTTATTTTCCATCAACTTTCAAATCCGATTTTATAAACTGTCTTCCTTTTCTTTTCCTACACCACTCCACTCTTAAAAAAAAAAATGCTTTTGCTATGTGTAAAAAATTTCTAATGGTAATTTTTTTTTTTTTTTTGGTAAGGTGTCAGAGCGGGTAGAGAGAAGACTTCAAGAGATAGAACAAGAAATGCGCACAGAAAGGCAGGTGGCAGAAAGACGCCAGGACCAACTAGGACATATGTCTGTGCAGTTGCAGGAGGTATGCAAGATAGTTCAGTTAAGTTCTTGCTGTACTTGTGAGCCTCGCTCAGACAAGGGAGCAAGGGGTCAAGTGTCACTCTTCCATGGTTAAAAGTATGTACATTAAGAAGCTCTGCTGGATATACCCCTGGACAGCAATAATCTATAGAGACTGTCATTCCCTGATGCAGTGTTGCTAGTGTTAAATATTTCTTGTTAGTGGCACACAGATCCTAAGAAAAAGACCGGTTCCTGGGTTTGATCCATTTAAAAATGTTTGTACTGTTTTTTTATTCTAAAATTGAACTATTTAGGAATAGTGAGCAATCACTTTTTGAGTACTGTTCTATGGGCCAATTAAATATAACGTGGGCCAATTAAATATAATGTACTAGTTAGGCACCTTTCTGGTGCTGTGAAATCATTTGCTCTCAAAGTGAATTAAATGTGGTGAGCCACAAGAATAGTGTTGAGGAGAAGACCTCAATTATTGTTCATTTTAGAAAAGAAAATTAGGAGAATTTTTCCCTGACCTTTTTTCCCTCTTTCTTTAAAAAATTTATAAAATACACAAAAGAGAGGCAAGGAGCTTGCTTCCAAAACTAACACATGAGAAACCAGGAAGACTGAATATTTTGCATTCTAATTTTTTATTTGACTAAGAGTTTGAGCTATGATTTGGAATCCCATCTTTGATTGTACAATGGGGATCACTGCTGATATGAAATGTTTAATTTAATATTTTGTCACTTTAAGTGGTGACTTGTGTGCTTTTTAAAAAGCAACTGTGGATTATACAGTGCAGTGGAAACTGAAGTGGATTAATTTATATTGACACTTCCTATTTTGTAGAGGGCTATAAATTCTCCTTAATGGTCATATTTAAGAAGATAACTTTTTTCCCTATTAAAAGAGTATGTTATGCTTATCAAAATGTTTTTAGTACTTTGCCGATAGGATGTCAGTAACAGCTTTACATTTCTACCTCCCCTTCCTCCCTTGTAGATAGTGAGAGATGGGTGAGAGTGCTTCATTAGGGCTCTCAGAAGAGGAAAGTATTTCTTAGGCTTTTCTGAGAGAAAAAATCTTCAAATATTCTTCAATTTTCAGACTGTTACTGTCCATTTCGTGGACATATGTTTAATGAGAGCTGTTTGATATGTCATTTGGTACTGTTACCTGCTGACATAAATACATTTCCTTTTTTGCCCTTTGTAAGGAGTAATGATTTACCTTAAGGACATTTTGACAGTTGGGAATTCATTTTCAAATTGAAGACTGATGTTTTGCTAATGATGAATGTGTTCTGTGTGTATGTTTCCCGAGCAAGATGTCTGCTTCCATAATCTTTGTTACAGCACTTTGGAACAATCTGTTGCACTTTTAATGGCTGATGTTAAATTTTATGCTATTGCATCTTCTGGTGAAGGTAGAACAACATAATCTCTAAACACTTTGCTGAGTTTATTAAACAGCAGTTTGGACAAAATTCATTTGAGGATAATTTTGAAAAAGAACATTTTAGTACTTGAATCTTACTTCTTCATGCTTTGAAATAGTGATTAGATGGATCATTGGCAGTGGCTCATTGTCAAAGGCCCCGATCCTGAAATGAACTTTGCATATTTGTATCCCCTATAGAAGTGTGTAGGATTCTGGACAGGCCAAGGGGCCCCCCTGTATGGAGCTCACTGAAGATTGTCCATAAGGGGGTGTGGGTGGGGTGGGGGGGAGAGCCCAGGGTTGGGGCAGCAGGGGGTGCGGGTGGGGTGGGGGGAGAGCCCAGGGTTGGGGCAGCAGGGGGTGCGGGTGGGATGGAAGGGGAGAGCCCAGGGTTGGGGCGGCAGGGGGTGCGGGTGGGATGGAGGGGGAGAGCTCAGGGTTGGGGCGGCAGAGGGTGCGGGTGGGGTGGGGTGGGGGGGAGAGCCCAGCGCTGGGGCGACAAGAAACCTAGAACCGGCCCTGATTAGTGGTGGGTTTTGTGATGGACATCTGTCCACTGGGAATTGTACTGAGATCCCCCAACTTATTTCCTACAAACTAGACCGCAGAATAGCCAGTAGATGGTGCTGACTTTTTGCTACTGCTGACCAGGGCTGGACTTGAAGAGAGAGGCTCTTTATCTTGTTACCAGTACTGGAAGAGACATCCCCCTAATTGCAGATAAAACATTAACCATCTGTCACAGGGTAGCTGGTCCCTGTAGATAGATGAAGCCCAGTGACCCTGGATCAAAGCAGGTGAGCCCAATCCAGCTAATTAAAGATGGAGCCTATAAAGGGCTGCTAGCAGACAGCTGGAGGAGGAAGGACTGAGGCAGATCGAGTTCCGGAAAGGGAAAGCCACACAGGAGTGGAGCTAGTTCCTCTGGTGTGTCCTTGGAGCAAGGGGCCAGGGGTTCAGGGAAGCATGACTGTTACTCCATGCAAGGAGTGGAGCTGATTGAGGCTGGGAACCTGCCAGGATCTGGAGTGCTAGAGACCCCTGGGAGGGTGGCCCTGAGGCCAAGGATTGAATTAAGATTGTTTTCTGTTTGTTAACCATTGTTAAGAAGATAAACCTCCTTGACTGAGACTGTGTGTGTGTGACAACTCATGCTTTGGAGCTGAGGTGAAGCTCCTGCCTGGTGATACCAGCCTTTATAGGGAGAAATTTCTTTTTGATGTTGTGTATAGTGGTTTCAAAAGGTCAGGTACATAATAGTGGGAATGTTTTAGTTTTTTAAGATGTGGCAGGGATCAGCACCTTTTCCCCTAGTCACTGCTGGTTCAGGGCTAGCTCATGAGAAGACTTATTAGTTCCCAAAGTATTTGTATTGAGTTGCCAATAAACATTTTACAGTAGCGTCTCCAAAATGTCAATTTTAGCAGAACCTGCTATTATTATATATTAATACTTCATAATATGCTTATAAAGTATTGGTTTCCAGTCCCGCAGGAGATTAACAGAACTATATCACTATTTTGCTATATCCTTAGTTTGCTGTGTGTTTGACATTTGTCCAGAACAGAATATAGCAAGTCCCAGACCTTATAGCTGTGTAACTTGCAATCTCTGATTTGTGCATTTGGATATGAGAATTCGTTACACTCTTTCAGGCACAATAGACTTAGTCATTTCACTAAAAGACTTTTAAATGTTCATATTTAACTGATTAACCTGCTCGAAAGGTTGAGTTATAAAATATCAATATGACTCTTTGGGTGAAATCCTGGCTCTGTTGAAATCCATGGCAAAACTTCCATTGACTTCGGTAGGACCAGAATTTTACCCTTCATCTTTTGTAAAACAACATGAAAAACATACAGGAAGTTTTAAAAAAGTTTCTCACAGATGAATAAAAGAAAAGTCCTTTTTGTTTTTCAAGACACTTTTCAAAATATTGCTACTAAAAATAGAGCCCTGAAATGGGAAATATTAATTGTCCCAAAATATCTCAATTCAATATTGGGGCTGAATGGTTTATAAAGGAATGTTTCTAAACTAGTTTTGACTGTATAATTTAGGTAATGATATTCGTTACATTCATTAAATCAAACCAGCTCAAATATGCCTTTCAGCTTTTGTAACTGAGAGATCATTTAAAGATTTAAATGTTGATGCTGGTAAATATTGAAGAGAATGCAATGAAGGCAACTGGCCACTACTTGTCAGTATTTCACTATCCTACAAAAGCCATCATTCTAAATTTAACAAATGCAATTGCATACTTGCAGAGCCTAGCTGAACATGACTAATTTCTTTTTTCAGTGATTGTTTTCCATTTTTGAATGTTCAAATTTATTATTTTTATTCTACCATGTTACTATCCTTAAATGAATTGATTTTTTTTTTTTAAAAAGTGACATGACAGTGTGTTATATAGAATGTATTAGGAATATTTTTCATCTTCAAATTTAACAGCTAAGCCATATTTTTGAGTCTCTTTCTATATGATGTGGCTGGTATGATTACATTATTTTATTAGTAGTATTTGTTTCCTTTGTTTCTGAGCTACCATGATTACTAATAATGTTTAGACATTATGTGCATGTGAAGCAGGGTGGATAAAAATTGATGGATTTTTTTTATTTAAATACAGGTTTATTTTTTAAAATAAATCTATTTAAAATTGAATTTGAAATTAACAGCCTTTAAGACCTAAATTTATAATCTATTAAAATCATTTAGATTAAATACAAAATATTTTGTACAAGGTTTTAAAAATGTCATACTACTTTGATGCAAATCACTGCCTAAGCATCTAGAACCAGAGTCTGTTGAAGTGCTAGATCAGCTTTTGACAGAAGTAGCCTCTTCTGCAAATGCAGCAACAATATTTTTTTCATTTCTGTTTATTCAGCTAGTTTAGGACTCGTTCATTCAAAGTTAAAAAAAAATTGGGGGTTGAAAAAGAAGAGAGGCTTGTTTTCCTCTACCAATCTATGATTAAAAACTTGGTGTGGGATGTGGGAGGGTGAGATCTACTAGTTTTAAAATCTTGAAAGACACAGTGACAAGAAATAATCAGTTCAATTTCCTAACTACAGATAATACTTCATTTGTTTAATAAATCAAATAGTTTTAAATGCAAAACATATTTTGATAAACTTTTTAATCCCTTTTTTCCTTAGGTTTCCAGTGCATTTAAGGTAGTTTTATTTAATTTAAAAAATGCTGGTTTGGGGCATTTTAATTAAATTTGAATTTCCGTCCAAATAGAGCTGGATGCAAATCACAAGTAAAAAATTTACTATCAGTATATGACATGCTTCATACACCATTTTCTAAAATAATAAGTATCAAATGAATCAGAATAAATGTAAATGAAGCAACAGTTGCTTAAATAAACTCTTATAGATATCACGTATACTCTTGGTTAGCAAAAAGAAGCACCAAATTTAGTTTATAGGGATATCTAGTTGTAAATCAACTCCTTTTAATGGTTACCAACAAATGAGAATCTACCATCCCTTAGGAAAAGAACTAAAAAGTACAAATTCAAAACATGATGAAAATCGATGGCTTAAATCAAGGTTTCCTGCTTGCTGATTTAAATCATGATTAAAGTCCACCCCAATGTGAAGACAGACTTTAAATAAATGTATACAGTACAGCTCTGCTTTCCTCCTCGAAAAACTTTTTTTTCAAACTGTCTTCTTTAGTTAGAAAGAGAAACATAAATATGCACAACTAGTTTTTAGCATTAAGATGATGCATATGCAACTTACATTAAAAATCATATGATCTTTGTTTGGCTGATCTTGTGAGCCTTTACATACAGAGGCATGCCGTCAAGCTGTTTGTTTAAATGGGAAAGGAAGAGAGAAATGGGGAAGACTTTGGGAGTGGAGGACAGGAGGAAATTGGGGGCATACAGAGGCCCTGACATGAGGGAGGAGATGGGGATGATGCAATGAGTACTTGGAGTAGAGGGGGACGGGATGGTGGGACACAGGGCGTTTGTGGACGAGAATGGAGGAATGCAAGGAGTCCCTGGAGTGTTCAGTGAGCTTGGCCTACAGAAGCAACAAAATGTGCAATCAATCCTCTAGCAGTTCTTCCTGCTCCCACACCACTTACTTACTACATGCTACTTACTGAGAATACAAGCTCTTTGGCAAAAAGACTTGTCTGTTTATATTTTGTTAAAATGCTGTGTGCATCAGTGGCACTATATGAATCAAAATAGTTCTTCGAGTGCTTGCTCGTGTCCGTTCCATGCTAGGTGTGTGCACGCCGCTTGCACTGTTGCTGGAGATTTTTCCCTTAGTGGTATCTGTTGGGTCAGCTCTAGCCCCTCTGGAGCTGCACGTGTATGCACTGGTGTAACACTGGTATACCCCAAAGCAACAGCCTGGCACCCCATATATGCTATGGTGATATGATTATGATGTGTTTTGTACAAAGCATGCCTTGTGAGGTATCATTTTAAGTGCAAAATCTGTCAGGACTTCAGATCCCAGACTAAGAAGGACCGAAACATCAGACTAAAGACTAT
This sequence comes from Trachemys scripta elegans, assembly GCF_013100865.1. Lineage (NCBI taxonomy): Eukaryota > Metazoa > Chordata > Testudines > Emydidae > Trachemys > Trachemys scripta. The sequence goes on from NC_048301.1 coordinate 37,842,905, forward strand.
CCTCATAGAAGCCACCCTCAGACCTGTCTCAGAACTGAGCCACACCTATTGGACACCAAGTATTTCGGCATTGATGTGAAGCACTCCGCCGGCACTGAATTCTTCTCAGCACTCTTCTCCATCCCTGGTGCTGAGGAAGAAGCACAAAAAGCAGTGCAGTGAGAGAGGGTGCTCACCAGTGCAGATGAGAGACAGGCAGGGAGAGGGAGTGAGACCCATGCCGGGCCACTCTTCTATCCCTGGACCCGCATTGGCACCATCGACAATGGAGTTGAGTCCAGTGCGGGAACCTCCAATGACACCAGGGAGCCACCGCGGTATGGGTGGACTGAAAGTGCTATCAACCCCAGAGGCTTTCCAGGCAGCTAAGGATCTTCTCTCTCTTCCAGTCCCTCCAACCTCATCCGGAAGCAGGAGGGAACAGGTTGCATCAGGCGCCTTCCTGGCACCAGGTCTCCTAGCACCATCCAGGGGCAAGTCCTATTGATCCCAGCATCCCACTCCCCGGCACACCACTAGTCCCCGGAACCCCCAACACCAGATGGAAGCGGAAGCAGGTACCTTGGTCCCCGAGAGAGGAATCCTCTTTGGAGTCCAAAGGGAAACCCTATGTACTGCCAAAAGCCCACCACCAGTACCCAGCCTACACACCATCAAACTTCACTGCTGGTCCCTCTGTGGGCATCTGGCCAGTGCATCACTGGCCACTGCAGTGGCCCTACTGGAACCCCTGGGGGTTCCCCTAGTACTGGGGCCTGCCTCCCACCGCTCCTCCTCGGTGGCCTCAGAGAGATGGGCTACTGATCCCTCCTGCTCGGCACCGGATCCAGACTCCAGTACTGGCCCCGGTAACGAAATCCAGGACATGCCTCCAGTGGACATAGCTGAAGAAGAGGAAGGAGCCCTTCCTCTGGTGCAAGCCTTCTCCTCCTGCCCCCCAGATGATGCTGTTGCAGGTCCCAGCAGCCTACTTCCCCAGGATGACTTCAGGGCCCATGAGAACCTTCTGAAGTGGGTCACTTCAATCCTGGGCTTGGAGATAGAAGAGCTCAGCAACATCACACAGCCTCATTGATGTCCTGACTGTAGCAGCTCCATCCAAAGTGGCCCTGCCCATCAATGAGGCGGTGATGGGACCAGTCAAGGCCCTATGGCAAACTCCTCCTCCTCTGGTTCCTGCTTCAAAGAGGCAGAAAAAAAGTATTATGTTCCAGCAAGTGGGTTCAATTACCGTGCTCGCACCCTCCCCCTGGGTCCCTGAGGTTATCTGCAGCTAACAAAAGGGCCAGTCAGGGCCAGTCAAGTGCTACCCTGAAACAAAAAGACACTAAGAAACTGGTCCTTTTCGGAAGAAAGGTTTATTCCACGTGTAGCCTACAAATGCATATGCCAATCAGCAAGCTTTGCTTGGGAGATACAATTTTAATCTATGGGCCTCCCTGAATAAGTTCAAAGACTCCCTGCCTCGGGTAAGAACATGCCAGGGCATCTCTTTAGGTGGTTCTGGATGCTGCTGACTTGGTGGTCAAGACAATGGCCATTATGGTCACCATGAGGCACTCTTTCTGGTTCCAGTCCTCCAGCTTTCCCCACAATTCAGGACTCCCATTTGAAGGCTCCTCCCTTTTCGCGGAGCAGACAGACAGGAGACTTCATGGACTGAAGGACTCAAGGGCCACCCTATGATCCTTAGGCCTGTACGCTCTGTCTGCCTACAGAAAACACTTCAGGTTGCAGCAGCCTCCTGGATTCTCGGGATCTCCAAAACAGGAGCCCTACAAAAGAAAGGGCCGAGGTTATCAAAGGCTCCAACCACTCCTGCATACCTCAGCCTCCCAGTCAGGGCCTCAGAGATACTTTTGTAGGAGGCTGTAGCAATGTTGGGACTCACCCCTGTTGCGCCTCCTGCTGGTCGTCTCGGGAATTAGCTCTTCCAGCCTCCGGAGTGCCCTCTGCAGGCCGGTGTCCCGCTTGCCGCTTGGCCCCCGTGTCCCTCCCAGGACCCCGGTGCCCCTTTCTCTGGGTGCTGCCCCCTGGCAGTACCCCCACAGTTCTGGGTCTCCCCCTCCCAGGGGAACCCCCACCCACTATCCCCACTTCGCCTCAGTCTTGGCTACTGCCCAGTCTCCATCTAGCCCCCGTTAACTGGGGCAGACTGCAATATCAGCCACTCATCACAGGCAAAGGGGTTCGGACCTGCTGCCTCTGCCTACCCATGGGCTGCTCCCTGCAACCTAGTACCTAATAGGCCTTACCAGGCCTGCAGCCTGGGGCTTTCCTAGGCCGGAGATCCCCGGCTCCCTTGGCCTTTCCCCAGCCCTGCTCCAATCTAGGTTCCTTGCTTAGGTCCCTGCAGCCAGGCCTTTCTCGCTCTGAATGCAGAGAGAGAGAGAGACTGTTGAGCTCCTGGCTCCCAGCCTTTTCATACAGGCCAGCTGTGGCCTGATTGGAGTGTGGCCCAGCTGCAGCCGCTTCCCCAATCAGCCCAGCTTTTAGAGCTGCAGCCCTCTCCAGGGCTGCTTTTACCCCTGCAACCCTCTTTCAGGGCTGATTTCAAGCCCTTTAGGGCAGGAGCGGGTGTCCATCCAGCTACACAGGCCTTTTGAAGGTGCTTGTGAGGGCGCTGTACCAGTTGCCGTTTCAGATCCGCCTCCCCTTTCATTTTTGGAGTGTCTCTCTCTCTTCGGCCCTGCTTGGGCATCCATAATGTCGGATTGATGGTTCCTGAGTACAGTGACAGTTGGATATACCCTTCAGTTTTTATCCATCTCTCCCTGCCAGCTTCCACCCTCATCTTGGATCTCTAGCCCCTCAATGGATATCTTAAGAAACTGAGATTCTGCATGGGCTCCCATCATTCCCTCCCTGGACCCAGGAAACTGGTACGCTGCCCTTGACTTAAAGAAAACATACTTTCATATTTCTATCTTCCGTAGCCACAGAAAATTTCTTAAGTTTGTAGTGTGTCATTGCCACTATCAATTCCCTTCCTTTCCCTTCAGTCTATTGGCAGCCCTAAGGATTTTTATGAAGTGTATAGCGGTTGTAGCAGCCTTCTTCAGGTGGTGTGATGTTCAGGTCTACCCGTACCTCAATGACTGATTGATCAAAGCTCGGCTGCAGGCTAAAGTGCAAGACAGCATCAGCACAGTCTGAACCACCTTCAGGGTGCTGGGCCTGCTGATAAAGAAGCAGAAGTCAACTCTTTTCCTGGTTCAGAGAATAGAATTTATTGGGGTTGTACTTGACTTGACCCACTTCCAGACCATGGCAAAACCTGATATCCAAGGTAATGGTCCATCCAAATACGACAGCTTGCGTGTTCCTCAGGCTACTGGGTCTCATCATGGCTTGCACTTATGTGGTTTAATATGCAAGGCTGCTCCTCAGTCTCTCCCCCAGATGTGGCTAGCATCAGTGTACTCCCGAAGCACTGCAGACACCACTTGGACTTAGCACTTACGGTATTCTCCCTGCATCTCGGTCCTCACCTCCCTGGGCTGGTGGAGAGAACCAAGTTTAGTAATGATGGGGGTGCCCTTCGTTGCCTCACAATTATTGGTGTCTTTTAGTCTTGGATACGTCAAACGTATGGTGGGGAGTCCATCTCAATACCTCAGGACTCGGCCTCTGGTCCCGGGAAGAATTCTCTCTTCACATAAATGTCAGGGAGCTCATGACAGTGCGCCTGGCATGCCAAGTATTTCTTCCCTAAGTCTCAGGCAAGGTGATTCAAGTTCTGACAGACAATACAGCGGTCATGTTCTATATCAACAAGCAAGGAGGGGCTCAGTCCTTTACCCTGTGTCAGGAGGCCATTGGTCTATGAGACTTCTGTGTGAAACATTCCATTCATCTTGAGGTGTCTCATCACCCAGGAGCCTGGAATGTATTGGTGAATCATTTCAGCTGGTCCCTCTCTTCTCACCACAAGTGGTGTCTTCACCCAGAGTTCATCAGTGTATCTTCCAAAAGTTGGGGCTTCCCCAGGTGGACCTGTTTGCCTCCAGGCAGAACAGAAAATGCCATTAGTTCTGTTTGCTGCGCAGGCTCCCTCTCCAACACCTTCCTGTTCTTGTGGGCAGACTGACTACTATATGTCTTTCTCCCAATCCCATTGCTTCACAGGGTTCTTCTGAAAATCAAACAACAGGGGACAACGCAGGAATCTTCCTAATAGCCTCAGAATAGCCATGCCGGCATTGGTTTGGCATGCTTCTGGACCTCTTGGTAGCAGTGCCACTCTCGCTCCCACTCCATCTAGACTTGATTTCACAAGGCCATGGCCGGTTGCTTCACCCAAACATTGCTTCCCTGCACTTGACTGCATGGATGCTTCATGGCTGAACCCTGAAGAACAGGCCTGCTCGGAACAAGTTCAGCATGTCTTACTAGCTAGTAGGAAGCCTTCCACGAGGGCTACCTACTTGGTCAAGTGGAAACGTTTCACTTGTTGGGCCTCCGAACAGGATCTCTCTCCATCTCAATCTTCTCTTCGGTTGATCTTGGATTATTTGCTCCACCTAAAGCAGCAAGGTCTAGCACACTTGTCTATTAAGGTTCATTTGGCAGCCATCTCAGCCTTCCATCCTGCAGTACGTGGCATATCAGTGTTTTCTCACAAAATGACGGTCTGGTTTCTCCGGGGGTTGGAAAGACTCTGTCCTCAAGTTTGCAAAACACCCCCCCATCTCCCATGGGACTTAAAGCTGGTCCTGTCAAGGCTTACTTTTGAGCAGTTAATGTTGTGCTTGCTACTACTTCTCTCCTGCAAGGTTGTCTTCCTGGTGGCGATTACCTCGGCCAGAAGGGTCTCTGAGATCAGGGCCCTTACATCAGAACCACCTTATCCGGTGTTCTTCAAGGACAAGGGCCAACTGCGCCCATATCCAGCCTTCCTGCCAAAGGTGGTGTCACAATTCCACAACAACCAGGTCATTTTTCAACCTGTCTCCTTTCCAAAACCTCAAAAAAGCTCTGAGGAACAACTGCTTCATATGTTGGATGTTAGGCAGGCCCTCACCTTTTATATTGAGAAGACTAAGTCCTTCCACAAATCCACACAACTCTTTGTAGCAATAGCAGAAGGGATGACGCGGCTACCTGTGTCAGCCCAAAGAATCTCATCCTGGATAACTGCCTATATTTGGGCTTGCTACGAGCAGGCAAACATCCCGCCTCTGGCCATTGTGACCACTCATTCCACAAGAGCCCAGGCATTGTCAGCAGTGTTTCTTGTGCAGGTACTAATCCAGGACATCTGCAGAGCCACAACCTGGTCATCAGTTCATACCTTCGAATCCCACTATGCCATCACCCAACAGGCCCAAGATGATGCCAGTTTTGGGAGAGTAGCGTTGCAGCCAGCACATCCATGAACTCTGAGCCCAGCTCCGGGGGTATTGTTTGTGGATCACCTAGGATGGACTGGACATGAGCAAGCACTTGAAGAAAAATGGTTACTAACCTTTTGTAACTGTTCTTTGAGATGTGTTGCTCACATCTATTCCATAACCCATTCTCCTACCCCTCTGTCGGAGTTACTGGCAAAAAGGAACTGAGAGGGTGTGGGTTTGACGGTGTCCCTTATACTGGTGCATATGCGTGCAGCTCCAAAGGGCACTAGAGCCAGCCCAACGGATACTAATAAGGGAAAAATCTCTGGCAACTGTGCATGCAGCGTACTCACACCTAACATGGAATGGACATGAGCAACACATCTTGAAGAAGAATTGTTTCAAAAGGATAGTAACCATTTTTTGTTACCTATTCTAGCTCAGACTAGAGATAGAGGCATGTTTTTATACCACAAAGCCAGGAATACAGTTTTGGGGCAATGGTTAGTCTTCCATTCTTCTAATAAGTACAGTGGAGTAGGAGGCGCAATGGCATATTCCTTTGGTAGCAACTTGCATGGTTGATTTTCTTCAGTTCCTTGTAAATAATTGTAACACTCTTTTTTGATTATTCCAGCCACATCTTTTTTTCTCACCTCGCTTTAAATTTATATAAATATTCTGAGTTATAAAATAATAATTTATTTGGCCCAAATGATAAGTGGTTTACCTGCTTATTGTGATAATCTCTTCTCAAATTGGGTTCTAGTAGATTACTTATAAGAACTTTCTAAACTAATTCCACCAACTCCGCCTCAAGGAATTTTTTCACAAGAAAGATGTCACCACCCAAAACTATCACATTCCCACCAACAGTCATATAAGAAAAAAGAATCATCTGTCTGGACATCTCCAGTGGACAGAACCACACATTAGATCATTACATTGGTTGCTTCAGCAAATAAATAAATAAAAATTGTGAAATCCTCAACCAACATTACATTCACCACAATCTCTCCACCACAAAAAGGATTTCTATTCAGCTCCTGAAATCCAGCTACCAGGTAGTGATTGAACCAGCAGACAATACAGACTCCATCATAGTCCTCAAAATTCATCCATCTCCTTGTCACCCACAACAACTTTACATTTTACAACAAATACGTGTCCAAACCATGGGAACAGCCATGGGTATTAGGATGGCTCCCCAATATGACACTCTCTTCATGGGCCCCCTTAAGGCAGAATTTCTGGAAAAATGCACACGAAACCAGCAATATACATGTCAAATCATGTTAAACTAATCTGATAGCTTTCTTTGATAGGATAACGAGTCTTGTGGATAAGGGAGAAGCGGTGGATGTGGTATACCTAGACTTTAGTAAGGCATTAGATACAGTCTCGCATGATATTCTTATCGATAAACTAGGCAAATACAACTTAGATGGGGCTACTATAAGGTGGGTGCATAACTGGCTGGATAACCATACTCAGAGAGTAGTTATTAATGATTTCCAATCCTGCTGGAAAGGTATAACAAGTGGGGTTCCGCAGGGGTCTGTTTTGGGACCGGCTCTGTTCAATATCTTTGTCAACGACTTAGATATTGGCATAGAAAGTACGCTTATTAAGTTTGCAGATGATACCAAACTGGGAGGAATTTCAACTGCTTTGGAGGATAGGGTCAAAATGATCTGGACAAATTGGAGAAATGGTCTGAGGTAAACAGGATGAAGTTTAATAAAGACAAATGCAAAGTGCTCCACTTAGGAAGGAACAATTAGTTTCACACATACAGAATGGGAAGAGACTGTCTAGGAAGGAGTATAGCAGAAAGGGATCTAGGGGTTATAGTGGACCACAAGCTAAATATGAGTCAACAGTGTGATGCTGTTGCAAAAAAAGCAAACATGCTTCTGGGATGCATTAACAGGTGTGTTGTGAGCAAGACACGAGAAGTCATTCTTCCGCTCTACTCTGCCCTGGTTAGGCCTCAACTGGAGTATTGTGTCCAGTTCTGGGCACCGCATTTCAAGAAAGTTGTGGAGAAACTGGAGAGGGTCCAAAGAAGAGCAACAAGAATGGTTAAAGGTCTAGAGAACATGACCTAAGAAGGAAGGCTGAAATAATTGGGTTTGTTTACTTTGGAAAAGAGAAGACTGAGAGGGGACATGATAGCAGTTTTCAGGTATCTAAAAGGGTGTCATAAGGAGGTGGGAGAAAAAACTTGTTCATCTTAGCCTCCAAGGATAGAACAAGAAGCAATGGGCTTAAACTGCAGCAAGGGAGGTTTAGGTTGGACATTAGGAAAAAGTTCCTAATGGTCAGGGTGGTTAAACACTAGAATAGAGTGCCTAGGGAGGTTGTGGAATCTCCATCTCTGGAGATATTTAAGAGTAGGTTAGATAAATGTCTATCAGGGATGGTCTAGACTGTATTTGGTCCTGCCATGAGGGCAGGGGACTGGACTCGATAACCTCTCGAAGTCCCTTCCAGTCCTAGAGTCTATGAATCTATGAGGCACATCAATGATATTTTCTTCCTCTGGATAGATGACGTAAACTATCTTATAGATTTCCACTACTGTATCAAAAACCACTGCCCATCCATCAAATTCTTTCTAGAACGCTCCATTACCAGCATCAACTGGACACCATGATCAGCTTCAACAATGAAACCTAGAAACGACTATACAAAAGAAACCCATGTATCACCACACTTACCTTCAGAGATCCAGTAATCAGCCCAGCCACACTAATAAATCTGTTGTCTGCAGCCAGCACTCAGATACCATAGAATTTGCTAAGTAGAGAAAATCTGGGATACATACCTAACCACACTTAAAACTGCCTTCACTAAACAAGGACTCGCCACCAGAGAAGTAGATTGCATCGTGGAATGGGCCACACAAATACGCTGGAAGAATTTGCTTCAGTAGAGGGGGAAAAAAATCCCTATTGAGTGTACACCACTAGTTGTCACCTGCCACCTCACACTAAAACCTGTATGTGGTATCATCAAACAATTACAACCCATGCTTGATGGGGACCACAATCTTAAAAAAAACTTTCCCAAACCCCTCTTCTGGCTTCAAACAACCCCTACAACCTCACCAAGCCCATCATCAGAAGCAAGCTTTCCACAGAGAAGAGCACACCAACTCAAAGTGGCACCAGCTCCTGCAATAACAACAGATGGAAAATCTGCAGTCATATCTCCATTGCTGTGATGATCCATACCCCCACCCCAATACACCTTTTAAGATCCATGGGTCCTACACATGCCTATCACAACATGTGGTGTAACTCATCCAGTGCATCAGATGCCCCAGCACTGTTATGAGAGTAAACTGAGACACAAGGCCGTCCTTAGGCATATGCAGCATATGTGGCTGTGTAGGGCACCTGAAAATTTGGGGCATCCCGGGTCTTAGTGTCCACCCTCCTGCCTCTTCCTCTCCCTGTTCTGACCCTTCCTGCAGGCTCCCGCCACATCTGGCTGCTGCAGCCTGGTGAGTCTTCCTCCAGAGGGGACCTAGTTCTTAAAAGTGAAAAAGCCTTCCCACCTGCCAGACCTATTAGCACAACATTGAAACTGTTAAAGAGTCATTCAAGTGGTAATGAAGCCATTTAACAGGCATTTGCCAACCCCCAGGTATATACTCAGAAAGAAGAACAGGAGTACTTGTGGCACCTTAGAGACTAACAAATTTATTAGAGCATAAGCTTTCATGGACTAAGTGGGCTGTAGTCCACGAAAGCTTATGCTCTAATAAATTTGTTAGTCTCTAAGGTGCCACAATTACTCCTGTTCTTCTTTTTGCGGATACAGACTAACACGGCTGTTACTCTGAAACCAGGTATATACTGTCAGTTTCTGACTTCACTGACAAAAACAGTTATGCATTTATAAATAAATACTTCAAAAGACCACCCTTATCTAAAATACATATGCGAGCCTGGGCTGCCATCAGGCATAGGGTCACCAGTTTAATAATACTGCATGGGGCCCCAAAAATCCTCAGGATGGCCCTGCTGAGACAATAACTATGCTCTCAAAGGAACTCTCACAGAAAAATGATAAAAGTAAAACACCCAGTTACTTGCGAGTAAACACTGTTCATAAGGTAATCACTCCAGTTCTGACCTCTCATTCCTTGACCTCAAAGGAAACCTGCACAACACCTTCAAAAGAAAGGCCTGAGAGCTAAAATATGTCACTCTTCTAGACACTAAAAACCATTGACTTAACAGAGAGACTGGTTTTATGGCTCATTACAAAAATTTGTGATTCATTCTACTGCCTACTAATCCTTAATTGCCCACTTCATTGTAAGTGGTCTCCTAAAGCACATGTGAACCCCTTACACTTAACGATTTGTCCCACCTTGTATTTAGCTCAGACACTCTAGTTACTTTCTCCAGACTTGAGAGAGAATTCTGTAAAGCTCAAAAGCTTGTCCATTCTATCAAGAGAAGTTGGTCCAATAAAAGATATTATGTCACCTACCTGTCTCTGAACTTATAACATTAACACGCAAAGATAACAAAATATTTGTTTCCATAAACATCTTTTCATTCAAATACACATGAAAAGGCCATTCTTTCTAGCCCATACCCAGTAAGAGTCGGTTTTACCTTTGTCAGAAAGAAGTAGAAGGTTGAACAGAGCAAGGATAGCATTGTAATAAATAAGAGCAGTTGAATTATCAGAAGTTTTCAGATGCAATCTAGTGTGTGAGTCTTTAAGGTGAGATTTTAAAAACTAATGGTCCATCTGTCTGCTTTGCACAGACTTTAATATTTTGATAGTGGGGTTTATACAAACAGTCTGCCTAGTGTGACAGACCCAGACCAGTGGGGTACAGGAGTCTGGTAGAGGGCAAATATACTGGTCACTGGATGAGTAGTTTTCTGTTCCCTGAGTGACCAGAGCAGGGGCTGCACTAGAGTAATCAGGAACCTGCTAGAACCAGTTAAGGCAGGCAGGCTAATTAGGACACCTGGAGCCAATTAAGAAGAAGCTGCTAGAATCAATT
>NC_048301.1:37853651-37894956 GCF_013100865.1 Trachemys scripta elegans
TATGCTCTCTGTATGTGTGTATATATATCTCCTCAATATATGTTCCATTCTATATGCATCCGAAGAAGTGGGCTGTAGTCCACGAAAGCTTATGCTCTAATAAATTTGTTAGTCTCTAAGGTGCCACAAGTACTCCTGTTCTTCTTTTTGCGGATACAGACTAACACGGCTGTTACTCTGAAACCTGAAGTAGCTGCATTTACAGTTGAAGAGATTTATGTGTATGAGAGTTCCTTTCATTTTTTTTATTTTAATGTCACTTTCTTTTCTATGCTTTTTAGCGCTTTCATATGCCTATTATGTTTCTTTAAATTGAAATATTTATGGACTATTTCTTTTTACTATACCAGGAAAATAAAATAAAGCAGCATATTTGTAATACCAGTGGTGTGAGTGCTTTTTTAATTTGATGTTATTGCTGTTTAATGGCCTAAATATCATTCAGCACATGTCAAGGCTGATTCCCCATTCTGGCACGTCAAGTACAGAAGGTGGGGGCCCACAAGGATTTTAAAAATTAATACATGCCACTCCAGGCTTGTATTAAACTCCCAAGATTACAGCTTTTCTCTGACCTTGGCTTGGTCCACCAAATGCAAAACCCCTTTTGGAACCAGAAAGGCGCACTTGGGTATTCCTTCCTGTGGGGTACCCTCAAGCCCCCCCCCACTCTCTTGGGGAAGAGCTGAGAGAGAAAAACAAAGGAAATCAGCTGTTGCCACCAGCAAATTAAACAACATATGCACAAACCTCTTAGGCCACCAAAAATCCAATCCTGTTCTTGAAAAAGGTAAATTTTATTAAAAACAAAAAGAAAGAAAATACATCTGGAACTTAGGCTTCTGCTAGATTTAAAAAAACCCACTTAAGAAGATTATTCTTGATGTTTAAATTTTGTGAGGTTCAGCTTAAAAGTTACAAGCAGAACAAAAGCATTTGGGGTTAGCATAGAGGAGTCCACAAGCCAAGAAATAAACAGAAATAAACCTACTCGCGTTTTTCTAAACATTCTCGATCTACTTACACATTTGGGAGTTCCAAATAAGTAGTTCTAGGTATGATCTGATGATTTATAATCATACCTGGCTTAAAACTTCTCATAGCATAACTGCTCCCTGTTCCTCTCTTTCCCAGAGAACACAACAGACACAAAAGGGAAGTTTTTTTTCCCCATTTTAAAAAGTTCTAGCCTTCCCATTGGCTCTTTTGGTCAGGTGCCCACTCCCTTTCCTTTACCTGGTAACTTTGTTAACCCTTTATAGGTAAAGCAAGCAGAGAACAGCCACCAAGAAGGTCTTTATAACTAACTGGCTGGCTGGGTGTCCATAAAAGGGAGCTACTCCCCACCCCCTTCACTTATCACAGCACGTTTGGTAAATTGAGATGGTATATTGATTTCTAGGTTGTCTTCTATGGATTAAGATGTACTGCTGATGTAAAGACACATGCTATCCACTCTCTAACTCCAGATCAGTGTTCCCAGCATTAGCAGTGTTGGGAGCCCTAGTAGGCTTCCAGTGAGCAGACACTTAGTTTTCCCTCAAAAAGTTCTTCATTATTATTACAGTATACTCCTCCAATGGTACACAACCAATCACCATTTTAAAATACCATTTATCTGGGATCATAATTTTAGTACTGCTGATATAGTACATGTGTACTGACAAATTAATTTGCATTATTTTAGAGGGAAGAGAACTTTATAAAAAGGGAAAGTCAATAAAAATAAATGTTGGATGATTATGAAAATAGAATAAGTGTGAGAGTTGTGGGGACAACAAAATGCTACATAGGTAATTAAGGAAAACTGTATTAAGTAATTGAGACATTATAGGGGCAGAATGAAGTTTACATATTCAGCTTTAGCTGAGACATTTCTTAACATTTGTATGCTTAACATTGCATTAACTTAGCCTTTTGTCTTCAAAGTCTACATGCAGACATGTATCATTATGGCAGCATTTGAAGCAGCTATCAGTGCAAGTGGTAGGTCTGGAAATTAATTTTTTAAAATTATAATTGAAAACAAAATTAGAAGAAAAGTATTTTTAGAGAATATGTAAATGTGAGATTTCAGATTCATCAACCTCATGTTTACATTAGCGTAATATTCAACAATTTGAGTTGTTTATAATGGAAATATGCAAATTTAAAGAAAAACTGTTATTAAATATTTAAATATGCCCCAGGGGCCTTCCATTAAGGCTCTAAGCTGTTGCTGTAATTTTAAAGCATTTTAAAGACAACATGCATATCAGATCAGGGCATACATTGCTTTATATCTTAACCACTTTAAAGTAAAAACAAACTATAAAGGGCAAAATAATACATAAACTCCTATTTTGCTTTTGCTTTGTTTTGTACTTACTATGAGTTTGTGGGATGAGTATGCAAATAAATAGCATCATATAAATGAGTGTTATCCAAATAAGCTGCATTTTTATGAAATGCTGTGAATTGTACAATATCTAAGGCTTTACAATAGCGTAATTTTCAGGATCCTAGCTCTCTTGTAGATCAGTCAGTTATATTTTCTATCAGTTTTAGTATCTAATGCCTTATGCTTAACTATCTGTCCCACCTTGTATTTAGCTGTGACACTGATTACTTTTTCCAGACCTGAAGAAGAGCTCCGTGCAGCTTGAAAGCTTATCTCTTCCATTAATGAAAGTTAGTCCATTAAAAGATATTACCTCACCAACTTTGTTTCTCTCATATACTGGGACAACACGGCTATAACAACACTGCAAACAACATATCTAGTATCTTGTCATTTTAGTTTCAGAGGAAATGGGAAGGAGGAAGTTTTGGACTATAACCAGTAGGTAGACTGAGTTCAATGACACACACAACCATATTTTGAACGTTCTAGGAAAAACTATGTTTTAGGAAAAACAGTTGTCCCTTTTTTATAGTGAAAACCACCACAGGAAAACTTAAATTTCTCTTTTAGAAACAAACCAAACATACACGTGTGTGTGTGTGTGTGCGCGCACACACACACACACACACACATACTTGTCTCTGCAAAGGCAAGAGTTTGCCCTTAAAACGTTTCAATTTTCTTCAATGAAAATTAGGGAGATGTTGGTAGTGTTCTGAGTAACCTCTGGGGAGGAATGGCAACTTCTGCTCCTCTCTCAAGTTGACTTCTCCATTAATATAGCTTTTAGTATTTATTTTTAAAAAAGACAAAAAACATACCCCAGTTCAGTGATTGCACATTGAAATGAACACAGCGATGCAAGATTCACAATGCATTTGAAACATGATCAGGAAACAAACCCTTTACTTTATGTACAATAGAAAATAAAGTCTGTTTCTTTAAAACTTTTGTAATAATTGATACTATTTCTAATAATACTTTACACTTGTATTGTATCTTTTTCCTAGGATAGGTTTTTAATACATTCTGAATCTCACTGTGTGTAATTTAACATTTGCTTTTTGAAAATATAAAATGAAAAAGCTATATTGTTGCAATGTTATAGTTGACCGAACTGTGTAAATATAAACAAATCCATATGTTACAGGGTGTGCCTCCCCTGTAGGGACCCCTGCTTGCCTGGGGTGGGGAGGAGCCTTGCAGGCACACCCTCCCTCCCTCCATTTCCCTTCTTTCAGGGCTCCTTAAGAACTCCACACAGGTCCAACAAAGTGTAAGACGAATTCCCCTGCTGGGATTCTACTTCATTAAATACAAATAAACTTAAAATCAAGTCTCTGTCCTAGGACTCAGGGATTGCATAGCCCTCCTCCTCAGGGCCTGTGATTCTCTGGGAGCTCCTCTCTAGTAGGAGAGCTCCTCTCTCTGTGAACACCTCCCTGTAACTGAGCCTGATGGCCATTTTCAGGCTGAGGTGCTTGTTACTCAGCTACCTAGATAGGCTTGTTCCCCTTAAATTAACTTGTCATGGGTAACCTCGGCCTGGATTCACCTTAAAGGAGCCATCGACCCTGTGACACCATAGTTGTGGATACTGAAGCTATCATAATTCTGTCTTGCTGTGTGCACTCATGCATGTCTGTATTTGTGTGTGTAACAGCATATACAGTCTGAAGTAATGCATATGCACAAGGGAGTTGAGTTATAACTGCTGCAGAAACCTTAACTTTGAACACCTAACTCTTGTGTGGGTTTGAACTCTTAAGTAGATTGCATGAACATATTTTTTGAATTGATATAATTGTCGGAGAATAACAGAGTTCTCACTTTTTGTTTATCAACACTGACCCGGTCATCATTGTACCTAAGTATCTTTTAAATTGAAATACAGCAAACTTAGTCTCCTTTCTCAGCCAGTAAAATAAATAGCTTGATTAACTCTCAGAATTGTTTTTATTTGTCATTGTGTAAATGTGCTTTTTTGTGTGACTGAAGAACTTTTTGAGGGAAAACTAAGTTGAAGAAATGAGCTCTTAAAGTGGTGAAGTCTGTGATAATTCTTCTACCTTGTTGGAACAAGTTTCATAGTTTAGATCCAGCTGCTATGAAAATTTTGTTTCCATGTGTTCAAGTGTTCTACTGGTGGTCATCGGTTTCATTGTTCTGGTTGTACACAGCTATTGTAGGAGTTCATGGTCACTTTAGAAGGGCTTTGAATATGAAGATAGAGACCTTGAACTGAACTTTTCATTAGTTCCACAATGAATTCAGAAAGCAGATGTTTGTGGTAAACTGTTACTAAGCAGAATAGATACCGTATCTTCGGATTTTGTAGGAGGTAGCGTTTTAGATTGGCGTCTTCATTCCAAGATACGAGTTGAAAATATCAACCTTTGAAGTAATGAATATGTGGAACATTGTGGACGGGTCTATATTTGATAGGATAAAGTGCAGACATCTGTCCAGTTGTAGATAGAGGTGGGTATCTTGCCGCTATTCAGGTTCAGCTTTAGTATCTAATAGTGTTTTCCTTAGTACTGGTCATAATTAATGCAAATACATAGTACTTGTTACTACCAGCATATTTTAGGTGGGGTAGTAGGTTTCCCATGTCAAAGAAAGTGTTAATATTTGTAGGGGAACCATGCTTCTATTCTTTTTCTATGCAGGAAAGGCAAGGGTCAGCCTTTGGAATCTGGAAGTTCATAGATTAGAAGGATGCCAAGGTCAATCTTGTCTTTGCACTCATAAGTATTTGGCACAGCTGTTTGGGGGTGTGTGTGTGTGTGTTTGTGTGTGAAAATAAATATAATCTCTCTCAGTAAGAGAGATTATATTGTTTTTGTTTAGAAATTTGAAGTATAGACAAAAATACTTATAACATATATTTTTTTCTTAATAAATGTACCAGCTGATATTTTACATTTCAGCAGATTTTATAAATGAGGATTCGGTAACTCTGCTGTAATAAAGTTCACAATATTTTCCCCTTTTAAGGCTTTAAGGAAACGAGATGCTAAAGCTGATGAAATGGAAGGACTGATGAAAAATAAACTTTTGAAATCTGAAAATGAAAAGAGCAAAGTAAGAATTTAATTTTCTTTTTTTAAATTATTTTTTAAAATCAGTTTTCAGTGTAGTCTTTTTCTGTTGTGATAGTTTCCAACTGCTTGTGGTCTAGAACAATGTTTCTCAACTTTTTTGATACCAAGGACTGGCTTGCTGCCTTCCTGAACTGCGTCAGGGAGATCTCAGGGACTGGTGCTGGTTCACAGACTGTCATTGAGAAACACTGGTCTAGAACGTTCAGTTCTTATGTTTTGTTTAAGGCCACATCTTGCTTCTTTTGTAAGAGGCATTAGCAGTGTGAAACACTATGTTTTTAGTTTTTAAAATGGCAAGGTACTTTTTAGCACCATACACTGCAAACACGGCTGAAACTGAACTCTTCGTCTTCCCTCCAAAGCCCTCACTTCTACCCTTCCTTTTTGTTATTGTTGACAACACCAGCAACCTCCCAGTCAGTCAAGCCTGTAGCTTAGGGATTACTTTGACACTTCCCTTCACCTTGCCCCACACAGCTAAACCATGTACAAAGTTATTGGCTTCCTACTTCACAGCATCTCTAAGATCTAACATATTCTTTACATCCTTGCAGCTCACTCTCTCATCTGGATTATTTCCCATTTTGATTATTAAAATCTCCTCTTCCTCTGCCTGGCCTCTCTGACACCCATATAACTCTCCTACAGTCCATAGAAATGCTGTTGCTAAGATTAGCTTCTTTGCCAGTAGTTTTGACCATGCCACCCCTTTTTGTATCTCTTCACTGGCTACCCTTTCTCCACTGCATAAAGTTCAGATTTGTTATCAATACTTTCAAAGCTTTGCTCTTTCCTGCTATATCCACCCATGTATTGTTTCACAGTCTCCTACCTACTCTGCTCTGCTATTAATACCAGGCTTGTGTGCCCATTTATCAGCTTCTCTGATAAACCTTTCTGTGCCACCCTCCATGCTGCCATTTATGCAAATACAATTTTCTCTATCCAAAAATAACTTTGCCTCCAGAGAGGGTCTCAATAGAGTAGTTACAGGGATGAATTAACTGCACCATGCACAGAAGATTAAATGCATTAGTACTGATGGAAATTGAACATCCATTTGATTTATTATTTCTGGTAGTGCCCATAAAGTGCTAGCCATCAGGCGAAGAATCAACTATATGCACTTTTTAAAGTTTTTATAAATGAAGCATGCAGCAACAAGAATTTTCATTTTTAAAAGTCATTTTCAGATCATATAACACTATCAGTCCAATACCTTTCAGTCTAAAATGTTACACATTACTTCTTGACCCTGGAGCAGTTCTTTTTTTAAAGCTTGACTAAAACCAATTCAGCATTTTGTTGCTATCTACCACATAGTATGGAATTGCACAGTCAAGGTAACAAAACAGTTTAATGACAACACGAAGAGAAAAAAATGGAGCCCCTCCCCCTACCCTCGGTCTTTCTTTAAAAATGGGTATCCTATTATCTCGGACCAAGTTCTGTTATATATCAGTCA
Source organism: Trachemys scripta elegans (assembly GCF_013100865.1). Lineage (NCBI taxonomy): Eukaryota > Metazoa > Chordata > Testudines > Emydidae > Trachemys > Trachemys scripta. The sequence goes on from NC_048301.1 coordinate 37,860,607, forward strand.
TTATTCCACAGTTATTGTATGGTATGGCTAAAAGGCAGAATTAAAATGGTTTGAGTGCCCTACCTGTGCATTTTCATATTTTAACATGTTTGGATTTCTTTTAAACATAATCTTTTTACTCTGAATTTCCTGAGTTTTTAATGCTTATTTTTTGGATAATTGCGTCATCTTTGTAAGGCAGTTTATCCTAAATTAGTGATATGTGCTCTCAGTTTTAACTCCCATTTTAACATTGTTTTAGTTTGGGAATGCATACGCTATTTTGTAGCCACAGGTGGTAGTACAGAGTATATATGAGATAAATGATTACATACTGCATGATAAATTTATAAACTATATAATTGTAATAATTGTAGATATGTTTGTAGCATCTTATAACACAGTTTACTTTACATGTTCAGGGTTAGAAGTATAAGAAATTATTTTTATTTTTTAAATACAAGTTTAGTTTTAAATAGTTAAAATATTTTAGTACCAGGATGAATGTGTAACTTTGTCTCTTCATCCTTAATCAAATTATAAGCTTGAGCAGGAGTTGGAGCGGTCCCAGAGGAAGTTGGATCAGTCAGAAGACAGTCGAGAAGCTCTTCTGCATCAGGTAACTACTTTCATGCCATGAAAATCCTCCTCCTTTCATATTAAGCTAGGCTCAAGCCTGTCTCTTTTATCTTGCTGTCAGTTATTCGAATAACAACATTGTTTGGGGGGAGGAAGGAAGGAAGTGTACAAAGCAATGCCTACTAGACTGATCTACATAAGATCATATTAAAAAATGGGAGCTTCTCAGCATTAAAAATAGTCACTAAAGCCATTCCTTCGATGGCATTATGTCATGTTGATAACTACCGAAGCTCCTTCAGTGTCTATTCTTGGTGTGTGTTATAAAAATAGACTGGATCAAGAAGACAAACTGTTCCCGAGAGCTTCATTTGTTGCAGACATCCAGCTGGGGGATGAAGAAATATATATAATACATTATGTAGGCATTTACATTTCTAAGTGTCTCTGAATGCATTACTGTCTTAAACACACTTTAAACACCTCCCCGTCCCAGCCTCCAAGAAAGGAATCAGTGGGATGTGCATCTTCGGTGCCGTGCCCGGCGGGCGACCAAGTGTTGGGTTCTCCGGTCCTGGCAGATGCGCAAAGTACCACGCCTGCCTCCTCACCCTCCCCTGATGAGGCGATTATGGCCCCTCCTGCCTCCATTCTGCAGGAGGACTCTAAAACCCATCAGGAACTATTGAAAAGGGTGACATCAAGCCTCAACCTTCAGGCTGAGGAGGTGGATGAGCCCTTGGACTCCCTCTTCAATGTCCTATCCGTCTCGATACCGGGCAGGGTGGCCCTTCCACTCCACAAGGGGGTGGCAAAAATTTCAAAAGCCTTGTGGCAAACCCCAGCTTCCTTGCCCCCCTTCTCTAAGAGAGCGGAACGCAAGTACTTTGTGCCCGCCAAGGGGCATGAATATCTGTACATCCACCCTGACCCTAACTCCCTGGTGGTAGAGTCAGTCAACCACAGGGAGCGGCAGAGCCAACCAGCCCCTACTTTGAAAAATAAAGACTCAAGGAGGCTGGATTTATTTGGGAGAAAAGTTTATTCATCCTTGAGTTTCCAGTTACGGGTGGCGAACCATCAGGCTCTCCTGGGTTGGTATGAGTTCAATCTGTGGGGCTCTCTGTCCAAATTCGAGGACTCCCTCCAGGAGCACGACAGGAAGGAGTTCAAAGCTCTGGTGGAGGAGGGTACAGTGGCTGCCAGGGCAACCCTGCAGGCAGCGTTGGATGCGGCAGATATGGCTGCACGGTCCATGGCCTCCGTGGTGTCCATGAGGAGTGCATCGTGGCTCCTGCTATCTGGGCTGTCCAGTGAGGCGCAGAACTCCTTGCAGGACCTCCCGTTTGATGGAAAGGCTCTGTTTGCGGAACAGATGGACGTGAAGCTGCACGGCCTGAAAGATTCTCGCACTATGCTTAAGACACTTGGCCTCTATGTTCTGGCTCCGGCTAGACCTAAGTTTAAGCCGCAGCAGGCTCCTATCCATGCCACCCACTCAAAATATGAGCCCGCTTATAAAAAGTCGCGGGACTATAAGAAACATCCGCAGAGGCAGTCCCGGTCTGGCCCCCAGCCTGGTCCTCCCAGGGCAAACAGGTGGGGAAACGGCGACCTACCAGTTCACATCAGGGATCCACCCGCAATAAAGCTTCCCTTCTCCAACTGGTTGTGTGCTTTTCTCGAGGAATGGTCGTGGCTGACCTCGGACCAATGGGTCCTCAACACCATCTCCCGGGGCTACACCCTCCAATTTACCTCTATCCCGCCCATCCACCCTCCGTCCCCGTCCCTCTGGGGGGACCCCTCTCACGAGGCTCTGCTCGAGCAGGAGGTGGGGCGGCTCTTTGGCTTAGGAGCGGTAGAAGTGGTCCCAGTGGAGTTCAAACACAAGGGGTACTACTCCTGCTATTTCCTTATCCCGAAGGCCAAAGGGGGGCTCAGGCCCATTCTGGACCTGCGAGCCTGAACCAGTACATAGTAAAGCTCAAGTTCCTCATGGTTTCTCTCGCCTCCATCATCCCCTCCCTGGATCCCGGGGACTGGTATGCCGCCCTCAATCTGCAGGACGCGTACTTCCACATCCATGTATTCAAGGGGCACAGGCATTTCCTCCGTTTCACGGTTGGGCAGGAACATGACCAATTTACGGTCCTTCCGTTTGGCCTGTCCACTGCTCCCAGGGTATTCACAAAGTGCATGTCTGTGGTGACGGTCTACCTTAGACGTCATGGGGTCCAGATCTTCCCCTATCTGGACGACTGGCTGGTCAAGGGCAGCTTCCGGTCGCAGGTGCGGGATCATGTGGCGCTCCTCTTGTCAATGTGTGCCACTCTGGGCCTGTTGGTGAACGACACCAAGTCCATGTTAGTCCCGGTACAGCGCATAGAGTTTATCAGGGCAGTCTTGGATGCCACGTCGGCCAGGGCCTCCTTCCCACTGGACAGATTTGAGACCCTGAAAGGGCTTATCAACACAGTCATAAGGTTTCCCGTAACAACAGCCAGAGCGTGTCTCCAGCTCCTGGGTCACATGTTGGCATGCATATATGTGGTTCGCCACGCCAGACTCAGGATGAGGCCCCTCCAGTTCTGGTTGGCCTCGATGTTCTCCCAGGCCAGAGACAGGATGGACAAAGTCCTCCCTGTGCCCGAGCCGGTGATCGCCTCCCTACAATGTGGTCCTTCCCGGGAAAATGCTCTGTGGGGTCCCATTCAGGGGCAGGCCCCCGTTGGTGGAGCTGGTGTCCAACGCTTGGGACCTGGGGTGGGGAGCCCATGTGGGGGACGTTCAGACCCAAGGTCTGTGGTCTGCGCAGGTCCTTGCCCTGCATAATAATGTCAAGGAACTCAGGGTGGTCCGGCTGGCGTGCATGGCCTTTCACTCGCACCTGGAGAGCAGAGTGGTCAGCGTTCTCACAGACAACATGGCCTCGATGTTTTACATCAACAGGCAAGGCAGGGCCCGCTCCTCTGCCAGGAAGCCCTCAGGCTGTGGGACTTCTGGGTAGCCCAGGACATTTGCCTGCAGGCCTACCACCTACCAGGTGCCCGGAATTCGCGGGCAGATCACCTGAGCCGAGCCTTCTCCTCTCGGCTCGAGTGGTCTCTACACCCAGAGGTACACAGACTTTTCCAAGAGTGGAGAACTCCCTAGCTGGACCTGTTCATGACTCGGCAGAACTGCTGGTGTCCCCATTTCTGCTCTGGAGGGGACTGAGAATGGACGCTATCTCCGATGCCTTCTTCCTATCCTGGTCAGGCCAGTTTCTCTATGCCTTTCCCCTGATCCTGCTGATCGGCAAGGTCCTGGAAAAGATAAAGACGGACAGGGCCCGGGTCCTCCTGATTGCCCCAGCGTGGCCCAGGCAACATAGGTACAGGACCCTCACAAGCCTGGCGGTCGCCCTGTCGTGGCCGTTGCCATCCTTCCCGGACCTGCTCTCCCAGGACCAGGGCTGCCTCCTCCACCCCAACCTAACAGCACTCCACCTCACAGTGTGGCTGCTCAATAGTTAGGCCGGGAGGAAAAGACTTGCTCGGAGGGGATTGAGCACGTCCTCTTGGAAAGCAGGTGACCCTCCACGCGTCGAGCCTACTTGGCAAAGTGGTCTCGGTTTTCCCAGTGGGTGGCTGAGCGGGGTGTTTCCCCCCTGGCTACCCTGATCCAGCTCATTTTAGACAACCTCCTGCACCTTAGAGCCCAAGGCCTGGCGCCCTCATCCATCAAGGTGCACTTGGCAGCCATATTGGCCTTCCATCCGCCGGTGCAGGGGCACACGGTCTTCTCCCATGCTATGACTGGCTGATTCCTTAAGGGATTGGAACATCACTTCCCATACGTTAGGCCCCCAGTCCCACAGTGGGACCTGAACTTGGTGTTAGCCCGATTGATGGGTCCCCCCCTTCGAGCTGTTAGCTACATGCTCCTGGTCACACCTCTTGTGGAAGCCAGCCTTCCTGGTGGTGATCACGTCTGCTAGATGGGTCTCGGAACTCAGGGCCCTGACTTCCGAGCCCCCGTACATAGTGTTCCATAGGGATAAGGTCCAGCTCCGCCCACATCCTTCTTTCCTCCCGAAGGTGGTCTCCACCTACCACGTGGGTCAGGATATTTTCCTGCCAGTCCTCTGCACCAAGCCCCATGCATCCAGTGAGGAGCGCCGCCTCCACATGCTGGATGTTAGACAGACTCTGGCCTTTTACCTGGAGCGGACTAAGCATTCAGGAAGTTTTCGCAGCTGTTCATCGCCTCAGCCGAATGCATGAGGGGTTGGCCGATCTGCACTCAGCAGCTCTCCAGCTGGATCACCTTGTGCATCCATACCTGTTACGACTTGGCGGGTATCCCCTCGCCATCGATTGTGAGGGCACATTCAACGAGGGTGCAGGCCTCGTCGGCTGCCTTTTTAGCCCATGTGCCCATTCAGGACATTTGTAGGGCTGTCACCTGTTTTTCAGTTCACATGTTCACCTTGCATTACGTGATTGTCTCCCAGACCAGAGAAGACACCGGGTTTGACAGGACTGTGCTCCGTCCCGAGAGTTTATGGACTCCTACCTACCTCCAACAGATATAGCTTGGAATCACCTATTGTGGAATACACATGAGCAATCACTCGAAGAAAGACAGTTACCTTTTCCGTAACTGATGTTCTTCGAGAGGTGTTGCTCATGTCTATTCCACATCCCGCCCTCCTTCCCCTCTGTCGGAGTTGTCTGGTGTAGCCTATAGGACTAACCTGTTGCTTGCATATATATATCTTTTCTTATAGTTTAAGTATTTGGTTTATTGTAATAGGTTTATACATTTATATTAAAGTCAGTTTGTCTATAATGCAAGAGACCTACAGGCCATATCCTGTATATTAAGCTAAGGCAAAGTTAGCATATCTATATTAAGACCTTTTACCCAGAAAGCAAAGTTGACCTACATCTTGTTATCTAAATAGTTAAGTACCTATGTCTATGTCTATGACCTTTTATCTAGACCAATAGATAATGGAGAATGGCAAAGGGTTTTTTTCAGTGTTGTACCCAGACTTAACAGGTACACCACAAGGAAACGTATGGGCGTATGTACGTGTCATCAATATGCACAAACATACTAGCCTATGGGGTAAGCGTACCCTAACATTTTGTGGGCGAGGAATGAAATTTGGGCATAGGAGGAAGGATTTCCGGCACTTGTGCCCTATAAAAGAGGTAACACCCACCTCGCTAGAGCATTCTATTTCTACTCTATCTCTGTTCTTATTCCTCTTCTATCTATCTACTATGACTACTACTATTAGTAGGCTATACTTGTTCTTCTTAAAGTTTAAGTTTCAAGGGAACTAGGCTAAGCTTGGTCTCCCTAAGTTTTATTCTTAGTTTGTTTATTAGGTTTTGATTTTAAGTTTGTTAGTCAAGTAAACCCTAATTTAGTTTTGATAGCTCTTAGCATTAGATTTTTCTAAGCACTGCATCCCTCACTCAAGAATTGAGAAACCTGAACTGCAAGTCTGATCCTGTGTCTCTTACCACCAGGTTATCAAGGAAGGGTGTGAGTATATTAACCAAAGCTTTGTTGCATATAATACTATATTATCATATGTATCTTTTGAATAGCAGTAATGCAATTGTAACTTTGAAACTCTGAGTATTTTACCACTTACTTACTATTATTGATTTTAATAAAAAGTCTTTAAGGCTATATCTGTCTCAGTCTGAGCTTCCTGTCATACCCCCGAGGGTCCTTTGTAAATTCTGTGGAGCCTGATTTGGGACAAGAACTTTTATCTTCTGAGCAAACAGATTGGTGAGCCTAAGACCCATAGTAATTAATATTAATGATTAATTATTATTAATATTAATTAATTAGGTTAGATTAAATAAGAATTAAATTCCCATATTATCCAAATTAATATTATTAGTGCACCCTAGACAGGCAACACTGGCAAGAAGGAACTGAGGGTGGGAGGAGCGCACAGTGCCCCTTATACCGTGCCATGGAGGCGCCACTCCAGGGGTCGCTGGGGCACTCCCCTATGGGTACTGCTAGGGGAAAAACTTCTTGCACCGGTGCATGTGGCGAGCACACACACCTATTGTGAAATAGACATGAGCAACACATCTCGAAGGACACCCGTTATGGAAAAGGTAACTGTCTTTACTAGTACTCCTAGCTATCTTTGAGACACCACTGACTTCCTGAAGAAACTACAATGCATTAGTGATCTTCCTGAAAACACCATCCTGGCCACCATGGATGTAGAAGCTCTTTACACCAATATTCCACACGAGGATAGACTACAAGCTGTCAGGAACAGTATCCGTGATGAGGCCATGCCACACCTGGTGGCTGAGCTTTGTGACTTTTGTCCTCACTCACAAACATTTCAGATTTGGGGACAACTTATACCTTCAAGTTAGCGGCACTGCTATGGGTACCCTCATGGCCCCACAGTATGCCAACATTTTTATGGCTGACTTAGAACAACGCTTCCTCAACTCTCGTCCCCTAACGCCCTTGCGGTACATTGATGACATCATCATCATATGGACCCACAGGAAGGAGGCCTTGAAGAATTCCACCTGGATTTCAACAATTTCCACCCCACCATCAACCTCAGCCTGGACCAGTCCACACAAGAGATCCAGTTCCTGGACACTACAGTGCAAATAAGTGATGGTCACATAAACACCACCCAATACCAGAAACCTACTGAATGCTATACTTACCTACATGCCTCCAGCTTCCATCCAGGACACCTCACACGATCCATTGTCTACAGCCAAGCAAGCCCTAAGATACAACCGCGTTTGCTCCAATCCCTCAGACAGAGACAAACACCTACAAGATCTCTATCAAACATTCTTAAAACTACAATACCCACTTGGGGAAGTGAGGAAACAGATTGACAGAGCGAGACAGGTAACCAGAAGTCACCTACTACAGGACAGGCCCAACAAGGAAAATAACAGAACACCACTGATCATCACATATAGCCCCCAGCTAAAACCTCTCCAGCGCATCATCAACTATCTACAACCTATCCTGGAAAATGATCGCCAACTCTCACAGGCCTTGGGAGGCAGGCCAATCCTCGCTTACAGACAGACCCCCAACCTGAAGCAAATACTCCAATAACTATACATCACACCACAGAAACACTAACCCAGGAACCAATCCCTGTTAGAAATCACGTTGCCTTCTCTGTCCCCATATCTACTCTAGGGACACCATCATAGGACCCAGCCACACCATCAGGGGCTCATTCACATGCACATCTACTAATGTGATATATGCCATCATGTGCCAGCAATGCCCCTCTGCCATGTACATTGGCCAAACTGGACAGTCTCTACATAAAAGGATAAATGGACACAAATCAAACATCAGCAATGGTAACATACAAAAGTCAGTAGGAGAACACTTCAATCTCCCTGGACATTCAATAACAGATTTAAGAGTAGCCATTCTTCAACAAAAAATCTTCAAAAACAGACTTCAAAGAGAAACTGCAGAGCTACAGTTCATTTGCAAACTTAACACCATTAATTTGGGCTTGAATAGGGACTGGGAGTGGCTGGCTCACTACAAAAGGAATTTTCCCTTTCTTGATATTGACACCTCCTCATCAATTATTGTGAATAGAACACATCCACCCTGACTGAATGGGCCTTCGACACTGGTTCTCCACTTGTAAGGTAACTCCCTTCTCTTCATATGCCAATATATATTTATGCCTGTATCTGCAATTTTCACACCATGCATCTGAAGAAGTGAGTTTTTTACCCACAAAAGCTTATGCCCAAATATAAGACTAAATGCTGTTAGTCTTTAAGGTGCCACCAGACTCCTTGTTGTTTTTGTGGATACAGACTAACATGGCTACCCCTCTGATATTTTATAGTATCAGAAACTCTCCCTATTTACTCAGTGCTTTACCTGCCCCCTCTTTTTTTTGGAGAGCTAGAAAAAGAGATGAAATTGGTTGAGGGGGATTTGGGGCTCAGTTCCATTAGCATTCATTGTTTGACTTTTGTTAGCATTTTCAACTCAGAAATCTGTACTGTTGTTTTATTTTGAACTCAGCCCATTGTGTGTAGGTACCTCAGAAGATATGTCTCATACATGCTGAAATACCTAGGCACAGTGAGGTGGATTAAGAATAATATTTTTTGCTTTAATTCTGTTTCTGTGCTTGTCTTGTTTTAACACACACGTTAATGGTGCTCTATCAAATGTTCTTTGTATTGTTAATATTGTACAGTATTGTTAATATATGACATACAATATATTCAGAAAGAAAATGAAAGTGAGCTGCAGAATCCTCTTATACTAAGGAAGCATTGATATGTTAATATCACACTTCTGATGACTGCAATCTGTTGCCTCCCCTCCTCCCACTAGAATCAGATATAGAGATAGAATAAGTCAATTACAGCATGTGAGAATGATTAGAACATGGCTTGGTTTGATTAACGCCTTTCCTTGCAACTGCCAATGTGATGATTTATACTAGCTCATCCGGTATTTTGATTATTCCTTTCTGACCATATCTAGGAATGAACTTTCATTTCTTTTATGCTTGCCCTTTCTGAGCACTTAGGGATCTGCTAAAGACGTGGTAATTATATCAAGTCTTTTAATGTTTATGGTGTTTGGTAGAATTGTTTGCATTTTTGTTTTGTTTTATTAAATGTTTGGTACTTGTCTATTTGTTAGATTGAGGATCTCCATTCCCAATTACTGAAAGCAGAAGCAGACCGCATGGATTTGCAGCATCAAGTTTCACAGGTTGCCATGCACCGCCAAAGCTGCCATGATGAGCAAGAGGACGACAGGAGAATTAGATCAGGTACAGCCTTTTCCTGTTTTTCGGGACATAAATTTACGACTTTGCAAGAGAATGATATCTGTCTTTGAGTTGTACTCTAGATCCTCTGTTGGTTGGACTAATACAGCTAGTTATCTTCTTGGCTCAATTAACTTTTGTTTGTACTGGTGTCAGATGTTAGTAGCTAAGTAGTTATGAGAAACAAAAGTTATGAGAAGACTGAAATACATTATCTTCATACTGGTTATTTTTAAAAAAATTCTAAATTTATAGGATTATTAAATTGAGCAGAATCAATGGTTTCTTCACAGAAGAGAAATTTTGAACCGTTTTTATAGTATCAAAAGATTTACTATAAAAATTTTGATACCAACATTTCAGAAAAAGACTATTTCTACCTATCATGAGTTTCTCTTGACACATTGCAGCACAGTGCAAGATTCACCTCACTGTGTAGATTTTTCCTTAATTAAGAAGGCTGCTAAACTGCCTGTTAAACCTCCAAATTATCCTTCAGAAATGACAACTTATTCTAGGGAGAAGTAGAAAATATAGTTTCAATCACATTCAGTTAATGCTTGTATTTGCGACATCTTAGAAATGTGAAAATAGGTCATGGTATTCTGAATTTTAAAAATATACACCTCTATCTCGATATAATGCTGTCCTTGGAGCCAAAAAATCTTACCGCGTTATAGGTGAAACCGCGTTATATCGAACTTGCTTTGATCCACAGGAGTGCGCAGCCCCCGCCCCCCCCCGGAGCACTGCTTTACCACATTATATTCGAATTCGTGTTATATCGGGGTAGAGGTGTATTTAAAATCTCAAGAGGTAATTTCACAGTAGGCCTAAAGTATTTTTGGATAAAAAATTACAAATTGATCTGTACTTAAGCTCTCTAAATGCATCTTGACTTGTGTGTTTTTAAAAAAGTCAATATCTTCTGGGGCCACTATGGTCTATCATGTATAGTGACACACTTCTGTGTGATTTAGGTGGTCTCTAGGGTAGGTTCAATATCCCAATGAATCTTTCATCAGCTTGGTTAAGTCCTACTTTCTATTTTTGTAACTTCATATTACAGCTGCTTAATTCCTCTTGCATCCAGACAGAGTCTTATGGTCATTAAAATAGAGTTGTGATGCCATGTTTTATAAAAATCTTCCCTTCCTCAGAAAACTGAAGAACCTATAGCCCTGTAGCAAATACTTCGTTTTTTCAGAAGAGGGTGAATTGTTAGCCATTTTTGAACCACCTGATAAAGTGACCATTTTGCTTAAAATTGAACTTATTTGTGACAATAGTATGAGAGCCTTATATTGCACATTTAAAATTCCTTTCCACCACTTGTTTTGCAATTATAATAACTATGCTATAAAAAGTTGCTATAAAAATGCAAAGGAAGAAACAAAACCTGTCCTGGAGCAATTTTACCAAAAAGAGGAATAGAGCTTTAAGCAAACGTTTCAACAGAAAGTAGTATGGGGATAGTATCAGGGGGTAGCCGTGTTAGTCTGTATCTACAAAAACAACAAGGAGTCTGGTGGCACCTTAAAGTCTTTAAGGTGCCACCAGACTCCTTGTTGTTTTTGGGGATAGAACAGAGACTTATGCAAAGGGGTAGGGATTGAGGTTTTCTGAATTTCTAATGGTTTTTAAACTGAAGAACCTTGATTGTCAGCTGAGGAACTGCTGATATAATTACTACAATTTTTAGATAGAAATTTACGTTATAAGTTCTGGATAAGAATGGAAACTTCACATACTTACCTAGATATAGTAAAAAGTGATACATCGTGACAGTTTTTTATAAAGTACTCTTCTCTAATAGTATAGCATCCAGATCTTGTGACTTTACCTTAATGTGGTTAAATTTTGGCTCTGTTGGAAGTCAGTGGTAAAACTCCCATTTCATCCATGTTTTTTTCACTCCTATATTAAATCTGCCTACAAAGGAGGAAGAGAACATGAAATGGCTTGGCTGCAGTGAATAGAAGGCTAATATCTCCCTAGCTATGAAATCATACTTTTAACTTTCAGTATCATCTGGTTGTACACTAATAAAATCAATAGTTGTGGGATATTCATATGTTACCATTAATACCCCATAATTTATATGGGAAGAAGAAAATAGTACTGCGAAGATAGGAATGAGAAATTTTATTTTCTAGATTTTAGTGCTTTCATTTGGCATATCAATTCTATTTGTTTGTTCACAACTGGCTCACATTGTTTTGTAGTTGTTGAAAGGTCTGAGCGGGAGAAGCAAGAATTGGAGAAACAGATCCTGGAGTTAAGAGCAAAGCTGAATCATAGTGCTGTCATGTCAGAGGTAGAGGAGTTGAAGCGTTGCATAGAGCACAAGGATAAGGAGAAAGCACAACTTGCAATGCACATAGAGGTAACATTTTCTTTATAAGTAGTTTCCATGTGTTTGTGGTAGGTGATGTGCTAGGTTGGGTGGTGACATAAATCTCCAAAACAAATATTCCAGTGATACTCGGATCTTAGTGGTTCAGGAGCCATATTAGCGGTTAACATTAAAAAAAAGAGCCACAGTAATGTGAATTCATTGTTTCATTTATGTATATACAGGGCTGGCCCCAGAACAGATGGGGCCCCAGGTGAAGAGCATCTTAGGTGCTCCCCCTCCATTTGTTAAACTTTTGAATACCTTATTTTTTATTGCTTTTGTAGCCCATTTCCTGACTTTGATACACGATTTGCATGCATGATTTATCCCTGTCTCATAAGATGATAAATTTGTACACTAGGAACTGTAAATTATGCCACATGTAAGCAAATAAAAATAATTGTTTATAGAAACTTTTTTTTAATTTTAAGAATAACTGAAATGTACGAACATGAAGAAATTGAACATTGGGTGGACCAGTATTAAATAGTGTTACAGTAAGTGACAGCCTTAGAATGTTAACCCTATCCTTTAGTTCAAAAAGTTGCTCTTCTTGCCTTTTGCCCTCCCGAACTGAAGCACAGCATCAGAGATCCAAAAACTGGACAATGCCATTTTCAAGCAATAGAATAGCAAGCGATGTCAGTTTCTTCATTGGCCATCGGCAATTTAATATGTTTTAATGAGCTCGAGCTTCAAAAACCTGCGCTCACCACTTGCGATTATTACCGGCAGCGTGAGCAGAATCCTCAAAGTATCCACACATTAGGAAAAGTGTTCTCCAGCTCTGCATCATGACTAAATAGGAGAACTTGGAGTGGAGAGTGCTTCCTCTGTTGCAAAATGTGATCGCTGTTGTCCAGTTCAACACAGAGGTTTTCATCACTGACATCTGAACATTCCCCATGTGTCAGAGTCTGGTGAAGGTCCGTACAATTGTTCAAGTGTTTTCCTGCTTACTAAGGTCATACAAAAACTTCCAGGTCTTTTTGTGGTGCTTCATTTGTCCAGACCTTTCTTTGATGGACACTTGAGCAGTGTCAACGAGCAACCAAAAAACCTCCCTCTTGAATTTTTCATCCAAGCTTCCTATCACCAAATCTCTGCCCTTGTAACCAAGCTGTTTCTTCTTATGATTAATATGAGTTTCCTTAAAGTCAGGCTCAACTCCTAAGTTTTCTGCCATTTCTTTGGCAGCTGTGATGACATGTTCAAATGTGTTGTCTCTGTAGGCCACAATGAAATCAAGTCAGCTTCTCATCAAAGTAGCAGTGGTCACAATGTCCATCTACTGAGTTTGTAATGCCTTATTTACAACATTGACTTGAACAGGATATCATGCCAAACCACAATCGAGACCAGAAATTTGAAGTCAGTGATCTGGTTTCCTGGGCTTTGCGCCTTGTGTTGGATTCTGGCCTCTTCTCAACTGCGCCAGTTCCATCAGGGCGTCATAAACAACAGTCACGTGGTACCTTACGTTGTCAATGCAACTCTGTCAGCGAGTGTCACTTAGTGGCTTCTGGGTCAGATTTGTGACATTGTGATATCTTCCACCTGATAGTTAATGCTGAAAACAAGACATATATCCTTTGCAGTACTCCAAAGAGAGATACTGAATCGAAAGAAGATGATGCTGCATCTTACACAACCAGGTTGAGGGAATAGCAGCTGCGAGGCATAAAGAAAGCTCTTGGATTCAATTCAAGGATCCTTGCGTGGATGCCACTGTTTCTTCCTTTCATGTTTGTGCCATAGTCATAGCCTTGGCCATGGCAATCCTGAAGCTTTATTTTATTCTCATTCATAACGTTCATAAACAGTTCTGGTAGGCTTTTCCAGTAGAGTTGTCCAGACTGGAAACAGATCAAGTGTTCCTTTACTTGGCTACACCCATCCTTGTCAACAAATCTTACTGTCAATGACATCTTTTTTTACTGTGACTAATGTCGGGAGTGCAGTCCATTATTACAGCATAGTACTTTGCTTTGCTGAGCTGCATCAATATGTTGTTAAGCACATTCCTTGCCATAAAGTCAATCAATTAGTTTTGAATTGTTTTGCTGCAGTAATGGTCCATAGCTTCTTTACAAACTAGTTGATGTAGGTGCTTACACATGACATCGTCCTATTTCCCAAGGAGCTCTACCAAACCAAGGAAATTACCTTTATGTTCAGTGAACAATATATCAGACGAGCCCCAGAAAGCCAAATTATTCTTTGCAAGGAAGAGGGTAATTCAGATCAGATGCTTGAACACGTTCCTCCAATTCTCGGTTTCTACATTGAATAATGTACTGGTTTTCTGCATCTTTGCATTTATTCAGCTTGAGCCTGGACTCGACTCGCGTCCGTTTGGATTGGGCCGTAAAATGACCCGGTGACTTTTCATGTTGCTTCAGAGCATCAGCTAAATTATGCCAGCAATTGTACCCAGAAAGCACAAGCAACAATTTGGCATTCTTGTTAAATATTTTACAAGAAAAATAGATCAGTTTGTCTGATTTTGATTTTGAGTAAACTAGCCAATGCCGATTCTGTTTCTCACCATTCTTGAGTACTCTTTTGCAGTGTGACTTTGAGAAGAGTTGCTTCTGCTCATTTACTGGAAACATCATATCCTCGACTTTGCCTGTCCTGTTCAAAATTGTATGGCAGAGCTTAGGATCACTGGCCATAAAGCAGGATCTTTTGATATATCAATTTGTGGTGTGCAGTTTTTCTCGTTGTTTCTGTCATCATGTGTGGCAGATTCTTCATCATTTCTCTCCTTTTCATGTAAACCAGATTTTTCTTTGTCATTACTCTCCTTTTCATGTGAGCCAATTCTTCTCTATCATCACTCTCCTTTATGCCACCAGGAAAACTGGACGATTCTCCATCACTTTCTTTACATTTCCATTCTTTATCATTAGGTAAATCTGCTAATTCCTTAGTAATAGGACTTCACTCCTCAATTTTTCCTGCACTGGGATGATCGCTACTGCCTAAAGCCTGGTCTATGTTGTTCTGTTTCAGATATTTTCCCATCAAATTTGCCCCTTGCTGCAAACTACTTTGCAATGGAGTTTTTTGCTTTCTATACTGAGCTCCTGAAGGCTTCTTTGGGGGAAAACAGACTGTATTAGGGACAGCAAAAGTCTGTGTTCCGCAGTCTTAGAAAGTAATCAAACAGTATGTATTAAACATGACAAAAGAAGTAATAATATTTCTTTTATATTGTTTCATGGATAGGGGTTCATTAAATATCTCTGGTGTCTCATTAAAAATGTCCTTCATTAGTCACTACTTACACTCTTCAAATCTTAAAACACAAATAAACTTTCACAATTACACCATAAAACAAGGTTCAGACTATCCTGTGCCTTGTATACTCATAAGGGCATGGCTGACAACATTCTAGGAGGTTCAAGGAAAATGTAGTTCTCAAAAAGTCTGGAAGGTTCCATGAGATTCCACAAAGGTCTAGAATATTCTCAGGGGTTAGTGAAAATGAATCACATATGGAATACATGAAACATTTTACTTCAAATGTTCTATTTTCCTTTTTGTCGCTAACAACAAAAACAGCACCCTGAGCCCGGTGTCCCCCAAGCCTGGCACCTCAGGTGGTCGCTTGGGTCACCTGCCCCTAAATCCAGCCGTGCGTGTGTGTGTGTGTATATACACACACACACACACACACACACACACACACACACATTATTCTCACAGCAAAATGACTGACCAAGTATTATTATTTTATCAGCTACAATTGTTAACATAGTAAAAGCATCCTGATAGGCTAATAATTAAAATCACACAGTGTTTTAATATGTGCTGCAAAGCCTCAGTCTGAATATCACTGAAATAGTCACTCTGACCCTCCTTTGATATCTATTCTCTAAACCCCTTTGAACAGTGTTATTACCTTGCAGAATTTTCACCTCTGTCTTATTCTCCTTCTTTTGGCAACTGAGTCTGTGCCATTGCCCTTGCTTTCATTGTCTGGTTTTCTCCTCCTCTTCCCCCTCTTTTTGCTCCTTTGGTTAACACCTATTACACATCTTTGTGAAAATATAGATCTGACATTCTAAGAGGCTGCTATCGATGCTCTGTGGAATGTTTCTTGGGAGTGTTTAGAGATCTACTGCTTGATCCCATTTCTCAGACCAAAAGTATCACGCCCCAGCTCCATAATATTTTTGAGCTAAAACTGGACTCCTGAGGTATCTTATCTGAGACAGTATATTCTAGTACTGCTGTACTTCTGCTGCACTATAACTACAATAAACCATTGAAGAATTAAAGAATAGAAATGCAAATTTGTCTTTCAAACCATAATTCTATGTAAGGAAAGTATCAGTGCAATTATTAATCATCTGTATATAGTGTTTTATATGTGCATGGTTTCTTGCATAAAGAATGAAGACACAGTCCCTCTGTCAAGGAGCCTACATCTAAGGAGAAATGTGCACTCTACGTATTGAAAGTTTTGTATTGATTGATTACACTGCTCTACAGCCAAAATGCTTCTGAAATAAATGTAGTCAAACTTTACTAATTCTCGGTCACTGAGAACGAAAATGATGCTTAAAATTGTTGATTGGCTCTAGTTTTCAAGATATGCTATTGGGTCAGTATATACGACCCTTGACTGGGAATGGCGGAGGATAAGTGAGTTATAAAGGGAAGGGATCTCAATTTAAACCAGAAATGACTAAAATACATCTTTGACTGGATCTAGGAATAAATCTATGACTGGGTTTGGACAGTACTTGCTTTTTAGGCAAAACAATGAATGATGAAATCTGAAGCTGGTATTGCATCATACATGATATGAATTGCATCATGTTATTCCTAGAAGTCATGGATGATGCAATCATAACGAAGCTTACATCACTCTGCTGAACAAATTGCCCTATATCAGCTCTAGAAATCATACAGTGTCGTGCTCTCTTATTTGTCGGTGTTTGATTTTGCAAAGGGACACATTTCTGTTTAACCAAAGTGAGCAGAGATGTCTCGTACTTCTGTGAACAGTGCAGATAACTTCTGCTATGTGTTATGGTGAAGTGACTTTTGCATCACAAAAGCGCCGTATAACCACTATGGTTAAGAAAGCCTTTTACCTTTATTTTGGCCGCAAAATTGGAGATCAGGACAAGAGGTGGGCCCCACACATATGCTGCAACACTTCAAATCTTCGCCAGTGGTTGAACAGGAAAGGGAAATCTATGCCTTTTGCAGTGCCAATGATTTGGAGAGAGCCAACAGATCATACCAGCAATTGTTATTTCTGCATGGTGGCTCCAGTTGGGAAAGGTGTGTCAAAGAAGAAAAAGTGGACTGTGCATTGTCCAAACATTCCATCAGCTATTCGTCCAGTACCCCACGGAGAAGGACTGCTGGTTCCTGATGCACCAGAATCATTCTCACTTGAGTCAGACGAGGAAGAGGATAAAACTTCTGGTCCTGAACCATCAGTGTCACAGGTCCCACATTTTCTCTCATCCTCCTCCTCTGAACCACACCTCATAACACAAGGCGAACTGAATGACCTTGTCAGGGATTTGGAACTACCCAAGAGTAAGGCAGAGCTGTTGGGCTCCAGACTACAGCAGTGGAATCTCCTGGCAGGTGATATTAGGGTTTCCATGTTCCGTGACCGTCAAAAGGATCTTGTCCCATTCTTCTTCATGGAAGGTGATCTTGTAGCCTGCAACAACATCGATGGTGTGATGGCAGCCCTCAACATCGTTCACGATCCAGATAGGTGGAGACTGTTCATTGATTCATCGAAGATGAGTCTTAAAGCTGTTTTACTGCATAATGGCAATGTTTTGCCATCAATTCCAGTTGGTCATGCAGTCCATATGAAGGAAATCTATGACAACATGAAACAACTTTTGAGGTGCATAAACTATGCCCAACCTCAGTGGCAGCTTTGTGGTGATTTGAAGGTTGTTGCTCTCTTGCTTGGTCTGCAGACTGGATACACGAAGTACTGCTGTTTTCTCTGTGAATGGGATAGTCGTGCAAGAGATTCCCACTACATCAAGAAAGTTTGGCCACTCCGACAGTCATTAGAGCCTGGGAGGAAAAGTGTTCAGCATCCACCACTTGTTGAATCAAGGAAGATTTTGTTACCACCCTTACACATCAAGCTGGGTCTGATGAAGAACTTTGTCAAGGCCATTGACAAAACACAAGCAGCTTTCAAGTACCTCCGTGGAAAATTTCCAAGGTTAAGTGAAGCTAAGATAAAGGAAGGTGTCTTTGTTGGTCCTCAGATTCGTGAACTTCTTCGAGATGATGCAATTGACCATGCACTGCATGGCAAGGAAAAGACGGCATGGAAAGCCTTCCAGTTAGTGGCAATAAATTTTCTCGGAAACAACAAGGCAGACAACTACAGGTTGTTGGTGGAAAACCTCCTCAAGGCATACAAAAGCCTTGGTTGCAACATGTCACTAAAGATGCATTTTTTGCACTCTCATCTATATTTTTTTCCACCGAACTGCAGGGCAGTGAGCAATGAGCACGGCGAGCGATTTCACCAGGACATTGCAACAATGGAGAAACACTATCAGGGCAAATGGAGCCCATCAATGCTTGCAGACTATTGCTGGACAGTGCCAAGAGATGCTCCATTTAATGAATACAAGAGACAAACCAAGAAGCGCCGAGTAGACACTGAATAGGACTAAACTATGTACATAATAGTTTTTTGCCTTTTGTTTCATAATAAATTTTATTTATATAACCCTTTTGCTGATTTTTAAAGTGTTACACAAACGGGACTGGTGAAATATTATCATGTAAAGCAACCATAAACACATAAACAATTTATGATTAAAACTCTACTATCTACACAATATACATAGACATAAAATGTAAAAACTTAAATATCTTAGAAACAGTAGCCAATCAGTTGTTTTAATTGTCATATTTGAATTCAGCACATCAAAATACATAATAAATAGCTTATCTCTGAAGCAGACGACTTCTCAAAAATTGTAGACCAGTGTTATTAACTGAAATGTCATATCATCATAAATTTTTAGATCCTGAGATCTGTATTTTTGAACTTACTCCAATTTTATCACTTCTGGTAAAGTCCCTGAAGGATAAACTCTTTTAGAGTGTGTCTATTATGCCAATCAGGAGAAATAAGGGGTAGATTTTAAAAACATTGCATAGGCTTTTAGTAGTCACTTGACATTCATTGACTTAAATGAGAGTCAGTCTTGGGGCTAAAAATCCATGCAATGTTTTTTTGGAATTTAGAAAAGTGTCTCTTAATAATTATTATATTATTTCATCTAGCATGTAAGCCATAAAGGGACATAATGTATGTAAATTCATTGACAGTAAATTAAGATCTTTATTAGTGAGAGAATTTGGAAAACAGTATCAGACAATCTCATTTTAAAGGGAGAACATAAGGAGATTTTATATATTTGCAGTCTTATCTAGGAACTTAGCTATTACCAGTGATTTCATGTGGAAAGTGTTCAGATGTTATGGTGATAGGTGGCAGCTAGCATATCTGAAATATATTGAGATGTACTGAATTATTAAATTCTGTATTAAAATAATTTCATTCTATTCTTCGGACTCCTGGGTCTGGTACACCTATTAACTGAAAGCTAAGCCACATTGCCAACAACCAACTACCAGCTTCAGGTTTCCCCTCTCCACCTACAAACAAATAGCCTAGATTTGCACAGAAGGAGTTAAATGATTGAGGTAACAGAGCTGAACAGGAAAATATTCATGGTTATGAGGGGCATCCTAATGAAGGGTTTTCTGCTCAGAAGTAGAATCCTCTCCATGGATCTACTACTGGTCTGTTTCAGACTAATCATTAGGGCAACCAACAAGGACAACCTACTTGCTTTTACACTATATGAGGTTACAAGTTATCCTCCTGGCTGAAAGTACTCGTGTCCTATATTATTAAGGACTTTGATATATCAATAATGAGTAACCAGTTAGATTCTGAAGTATATAACACTTTTAGAAAGCTAGATAACAAAGTATAAAAATAACTTGGTGCAATTCTTTAAAAAATACTCTTAAAACCTGTCTATTGTTCTTTGAAGTGCCGTACACTAGTGCTTATTATTAATTAAGTTTAGATAGCATAAATGGACAATAAGAACTGCAGCATTAAAATCAATATAGGATTGCATCTGAAACAAACTGCTTAATTTCCATTATTATTGTGTAATCAAATTATATCAAATATGGACTCTCTGCTCAGAAAAATTAAACTTCCATTTTTCCCAGGACCTGTTTTTAGTAATGAATTTGTCATCTGTTATTAGAAGTACTAGGTTGAGGACTTTTCTAAGCTAAAATGGGATGGTAAGATATCTAGAGGCTTAACTTTGTGTTCAAAATGCTTATATTTACAAAACTGGATGAGAAATATTGATTTTTTGTTGTTGTTGCTTGTGTTAACATATTTATGGATCCCACTCAAATTGGTGCTAGCAAAATTTGCTTTTAGAGTGCTGTATTTAAGATAAAATTCCCAGGCTAATGAAATATAATTTTTTTAAAAGCGCTCAAGTTTAACAAATAACTTAATAATGACCCCCTTCTGACAACAAAAATTACTACATGACCCTAGGAGGGGGCACTGAAGCCTGAACCTGCACAAGCCCCGCCGCCCTGGGCCGGGGGCCAGAGCCAAAGCACAAGCCCAAGTCCAACTGCCCTGCGGGGGGCCAAATCTTGAATAAAGTGGGCCTGTTGAACAGTGTAACTGTTGAGCGTTGGACCATTCCACTATGACTGTATTGGATTTTTGAGGGGAGAGGGGAAGGATAGATTGCTGTAGGATTGCCTCTTTGGGTATGTCTACGCAGCAATTAAACACCTTTGTCTGGTCCGTGTCAGCTGACTTAGATTTGCAAGGCTGTAAAATTGCAGTGTAGACTTTCGGGCTCAGGCTGGAGCCTGGGCTCTGGGATGCTCCTCTCCTTCACAATTTTGCAGCCTGAGCCCCACAAGCCTGTGTCAGCTGATATGGGCTAGCTGCGGGTGTTTAATTGCTATGTAGACTTACCGTTTGTTAATGTACACGTTTTCAAACTTAAGAGCAATTTGTAGCGTCTGAATTAATTTTGTCCTCAGCTAAAATTCAGTTAATGGCCTTCCCTTTTATTAATAAGAGGGTGGCATTCAAATAGAGAATAACTGACGAATAATACAGATCAGTTAAGAGGTCTAAAAATCCACAAAGATGGTTATTTTTTAAATTGCTTGCATCAAAAGAAACATAGCAAGTGGAAAATCCATTTATAATCACTGACCAGCAGACACTGCAGGAACTATGTTTGACTAGGTCTTAAACATTGAATTAGTGTTATATAATAGTGCATGTTGATAAGGTTTATATATATATTTTTCTTATGGCATTTGCTTAAAAACACAAATTATTCCTGGAAAGTTGAAATCTTTTCATGGATATTAGCTCTGCCTTCATGACTGCATAAGTTTTTGCCCAATAATACAAGCAATAGTTTGATGCTTGAGGAAAAACGGGAAGGTAGCGTTTTCAACCCAAATTAGAAGAAGCTAACTTGAGTTTTCATAATGTACTTTTCAAAACTTACCCAAAACCTTAAATCACCATATATACTGGCCATACAAAATAAATTCTTCTGTTCTTTTAATGTCAAGTTGAATCTCATTAACCTTGGTTAGGCATTTTTTATTCATAAGAATACCAAGCGTCCTTGATCAGTGGTTCTCCCTTATTTAATCTGTGTCTCTTCTCTATCATCTTGGAGTCAGTCTTACTGAAATAACTAATATTTGAATTTTGCATTCACTGAAGAAACTTAAGGAGAGAAATAATAAGATATATAATTTTAGATTAAACGTTGAAAGTGATAGAGTGGCAAGCCATAACCATTATCACTAGAAACTGGTGACTATTGCCAAGATACTTGTGCAGGAAGAGAAAATAACATAGAGAAACTTCCTTAAATGACTAATATGATGGATGAAATGGGGCGAGATGCGCCTCATTATGATTGTGTCAGCATAGAATGTTTTTACTTACAGTAGCTAACTGTGGTATGAGGTACTAGCTTTGATTTTTATAATAAATTATACCAGATGATTTATCCTTACTCCCACTCCAACTTTAAATGGTCATAAGAATTTTGAAGAGTGATGCATTGCAATTGAATTTTATATACCTAAAATTTATTTTTGATTTCAAGTTTTATGGTCATGTTGGTGTGTTATTTTTTTTTTTTTTTTTAAAGTGAGGGTCTGGAAGTACAGAGCAGGAAGGAAAATCTACTATGTCCCATAAACCAGTATCTAAATTTAATAGTTCCTTATAGATGCTCCAGATATTTTTAGTTGAAATCTTCTGCACAGAAACCTGGATAAGAATGATTGATGTTATTTTGGTGACATAAGAGTTAAGATCAATGTTCCAGTGTCTTTCCCACAGTTTTGTTAAGAGTACTAAACTGTGAAACTGTTTAGAAAAAGTAATAATAAAAATTAATCTGATTAGAGAAATTGGGACACAATGTAAGGTATTGTAAAGTTTTATAGGCTGAATAAGTCTGTAATTCCAGTGTCCCAGAACAGGCTGACCAGTTATTGTGTAAAAGATGAAAGGGATAAGGTAGACTTGATTTAGGCTTTAGATAAGATTACAGAGGTTACAGGATTTGGTTCTTAAATAAAACTAATAAGTATAGGAATATTTAGCTTTAATTTATTAATTGTTAAAACCATTGTTACACATGCAAATAGTGAAATATACATATTCTTATTAACAAAGATGAAATTACTCATTCACTCATATGAAATGTTGTGGAATTGAATTGAAACTATTGTAAATTAAGTCCTTAGTGGAAATACAGTAGATTAGTGCACTATCCTTTTTGCTTTGTTTGGGTTCAATTCTTGACTTGGGTTTCAAATTAAAACACAGCGAAAAGAATGTAATGAGAATGTGTCCAAACTCTGCTCTGACATTCGCTGTTATTCCATAAATATCAAGGGGATCCCTATAGATAAAAAGGGATTGAAGAGGAAAGTAATAAATATGGAGCCAATTATAAGTACAGTAACTCCTCACTTAATGTCGTCCCGGTTAATGTCGTTTCATTGTTACGTTGCTGATTTATTGGAGAATGTACTCATTTAAAGTTATGCAATGTTAACTTATAATGTTGTTTGGCTTCCGCCTGCTAGTACAGTACTTTGTCCACTACTTGCGGGATTCTCTGGAAGAGCAGCCCGTTGGAGCTAGCGGGTCAGGGCTTGGAACCAGGGTGGGCTGGCAGCCCCCCAACAGCTCCCTTCCACCCCTCCATGCCTCCCGCCTGCGGCAGGTCCCGCAGATCAACGCCTCCCCCCTCTTTCCTCACGCCTCCTGCCTGCAGCAATCCACTCTTTTTGCAGCATTCAGGAGGCTGTGGGGAGAGGGGCGGGAGGAGTGCGGACGTGGCATGCTTTGGGGGAGGGGGTGGGGCAGGGGCGGGAAGAGGCAGGGCAGGGGAAGGGGCAGGGGTGAGGCATTGGGGGCAGGGGTGGAGTGGGGGGGCGGGCCTGGGGCAGAGCCGGAGGTTAAGCACCCCCCGGCACTTTGGAAAGAAAAGTAAGAGGAGCAGCCGGACAATCCACCCTCTTTCACCCTCTGAATCCACCACCTCAACCAAATTTCACAATCACCATTGCTGAGTACAGGATTCAATTGTTTGTTTAAAACTTTATATCTGTATTACATTGTTTAAAACTTATACTGTATATGTATATAATGTCTTTTGTCTGGTGAAATTTTTTCCCTGGAACCTAGACCCCCCCCCCCATTTACATTAATTCTTATGGGGAAATTGGATTTGCTTAACATTGTTTCGCTTAAAGTTGCATTTTTCAAGAACATAACTACAATGTTAAGTGAGGAGTTACTGTAAATTTTTAAAAAAATCTATTTGTCAAGACTTGGATTCTGCCTGAAGATAAACATTTATTGAAAGTTTTTGAGGGGGAAGAGAGGGAATCATTCTCCTCCCCCCTCCTATACAAAACAACACCACCACTTTCCCAATTATTTTTTATTATGACCATAAGACGAGGTGTGTGTCTAGGCATGACTGTGTTTTAAGGTGTTTTTTAAAAAAGTTTAGAGTGTGCAGACTAGGGAGTTATTAAGGGTGGACTTTAAGGAAGAGATCTCAGATGTAGCCAGGATTGCCACTAAGATTTTATAACCTAGAAGTGCTAACATAATATCAGTGAAAGCAGCCAATATAAAGAATTCAGGATATGAATGTTGTGATTGTGTGCCCAAACCTGTAAGCAAACAGGCGGCAATCACCAGAAATCTTGCTGAGAGCCCTAGTAAAAGGATTACCATATGGGCGGTAGGTCATTGTTTTGGTGCCAGTCATGGAATCCTCAGGGGCCACTGTCAAAAGAAAATGGAGCTAGGAATCCTATCCATTAGGGATGCTATGTTTTTTAGCCTTTGTTAGACCAGCAGAATCTCTCATTCTATTTTAGCTATATTTATGGCCCCCATCACTGTAGTATCTGAGTGCCTCACACTTTTTAATGTAATTATCCTCACAACACCCTGGTGAAAAAGGGAAGTACTATTATTCTGTCAGAAACTGGGATGGAGATGGTCATGTCTAGTGGTCAGAGCTGGAATCAGGAGTCTGGGGTGGGGTTGCAGCGATGCTGGAGCAGGGCAGCAGCAGGACTAGGAACAGAGCTGGAGCGAGAGCATGGGTGGAGTATGCTAAGGCTTGGGGAGTCTGTTGCCACCCTGAAACAGAAGAGAGTTCTAAGCTCTGGGGTGACATTGAGCAGAATGAGCTGATGTTCCTCTGTGGGTCTTGTATACCTGGTCTGGGAGTCACATGACTTGTGGGATTGGCTGGAGCCTATCACAGGAGTGACTCATCACCTCACATATTCTTGTTTTACAGATAGGGAGTTGAGGCACAGAGAGACTAAGTGACTTGCCTTAGAATACACAGGAAGTCTGGAAATGAGCCCAAGTCTCCTGAATCCCTGGCTAGTACCCTAATTACTGGACCCTCCTTTCTCCCCAGAGAGCATGAAAGCACTTCAGACCATTAACATGAAGAAAATGGCAGACAACTCAAATCTTTTCCCTCATATTGAAGACAATTGAGGAAAAAGTATGTTCTCTGTGGATGTTTCTGCCACCATCTCCACCTTCCCTATGAGAGCTGAGTATCTAAGACGCTGATGGCTAGCCGGAAAACCAGCCAGTCATATTGTACGCTGTCTTCCTGCAGAGCTGGGATTCATTCAGTTGAAGGATTTGTCAGTTCCATTTGTAACCCCTCATTCCCTTTTGAATACACTTGGATAAAATATTCTTTTGGGGTTCTGTTTGACATAAACTAAAGCCCTTAAAAAGTGCACCCAACTTAATTCATTTAATACTGTTTCCCTGGGCAATGTTGTCATTAAGATGACCATGTCTAAATGGTTGATTGCATTTCAGGCTGTTATGGTAAGGCTGGTTTAAAATTAGAAGACCATATCAAAGCTTATTCCATTCAAGGCATTATGGCATGTTTTTATCTTAGATATATGCAAGATGGTTACATTGTCCTCACTCCAAACAGTTACAAAACATTATTGCTTAGATTCAATATCTGGGATTTTGGAGATGTGGGTTCAGTTTCCAGTGTTACTACGACTCTCACCGTGACCTTGTACAAGTCATTTACTCTCTAGGATCTTCATTCCTCATATGGAAAATGGAGATAATAATACATCCTTCCTCCCACCCTTTCTCTGGCTTTAGATTGTAAACTCTCTGAGGCTGGGGTTGTTTCTCCCTATGTTATTTCACAGTTTCTAGCAGAATAGAGTCTTGAGCTTGGTTGTCACCTCAGGGATGATACTGTAATATAAATAGTCAAGGGAGGAATCCTGCTTTTGGGTCCTTGGCCCTGCAGGACCTACACCTCAACCCTGATATAATGTGACCTGATAAAACACAAATTTGGATATAACACGGTAAAGCAGCGCTCTGGGGGGGCAGGGCTGCGCACTCTGGCGTATCAAAGCAAGTTTGATATAACGCGGTTTCACCTATAATGCGTTAAGATTTTTTGGCTCCCGAGGACAGCGTTATATCGGGGTAGAGGTGTATTTCCAAAGTAGAGATGCCTGAACTCTCCTGCTTTCTGGAGTTTTGTTTTTATACTGTTTTACACTTTTTTTTGTTAGAGTTGACCATATTTTTTCATTTTTGTTTGTTTTGAAGTTTTTTGGGCAGTATCTTCTAAAATGCTCACCTCCTTGGTTGGGGTGTGGCTTTGGGGATAGGAGTAGTGGAAGGCACTGCTGGGTCTGAGAGGGAGAGCTCTTAACTGGGAGTCACTGAGGCAGTTTCTAGGTGCCCCTTCTCCTTTCTTTTCTCTCTCCTCCTTGCAATTTTTTTTTTCCTTTCAGCATGTGGGGCCTGCTGCTTCTCTCTACTCCATTGCCTCCCTCTGTTCTCGTGCCGAGGGTGTGTGTGTTTCACATGTTTAATCTGGGGTCTGGGCCCTGGATTCAGGACCTGTCCCACCCACTTTTGTTGCCATTGGTTGGTGCGGACAGATCTTTGGCTGGATGATTTGCTTTCAGTTTGGTGGTAGAGTGTAAGTGGAGGTGGCTATAGTTTGCTGCCAGTTTGGGCTCCGTGTTCAACCCCACCCTTCCCATCCTTAATCTAGTTGCTGGATCTCTGGTGATGCCAGGGGGTAGGTTGATCCTCATTTTGGAATCTGGAAGGGATTTTGCCCATAAAGCAAAATTGGTAAATTGCTATGTAGGTTTCCCCTACTTCCATCCAGCATCTTGGAAATTTGGTTTTGGGGAATTTAAATTACAATTGTTGCAATTTTGGCAGGTTCTAGAGAAGTTGGTGAGTTAGAAAGTATGCAGTTGAAGTCCTTGTAACCCAGGGGCTGCCTGGACATTGGTTCTGGGCATGGCAATACACAGTATGCCTCCATCTTGCGCAGCTTGTAGCTCCTCTCTTCTTTCCCACCTCCTGCATGGGAGAGAAGAGCAGGTCAGGATTCTGGCCTGAGTGAGAGTCCCTTGGAAAGCCTGAGTGTGTAGCGAAGGCCTGGCCTTCATACTCCTCCTCAGGTTCATAGCCCACCAGGCCCATTCATGCCCGTTGACAACCACAATGCAAGATCCCTACCAGGTAGTTTGGGGTGGTTAACTCAGTTTAGTAGTTTTAAATAAACTGCATTTAACCACAATATAATGTCTCTGTCTCATAGGGTATGTCTACACTACGGGATTATTCCGATTTTACAGAAACCGGTTTTTGGCAACAGATTGTATAAAGTCGAATGTATACGGCCACACTAAGCACATTAATTCAGTGGTGTGCATCCATGTACCGGGGCTAGTGTCGATTTCCGGAGCATTCCACTGTGGGTAGCTATCCCGTAGCTATCCCATAGTTCCCGCAGTCTCCTCCGCCCATTGGAATTCTGGGTTGAGATCCCAATGCCTGATGGGGCCAAAAACATTGTCGCGGGTGGTTCTGGGTACATCCTCCCACTCCCTCCGGGAAAGCAACGGCATACAACCATTTCGTGCCTTTTTCCTGGTTGAACAGTGCAGACGCCATACCGCGGCAAGCATGGAATCCGCTCAGCTCAAGACAGCAGTCATGAACATTGTAAACACCTTGCGCGTTATCATGCAGTTTATGCTGAATCAGAACCTGCAAAACCAGGCGACGAGGAGTAGGCTACGGCAGCGCGGTGACTAGAGTGATGAGGACATGGAATTCTATCAAACCACGAGCCCCGGCGCTTTGGAGATCATGCTGTTAATGGGGCAGGTTATAGCCATGGAACGCCAATTCTGGGCCCGGGAAACAAGCACAGACTGGTGGGACCGCATAGTGTTGCAGGTGTGGGACGATTCCCAGTGGCTGCGAAACTTTCGCATGCGTAAGGGCACTTTCATGGAACTTTGTGACTTGCTTTCCCCTGCCCTGAAGCACCAGAATACCAAGATGAGAGCAGCCCTCACAGTTGAGAAGCGAGTGGCGATAGCCCTGTGGAAGCTTGCAACGCCAGACAGCTATCGGTCAGTCGGGAATCAATTTGGAGTGGGCAAATCTACTGTGGGGGCTGCTGTGATGCAAGTAGCCAAAGCAATCACTGAGCTGCTGCTACGAAAGGTAGTGACTCTGGGAAATGTGCAGGTCATAGTGGATGGCTTTGCTGCAATGGGATTCCCTAACTGTGGTGGGACGATAGATGGAACCCATATCCCTATCTTGGCACCGGAGCACCAGCGCAGCCAGTACGTAAACCGCAAGGGGTACTTTTCAATGGTGCTGCAAGCACTGGTGGATCACAAGGGACGTTTCACCAACATCAACGTGGGATGGCCGGGAAGGGTTCATGATGCTCGTATCTTCAGGAACACTAGTCTGTTTAAACGGCTGCAGCAAGGGACTGACTTCCCAGACCAGAAAATAACAGTTGGGGATATTGAAATGCCTATAGTTATCCTTGGGGACCCAGCCTACCCCTTAATGCAATGGCTCATAAAGCCATACACAGGCAGCCTGGACAGTAGTCAGGACCTGTTCAACTGCAGGCTGAGCAAGTGCAGAATGGTGGTAGAATGCGCATTTGGACGTTTAAAAGGTCGCTGGCGCACTTTACTGAGTCGCTCAGACCTCCGCCAAACCAATATTCCCATTGTTATTGCTGCTTGCTGTGTGCTCCACAATCTCTGTGAGAGTAAGGGGGAGACCTTTATGGCGGGGTGGGAGGGGGTGAGGCAAATCGCCTGGCCGCTGATTACGCGCAGCCAGACACCAGGGCGATTAGAAGATCACACCAGGAAGCGCTGCGCATCAGAGAAGCTTTGAAAACCAGTTTCATGACTGGCCAGGGTACCGTGTGAACGTTCTGTTTGTTTCTCCTTGATGAAAACCCACCCCCTTGATTGACTCGTTCTCTGTAAGCAACCCACCCTCCCCCTTCGATCCCAGCTTGCTTTCAAAGGAAATAAAGTCACTATCGTTTAAAAATCA
Organism: Trachemys scripta elegans; assembly: GCF_013100865.1. Lineage (NCBI taxonomy): Eukaryota > Metazoa > Chordata > Testudines > Emydidae > Trachemys > Trachemys scripta. The sequence continues at coordinate 37,889,482 of NC_048301.1, forward strand.
TGCATTCTTTATTAATTGATTATAAAAAGAGGGAGAGAACTGACAAGATAGCCTGGGTGGGGTTTGGGAGGAGGATAGGAGGGAAGGAAAAGGCCACTAAAAAAGTTCAAAGTAATGACAGCCTTTTGCTTGGGCTGTCCACTGGGATGGAGTGGGACGGTGCATGGAGCCTCCCCCCCGTGTTCTTACACGTCTAGGTGAGGAGGCTATGGAACATAGGGGGGAGGGAGGTTATACAGCGGCTGCAGCGGCACTCTGTGCTTCTGCTGCCGTTCCTGAAGCTCCACCAGATGCTGGAGCATGTCCGTTTGATCACGCAGCAGCCCCAGCGTTGCAGCCTGACACCTCTCATCTTGAGTGTCCCTCTTGGCCTCACGTTCACTGGCACCTTTCCTGTACTTTGATACTGTGTCCTTCCACTCATTCAGATGAGCTCTTTCATTGCGGGTGGATTCCATGATTTCCGAGAACATTTCGTCTCGCATCCTCTTTTTTCGACGCCTTATCTGAGATAGCCTTTGGGACGGAGGAGGGAGGCTTGAAAAATTTGCAGCTGCGGGAGGGAGGGAAAAAAGGGAGAGAAGTATTTTAAAAGATACATTTTACAGAACAATGCTTATACTCTTTCACGGTGAACAACACTATTCACATTACATAGCACATGCGATTTTGATACAAGGTTGCATTTTGCATCTTTTAATATTGAGTGCTTACGGCTTTTGTGTTAGAGAGCACAGACGCAGGTCTGGTCAACAGAATTCGGCTTGCATGGAGCCATGGTAAGCCATTGTCTTTCGGCATCTGCAGCTTTCCTACAAGCAGCGCCCTCCTTTCCCACATACCAAGCAAAGCCCGTTGAGTGCTGTGGTTTTCCTGTTAATGTGCAGCAGCAGAAACCAAACTAACACCCCCCCCCCCAAATCCAATTCTCTGGGATGATGGCTTTATCCCTCCCCCCACCGCGTGGCTGGTATCAGGGAAGATCCCTGCAGAAACCAAACTAACCCCCCCACCATCCAATTCTCTCGGATGATTGCTTTATCCCTCCCCCCACCAAGTGGCTGGGAAGATCCCCGCCCCGCCCCCCCCCCTCTTGGCTAACAGCAGGGAAGGATTTCTTTTCAGCCACAGACAAACAGCCTAGTAGGAATGGCCACCTCTGTCCCCTTAATTAAATTCCCGTATTTCAACCAGGTTACCATGAACGATATCACTCTCCTGAGGATAACACAGCAAGATAAAGAACGGATGTTGCTTGAATGCCAGCAAACACCGGGACCATACACTGCCAGGCTTTGTCATGCAGTCATACCAGATTACTTGCTACTAGCATGGTGTGGTCAAGTGTCCTACCATGGAGGACGGAATAAGGCTGCACTGCCAAGAAACCTTGTGGAAAGGCTTTTGGAGTACCTCCAGGAGAGCTTCATGGAGATGTCCCTGGAGGATTTCCGCTCCATCCCCAGACACGTTAACGGACTTTTCCATCCCAAGTCCTCAGGGCAAATTAATCATTAAAAAACGCTTGCTTTTAAACGATGTTTTATATTTACAAAGGTACACTCACCGGAGGTCCCTTCCATGGCCTCGTTGTCTGGGGGTTGGGAGGGTACTTCAGTCAGGCTGAGAAAAATTTCCTGGCTGTTGGGGAGAACGGAGATCTGTGTGCTCTCCGCAAGTTTGTCGTCATCCTCCTCCTCCTCCTCCTCTTCCCCATCCGCAGAATCCTCAGGCATGGCTGAGATTACCACCGCCTCAGAATCCAGTCAGAGGTGGGGTAGTGGTGGCGGCCTTCCCTAGAATTGCATGCAGCTTAGCGTAGAAGCAGCATGTCTGCGGCTCTGACCCGAAGCGACCGTTTGCCTCCTTTGTTTTTTGATAGGCTTGTCTGAGCTCCTTAACTTTTACGCGGCACTGTAGTGAGTCCCTATTGTGGCCTCTCTCCATCATGCCCTTGGAGATTTTTTTCAAGTGTTTTGGCATTTCGTCTTTTGGAACATAGTTCTCCTAGCACTGAATCCTCTCCTCATATAGCGATCAGATCCAGTACCTCCCATACGGTCCATGCTGGTGCTCTTTTTTGATTCTCGGACTGCATGGTTACCTGTGCTGATGAGCTCTGCATGGGCACCTGTGCTCTGCATGCTGGGCAAACAGGAAATGTAATTCAAAAGTTTGCGGGGCTTTTCCTGTCTACCTGGCCAGTGCATCCGAGTTCAGATTGCTGTCCAGAGAGGTCACAATGGTGCACTGTGGGATAGCTCCCGGAAGCCAATACGATCGAATTGCAGCCACACTAATCCTAATCCGAAATGGCAATACCAATTTCAGTGCTACTCCCCTCGTCGGGGAGGAGTACAGATATCGGTATTAAGAGCCCTTTATATCAAAGTAAAGGGCTTCGTTGTGTGGACGGGTGCAGGGTTAATTCGGTTTAACACTGCTAAATTCGAGATAAACTCCTAGCGTAGACCAGGCCATAGTTTCTGTGTCCACATCAATAGTGTGTTGCTGGTAGCTAGATTTACTTGTGAAGGAGCCTAAAATTCCAAGAGAGCAAGACAGAGATTCTTACTCTAACATATTTTCCTAAAATGAGAAGGGATTGGGAAAAGAAAATCTAAAGGCCATTAAAAAGGTACCTAAAACCCACAAACTTTATATTAGAAAGCTTTTCCTCTGAAAGTAGGAGCTAAAAAGATACATTTCACTTGAGTTGAAAATGTCTCTTTAAAAAAAGTTTCACATTTAGTTGATTTGTCTGCAGCTTTTGCTCTATGCTAAAATAATAAAAATCTGTGTTCTTTTTAGTCTTATTGTGTGTTTAATGTTTAAAGTAATTATAAAGATGACTAATAGCTTTGTAAAAAAGCTTGAGGCACAAAACCAGGGAAGAGTTGTGTTCTTATAGTATCAGTCACTCTGATAATGACTTATTCATGGTAGTCAAGAAATGACTAACATTATAAAGGGAAATAAGAAAAGTTTTTGGAATAAAAAAGTTTAATTGTTCATGCATAATTTCAGCAAAGTTTACAGCTAACTTGTCACAGCGATTTTAATTTGACAGCATATCTTCTTAAATGGCAAATAATTCTTTTTCCTAGGTGGTATTTGTTTTAAGGCAGCCTTCCAATAATACATAAAAAGAAATGAGATTTTACTTGGCCTAAAAAAGGGTGGAGAAATAAATATGTAAAAAAAAAATGCTGAAATCAGAATAAACTAAATGTGCAGACAGCATTTTAATCTTAACACCCATTGTCAGAACATACTTTACTTAAACAACTTACGACTATCTAACGCCAAAGAGAAAATTGAATTTCGTATTAGATTTTGTATAAAATATGTGATATACTTTGTATAATGATTGTGGACTATAATTTTGAGTATATGATGCTGTGTGTGTGTGTAGGAAATTGTACATGTATACCATTCACGGCAGGTGATACAGTGCATTAAGTGACAAATATTTATTACTGTGCATAACTTAGATATATATTCATAGATTCCAGTGCCAGAAGGGACCATTGTGCTTGTCTTGTCTAACCACCTGTATAACACAGGCCATAGAACTTCCCCAAAATAATTCCTAGAGCATACTTTTTAGAATAAACATACAATCTCGACTGAAAAATTGTCAGTGATGCAGAATTCACCATGACTCTTACTAAATTGTTCCAATAGTTAATTAACCTCACTGTTAAAAATTTGTCTTATTTCCAGTATGAATTTGTCCAGCTTCAACTTCCAGCCATTGGATTGCATTGTACCTTTTTCTGCTAGATTGAAGAGTCCAATATTAAATATTTGTTCCCTATGTACATACTTATAGACTGTAATCATGTCATCCCTTCACCTTCTTTGTTAAGCTAACTAGACTGAGGTCTTTGAGTCTATCACATTAAGACACGTTTTCTAATCCTTTAATTATTCTTCTGTCTCTTTTCTGAACCCTCTCAAATTTATCTGCATCCTTGTATTGTGGTAACCAGAACTGGACTTGATATTCTAGTGCCAAATACAGAGGGAAAATAACTTCTCTACTCGTGCTTGAGTTTCCGCTGTTTATACATCTCAGGATCGCATTAGCTAATTTGGCCACAGAGTCAGCGGGAACTCATGCTCAGCTGATTATCCACCATGACCCCCAAATCTTTTTCAGAGTCACTGCTACTCTGGATATAGTCCCCCATCATGTAATTATGGCCTACATTCTTTGACCTACATGTTTACATTTAGTCATATTACAATGGATATTGATTGCTTATGCTCAGTTTATCAAGCAGTCCTGATTGCTCTGAATCAGTGACCTGTCTTCTTTGTTATTTATCCCCCCTCCCCCAATTTTTGTGTCATCTGCAAAGTTTATCAGTGATGATACTATGTTTTCTTCCAGGTCATTGATAAAAATATTAAATACTGTAGGACCAAGAACTGATCCCTGCAGGACCCCACTGGAAACAACCCCCCCCCACTTAATGATGATTCCCCATTTACAATTACATTTTGAGATCTGACAGTGAGCCAGTTTTTAATCCATTTAATGTGTGCCATGTTAATTTTATATCATTCTAGTTATTTAATGAAAATGTTGTACTGTATAAGACAAATGGCTTACAGAAGTCTAAGTATATTACATCAATACTATTATCTTTGTCAACCAAACTTGCAATCTCATGGAAAAAAAAGATACCAAATTAGTTTGACAGGTTCTGTTTTCCGTAAACCTATGTTGATTTGCATTATTTACATGACATCCTTCAGTTCTTTATTAATCTAGACCTGTAACAGCTGCTCTTTTGTCTTGCCTGAGATTGATGGCAGACTGACAGGGCTATAATTACATGAGGGCTTTTCTTCACCACTGTACTAAATTGGCACTGCTGTGATCGATGAAGATGTGATGGACATAATTAATCCACCTCAACGAGAGGTGGAAGTTATGTCAACGGGAGAGCATCTCTCACCAACATAGCATGGTGTAGACACCGCGTTAAGTTAAAGTACGTTATATTGCTCAGGGGAGTGGGTTTTTTACACCCCTAAATGACGTAACAAATGTCAACTTAAGCGATAGTGTAGACAAGGCCCTGTTTACCTTTTTAAAAATTGGTACAGTATTACCTGTCTTCCAATCTTCTGGAACTTCCCCAGAGCTCCAAGATGTGCTGAAAACCAGCATTCAGCCAGCTCTTTTAAAACTCTTGGATGCAAGTTACCTAAATCTGCTGATTTTAAAAATGTCTAACTTCTGTAGTTTCTGTTTAACTTCCTCCTGAAACAATGGTGGAATGGAAAGGGTATTATCACTATATGATGAGTCTGTACCATCTGTGTTTTTCCTTAAATACAAACCAGAAATATATATTGAACACTATCAGAGGGGTAGCCGTGTTAGTCTGAATCTGTAAAAAGCAACAGAGGGTCCTGTGGCACCTTTGAGACTAACAGAAGTATAGGGAGCATAAGCTT
>NC_048301.1:37899733-38143516 GCF_013100865.1 Trachemys scripta elegans
CACAAGGAAAACTCTATGGTTAGCAGAGTTAAGGACAATAAGAAGGAATTTTTTAAGAACTAAAAAAGAATCCCACCAATCATATTGGTCCTTTAGTAGATGGAAATGGTAGAATTATCAATGATAAGGCGGAAAAGACAGTGTTTAATATGTAAAAAGCAACAGAGGGTCCTGTGGCACCTTTGAGACTAACAGAAGTATAGGGAGCATAAGCTTCCGTGGGTAAGAACCTCACTTCTTCAGATGCAAGAGAAGTGAGGTTCTTACCCACGAAAGCTTATGCTCCCTATACTTCTGTTAGTCTCAAAGGTGCCACAGGACCCTCTGTTGCTTTTTACATATTAAACACTGTCTTTTCCGCCTTATCATTGATAATTCTACCATTTCCATCTACTAAAGGACCAATATGATTGGTGGGATTCTTTTTTAGTTCTTAAAAAATTCCTTCTTATTGTCCTTAACTCTGCTAACCATAGAGTTTTCCTTGTGTCCCTTTTACTTCTCATATTAATTTTCTACAATTCCTATCTTCTGATGTATATTCATTACTATCAACTTCCCCCTTCTTCCATTTGTTGTTATTTTTAATTTATTATAGCTGCTTTCCCTTCCCCTCTAATCCAGGTCAGGATTTTTTTAAACCAGTATGGCCTATCTTGTGCTTAATCTGCTATGACATTAATCCATAAGCATTCAAGATAATTTTTTTCTGATTTATCAGTGACTCAGAAACACGTAATGCCATTTTTGACAGTGCCACTCCCTCTCTCCTTTTGTCCATTCCGTCCTTCCTAAATAGGTTATAACCACTGATTTTAACATTCCAGTAGTGCGAATCATTCCACCAGCTTTCAGTAATACAACTAGATCAAATTTATGCTTAATAATGAGCAATTTCAGTTCTTCTTGTTTACCCAGGCTACTAGCATTGGTGTAAAGAAGTGGTCTCCAAACTTTTCATGGTCATGCCCCCTGCCCTGGGGAGCTGGGAGTGGGGCCACAGCTTTGACAGGGACGAGGCTGGGGCGGCCCGCCCTCTTCCCAGGGAGTGACGGCTGCCCCAGTCTGTTGCCAGCTTCCTGGCTTTATAAGTCCCTTCCTTCCTGACAGAGCCTGCTTGCAATCAATCCCTGACTCTTCCTCCAGGTTCAGCTTGTGGAGTTAATAGGCCTATCTGGCCACCTTAATACCTTCCAGTCCTGTGTGGGGTGGACACCCCATCACAGGCTTCATGTGTGTTTGTGGCTATGGTTGGGAGTTCCAAAGACCTAGCCATTTCATCTCACAGACTTCCAAAATAACACATTTCTTGCTATGATACCATCTACCTGATGTCCCTCTCCTACCACAAGCACATATTCTATCAGAGCCTAAGCAGCATCTTCAGTATGCTTTTGCAATGCACCAATAACTGAAATCTATAAAGCTATTATGTGGAGCAGCTTTCTCATGTTTGTCAAGCATGATGCACTGGACTTGGTTGGTTTCAGAGTAACAGCCGTGTTAGTCTGTATCCGCAAAAAGAAGAACAGGAGTACTTGTGGCACCTTAGAGACTAACAAATTTATTAGAGCATAAGCTTTCGTGGACTACAGCCCACTTCTTCGGATGCATATAGAATGGAACATATATTGAGGAGATATATATACACACATACAGAGAGCATAAACAGGTGGGAGTTGTCTTACCAACTCTGAGAGGCCAATTAATTAAGAGAAAAAAAACTTTTGAAGTGATAATCAAGCTAGCCCAGTACAGACAGTTTGATAATAAGTGAGAGAGTACTTACAAGGGGAGATAGAGTCAATGTTTGTAATGGCTCAGCCATTCCCAGTCCTTATTCAAACCGGAGTTGATTGTGTCTAGTTTGCATATCAATTCTAGCTCAGCAGTCTCTCTTTGGAGTCTGTTTTTGAAGTTTTTCTGTTGTAATATAGCCACCCGCAGGTCTGTCACTGAATGACCAGACAGGTTAAAGTGTTCTCCCACTGGTTTTTGAGTATTTTGATTCCTGATGTCAGATTTGTGTCCATTAATTCTTTTGCGTAGAGACTGTCCGGTTTGGCCAATGTACATGGCAGAGGGGCATTGCTGGCACATGATGGCATATATCACATTGGTAGATGTGCAGGTGAACGAGCCCCTGATGGTATGGCTGATGTGATTAGGTCCTATGATGATGTCACTTGAATAGATATGTGGACAGAGTTGGCATCGGGGTTTGTTACAAGGATAGGTTCCTGGGTTAGTGGTTTTGTTCAGTGATGTGTGGTTGCTGGTGAGTATTTGCTTTAGGTTGGGGGGTTGTCTGTAAGCGAGGACAGGTCTGTCTCCCAAGATCTGTGAGAGTAAAGGATCATCTTTCAGGATAGGTTGTAGATCTCTGATGATGCGCTGGAGAGGTTTTAGTTGGGGGCTGAAGGTGACAGATAGTGGTGTTCTGTTATTTTCTTTGTTGGGCCTGTCTTGTAGGAGGTGACTTCTGGGTACTCGTCTGGCTCTGTCAATCTGTTTTTTCACTTCAGCAGGTGGGTATTGTAGTTTTAAGAATGCTTGATAGAGATCTTGTAGGTGCTTGTCTCTATCCGAGGGATTGGAGCAAATGCGGTTATATCTTAGAGCTTGGCTGTAGACAATGGATCGTGTGGTGTGTCCTGGATGGAAGCTGGAGGCATGTAGGTAAGTGTAGCGGTCAGTAGGTTTCCGGTATAGGGTGGTATTGATGTGACCATCGCTTATTAGCACAGTAGTGTCCAGGAAATGGACCGCTTGTGTGGATTGATCTAGGCTCAGGTTGATGGTGGGATGGAAATTATTGAAATCATGGTGAAATTCCTCAAGGGCTTCTTTTCCATGGGTCCAGATGATGAAGATGTCATCAATGTAGCGCAAGTAGAGTAGGGGCGTTAGGGGACGAGAGCTAAGGAAGCGTTGTTCTAAGTCAGCCATAAAAATGTTGGCATATGGTGGGGCCATGCGGGTACCCATAGCAGTACCGCTGACTTGAAGGTATATATTGTCCCCAAATGTGAAATAGTTGTGGGTGAGGACAAAATCACAAAGTTCAGCCACCAGGTTAGCTGTGACATTATCAGGGATACTGTTCCTGATAGCTTGTAGTCCATCTTTGTGTGGAATATTGGTGTAGAGGGCTTCTACGTCCATAGTGGCCAGGATGGTGTTTTCTGGAAGATCACCGATGGATTGTAGTTTCCTCAGGAAGTCAGTGGTGTCTCGAAGATAGCTGGGAGTGCTGGTAGCATAGGGTCTTAGGACAGAGTCTACATAACCAGACAAGCCTGATGTTAGGGTGCCAATGCCTGAGATGATGGGGCGTCCAGGATATCCAGGTTTATGGATCTTGGGTAGCAAATAGAATACCCCTGGTCGGGGTTCTAGGCATGTGTCTGTACGGATTTGTTCCTGTGCTTTGTCAGGGAGTTTTTTTAGCAGATGGTGTAGTTTCTTTAGGTAATCCTCAGTGGGATCAGAGGATAATGGCCTGTAGAATGTGGTGTTAGAGAGCTGTCTAGCAGCCTCCTGGTCATATTCCAATTTATTCATGATGACGACAGCACCTCCTTTGTCAGCCTTTTTGATTATGATGTCAGGGTTGTTTCTGAGGCTGTAGATGGCGTTGTGTTCAGCATGGCTGAGGTTATGTGGCAAGTGATGTTGCTTTTCCACAATTTCAGCCTTTGCACGTCGACGGAAGCAATCTATGTAGAAATCCAGTCTGTTGTTTCGACCGTCCGGAGGAGTCCATGCAGAATCCTTTTTTTTTTTTTTTTTTTTGTAGTGCTGGTAGGGAGGATTTTGTGGGTTAGTATGCTGTTCAGAGGTATGTTGGAAATATTCTTTGAGTCGGAGACGTCGAAAGTAGGATTCTAGGTCACCACAGAACTGTATCATATTCATGGGTCTGGAGGGACTTGGTTGGTTGATCTGGTGCAAAGTTTGGGAGGGTTTGTACTCCAGTCTTTGTTAGACTGATACAGCTGATGCTCCTGATGCCCACCATCCTGATGAGAATACTGCTTGCTAGTCACGTACAGTGCGAATCCACACTGACACATACTCAAAAAGACTGTATGGATATTTACCCTTCAGTAACTGTATGGTTCTTGTTGGTGTGACTCTCATGAACCACCCTCCATTCCTGCTTTTGGAGTCTTCAGGTAATATGGGTTTTGAGTTGTAGGGGAACTGAGGGAGGATCAAGGCCATTTTGCCTTTTAGGTCCTTGCATGAGGAGGCATGGGGTGTAAGCGCAGTCCTGACGGATGCTGCTATTTAAAAGACTCCAATCTTGCATCAATGAGGCTCATGTGCACCTATCGTGGGATCCACACTGACAATAGTGTTTCAATGAAACACTGTTACTGTACGGTAAGTAACTATTCTTTTTTACACTGGGTCCACTGTGCAGCAGTTGGAAATAAATTGTTGCTGTTTTTTGAAGTTCTTCAGGGCAGGGGCTGTCTCTATATGTGTCTTGTACTACATCTGGCACAATGGCACCCAAATCTTACGGTCATAATAAAAAATAGTGGGGAAAGTGGTGGAGTTGTTTTGTGTGTGTGGGGAGGAAAGGGGGATAGTTCCCTCTCTTCCCCCTCAAAAACTTTCAAAAAATGTTTATCTTCAGGCAGAATCCAAGTCTTAACAAATAGAGTTTGAAAGGTATTGTTTGTTTTTAAATTTTGAGCTACCTTAAATGGCAGGATACACAGTTAACTCTGCCACAACTTAACTCTAGTAGTTGCTCTGCTTCTGCCATAATAAAATGTACCTTTGGTTTGTATAATGCTTTTGATACAAACTATCAAATATTGTAGAATTAGATAATAGCAGAAGGCCAGCGCCTGAGAGGTTCTTATGTGCTTAGCTTCAAGCTTTAGTCCTGTGAAGCTGTTGGAACAGATCATCAGGCTTAAGTGCGGCAGAACTCTGGGGCACCACATGGTTGAAATGACAATGGAGATCTTGACATCTCTAGATAAATTGAAATGACAATTGTTTATAATACTTTAAAATCCTAAAGCTAGAAAATTAAAAGAAAACCCAGCAAAAGTTCTGTTTGAAAAATACAATATTATGTTTCCAACTTAAATACCAACTATTCTTTGTTTAAAAAAAAATGTTAAAAAGTAAGGAAATGGAAAACTAAGAGTATACACACTACCATAAAATAAAATACACTCTTCTGATGATAGCAATCATCTACATAATCATTTTCACATTATCAAAACAATCTTAACTTACATAAAAATCAAAATTAAGCATAAAAACATTACATTATCATTTAGCTTTAGTAACATAACAGTTCTTATATACTCTATCTACCTAAATAGCTTTCTGTTTAAAATTCTTTAAATGCAGCCTATTAACAGGGCTACAATAAGCACAGATTCATAGATTCATAGATTCTAGGACTGGAAGGGACCTCGAGAGGTCATCGAGTCCAGTCCCCTGCCCGCATGGCAGGACCAAATACTGTTCTAGACCATCCCTGATAGACATTTATCTAACCTACTCTTAAATATCTCCAGAGATGGAGATTCCACCACCTCCCTAGGCAATTTATTCCAGTGTTTAACCACCCTGACAGTTAGGAACTTTTTCCTAATGTCCAACCTAGACCTCCCTTGCTGCAGTTTAAACCCATTGCTTCTTGTTCTATCCTTAGAGGCTAAGGTGAACAAGTTTTCTCCCTCCTCCTTATGACACCCTTTTTGATACCTGAAAACTGCTATCATGTCCCCTCTGTCTTCTCTTTTCCAAACTAAACAAACCCAATTCTTTCAGCCTTCCTTCATAGGTCATGTTCTCAAGACCTTTAATCATTCTTGTTGCTCTTCTCTGGACCCTTTCCAATTTCTCCACATCTTTTTTTAAAATGCGGCGCCCAGAACTGGACACAATACTCCATCTGAGGCCTAACCAGAGCAGAGTAGAGCGGAAGAATGACTTCTCATGTTTTGCTCACAACACACCTGTTAATACATCCCAGAAGTGGCTGGTCTAGTCCAGTCTCACTCAGGGACAGCTCTATGTTTTTTGCCGCCCCAAGCACGGCAGTCAGGCGGCCCTGACATTACAACATACCTTGCTAAATAGGATACCCCATTCAAGCAATCACTGCTCAGAAAATCAAAGTTCTTTTCAACTTTCCCTTACGGTACTTGTTGACTATCGGTCTCGTGACAGTATTTAGAAGAGTGAGTTCAAGAGGGTGTGAAACCGTTAAGAGGTGCCCGTGGATGGTGTGAGGCCGGTAGCGGCCCCCGGCGCGCCGGGACCGGGTCTTCTTGGAGTCGGGTTTCTTGGGAATGCAGCCCAAAGCTGGTGGTAAACTCCATCTAAGGCTAAATACTGCTCAGAAAATGACTACTATGACTTGTTTCACATAACATTTCTGATCAATAAGTCAAAATGATATCAAATTTAAGATTGTTTTGATAACATGGATGTGAAAATAATTATGTAGTTGTTTGTTGTAATTGGACCGTGGTAGTCTGTTTTATTTGATGGCAGTATTTATGCCCTTAAATTGTCAGTTCCTTAGTTTTTAACTTTTTTAAAAAAATGGGGAATAGTTGTTGTTGTTTATGTTGGAGATGTAACATTGTACTCTTCTAAACTTGAAGTTTTAAAAGTGTTTAATTTTTTTCTTTTCTGGATTTAAATGGGTATTATATATTTTTAATTATTTTTATATATTTTTAGTTTTGGATTCAGGATACAAAAATGATAATTAAGGGATTGCATTATTGCTGGAAAAATTATAGTCACTAGATATATTACTGTAACAACCTATTAGTATGTTCCAGATCACTGGTTTGTAGGATGATTCTGGAAAAAAAATTTGGCCAGGAGCACAAAACCATTGGCCATGATACATCATCATATGAAAAAACAGATCATGGAACAAAAACAAGTTTAAAACGTACAGTTGAGAACACTGTCGACTTCATATAATTTCTCTCGGGGACCCTCTGGTTACCTTGTATATCTTTCAGCTAAACAATATTCAGATATCACTAGGGAAGACAAACAACCATATAAACATATGAAGTTCAATTTTAGCTTGAACAGAGCCTATCAAACTGAAAAATGTAGTTTTAGAGCCAGTAATGTAGAGTCAGATTCAATCGTACAGACAGATCAGATGTTACATTGGTATTCAACTGCTCTATTAGTTTCTCAAGAGATCCTGATAAAGTGGTTTCCTATATTATTTTACTGTGTTTTGTAGGTTTTGGATCACTTCCTCCATTTCTTGCTTGGAAACTCCCCTTTAGCTGAAGAAAAGTGTTCCATCTCCCTTATTTCTAAGGACATGGTATTCTGGAAAAGCTAGATTTTCTGTTCATTTCAGTTCAGGTCTTTAGATAAAAATCTTTTATCACCAAAGTCTGTCAAATGCATGATCATGGGTTGGTTAGCCTCGCCCATTCAGGTGAGGCATCCTGGGTGCTATATTGTAAGCCATATGCACACCAAAAGTCATACTACCCTTCCCCAGGGGCTTCAAAGTCCATTAATTCACCCTGTTCTCTAGCGAACAACGTATCTACTCCATCTTACCCTATATTTTCCTGTTTCAGGAGTTCTGGTGTTTGGATTGGCTTCTGGCGTTAAGATAAATCAATGTGGTTCTGTCTTGATCTATTTTCTGGCATTTCCTCCATGTAACAAGCTGGCCTTCTCTCCCGCTCACAAAGGACCCACTGCCACACCCCGAGTCTCTTTCAGGCAATTTTATTTTTTGAAATACAAGCCAAACAGACAAAATCAGTTCCTCAGCCTACCCTAGGCTACAGCTCCCAGTGTTTTTCCCCCTTCAACCCTGTCCTTCCTGCTTTTGGGCTTCCTGCAGGAATCTTCTCTGTTACGTTCACTGAGCACTGCCAGCCAGGGCTTTCTGCCTGGAGGGCCACTTTTTCCTGGCAGATTCCTACTGCCTTTTCTCCCAAGGGACTCTGGCAGCCTCTTCTAGGAACTTCCTGCTGCTCCTGCTTTCTTCAGCTCTCTGGCTCCAACTCACTGGGTTTCTCTCAGCAGGTTCCCCCTGCCTTCCCTCACAGGGGACTTTGGCAGTCACTCCCAGGGAACTTTCTGCTTCTGGTCTGTCTGCCTATTCCCAGGGAGCCAGCAGTGAGAGCCCTATGGGTATACCTACTCTGCAATTAGATACCCGCAGCTGGCCCATGCCAGCTGACTCAGGCTTGTGGGGCTTGGCTAAGGGGCTATTTAATTGTGGTGAAGATGTTCGAGCTTTGGCTGGAGCCTGGGCCCTAGGACCTTGCAAGGTGGGAGGATCCCAGAGCCCTGGCTGCTTCCTGAGCCTGCAAGTCTACACTGCAATTAAACAGCCCCTTAGCCTAAGCCCTGTAAGCCCGAGTCAGCTGACATGGGCCAGAGTTGGTTTTTAATTGCAATGTAGACATACCCTATGTCTGCTCTCTCTGCCCCTTTTTGGACTAATTCTCCGGCCTGATTCATCCATGCTTCACCCCTCTAAGGCCCAGGTGCCTTCTCTTGTAGCCCAGTTGAGGTCTGCTGACCAGGCATAGGTGCATTTGCCTTGCTCCCTCATAAAGGGCCAATGTCAACTTGAGTCACCCTCATTGTATTCAATACCTCTAATGGTAAATATGCAAAGCTAATTCTTCCCCTCAGGCAGTTCCTATTATGCTGAATGTGGGAATGGGTTGAATGACTAACTTGGCAGAACCCCAAAAATAAATATAAAAAAATTAAGTAAAGCAAGACTGGTTTATTTATTTCTAGATAGAAAGTTCTATTTCACTTGCAGGAATTGCTAAGTAAAATGTAAGAGCATACATTTGAATTAATTCTTTAGATCCACAGGCTAGATTTTCCCTGGTGGAAATCAAACTGGTTGCTGGTGTCTATAAGTTAATTATATCTCTTTGTGCTTAAGGATAAATAATCCAAAGAAATGTTTCCCTACAGTGAATATTATTATTCATAAAATGGAGGTTAACATTTTACTTCTCCACAGTGAGATGAGTGTCTTCAATTAATTGAACATTGTTTTCTGTACTTTGCTTAAGCTTAGAATAATGTTTCATTAACAAGTACATGGAAAATGTAGTTATATGAACAAGATGTGTTCTCTTAAGGTTTGTGGAGAAATAATTATTTTTAATGACCCAGAAAGTCTGGAGAACCTATTATTTTGGACTGACATCCCTTATGCTATCACCAGAGAGTCAGTACATGGAAAGTGATAACAGCATTTGTAATCAAGTATTGTTTGGTGTATGAGTCAAAAGGTTAGCCATTGTATAAAAGCTGTGGAAGGGTAGGCATAATGATTTCTGATGTTTTATTTGGCTGCTTTAACTTATATCATGTTCCAAATTTGAATCCATAGCCTTCAAAGGTTACAGTATATAAATATTGTGTGTAAGTATCTTTTTTTAAAATTCTCTTCTTAGTCAGGCAGATTTTACAAGTTTAAACAGTTACTTTTCTTGATAAACCAAAAATCATATTTGTGTATAGGATAGTAGAGCAAGTTTGTGGTCATTCTCTATATTTAAACGTTCACCAGTAGACACATTTCCATTTTACTTTATTGATATTTATATAAGACTTAGCTTGGTATTCTTATTTATTATTTTAATATTTGTACTACAGTTGTGCCTAAGGGTCCCAACTAAGATACAAGTCTCATTGTTCTCATCTTTGTACAAATACATAATGAGAGACAGTCACTGTCCGGAAGAGCTTGCAATCTAAATTGACAACACAGACAGTAAGCGCAAGGAGAAAAACTGGTACAGAGAAGGAATATACTTGTTGAAGGTCACACAGCAGGTCATTTGTAAAGTTGGGATTAGAACCCAGGTCGACTTTCGGTGCAGTATCCTATTTACTAGATCACACTGCCTCTTCATACTCATTACAAGGAATGCCCAGAGACTAATGCAGAAAGTAATGTAATCTTGTTTAGTTGTCAGACAATTGTAAAATAAGGGTGACAACTCTGTTTTGATGGTGAAGGAGGGATTCTAGGGCTTTCCCCATTTTTACCCACTTATCATTTTCCCCCTCTCCCAAGACCTTGCGTTAGGCTAGCTCCTGCTTCTGGCAAAGGAAGACTGAATGCTGCTTCCTCTGAAATCGAACACTATTACTTTTGGATTAGCCAAAAGGAGTTGCTCAATAGTTATATGACATACTCTGCCAAAAGAGGTTAAGGACATTGCCTCTAACTTGGTTCTTGCTCTGTGCTAAAGACAGTAGTTAAAACCATTCATACTTATTGTTTTTAAATTATTAACCTGACTGGACAATGGCATTAACAAATCATTGCCTGTCTCATTCACTGTTCTTACAGCATCTCAGGAGTAGAAAACTGTTATTTCATAATCCATACCTTGCCTAGTGCTTGGTTGTTCAGGGTCTCTAACTCTTACTAATGTTAATTTTATGTGCACACAGTGAGGGAAAAAATTATGTTTGAGAAAGGCAGGCCCATAGTAAAGAGATGTTGCTGTTAGCACCCACCCTCCTCCTCTTAATGAGTGGTTAACCAATATTTATGATGTTTTTTTCTTTTTACAAACCTCAATAAAAGAGCATACATTCAATGCTCTGTGCACTCTGGCAATCATTTTTTAAAAATACACTAATAAGGAAAAAGACCCATCAGTTACCAGCAGTCAAAAAAAGTAATGCAGCAAGAGTATAAATATAAAAAGAACTTATCAACCTGCCCACACAATCTCAAGTCCCACACCACCACTAACCAGCCCTACTGAACACTCATCTCCTCACAGGTGAGGGAGTAAAAACCATGTGCCCTGAAAGCTAACAAACATGGGCTATTAGAGGCCAGTGGAAGAAGCAAGTTACAGTGGTCTGGGGCCTTAGTGTAGAATGCCCTGCTAGCAAACCTCTCTTTCTTCACAGTGGGGCTTCCTCTTAGGTGTCTTCACTGACTACAGCTGTGGCAGGATGTCATGAGGAGAGAGGATTTCTTTTAGGTAGGTTACAGGCAACTTAGGGCTTTTTATAGGTCAAATAGTCATAAAATGAATCCAGAAATTGATAATTACTTTGTTCAGTGCTCTCAGAGGGTGATGCTGGAAAAGCCTGGAATCCAAGAGTGGCTTCATCTATCCTTTAAAACTCAGGATTTTACCAAGATAAAATAGCACTGTGTGCTTCTTTTTCTTTGTCTAGTTAATCTTGTGAATATGCATCATTATCTTGGTGCTTTGTCAGCAATATTATGAGATCATCTAGTTAATAGTTGCCCTGTGGCCTTTGCTGGACTGGTATATCAATAAGATACAGACAGACTGTGTTTACTTGAATTCAGATGGAAATAACAAGTTATAAAGTCTTAGTACTGATGAGTAGAGAATTTACAATATTAGATGATTGATAATTAATAGTAAATTTTTTTTATTAACATAAGAATGGCCGTACTGGGTCAGACCAAAGGTCCAACTAGCCCAGTATCCTGTCTGCCGACAGTGGCCAATGCCAGGTGCCCCAGAGGGAGTGAATCTAACAGGTAATGGTCAAGTGATCTCTCTCCTGCCATCCATCTCCACCCTCTGACAAACAGAGGTTAGGGACACCATTAAAGGTATGGTTGTTTATATTTCTCCTTAGCACAATGTAGATGCCTCTCCCACCTCTGAAGGTCAGCCCTTTACATCACAGGACCATACAATTTGACATACCAAAGCAGATGAATAATCCATCAAATCTGGTATCCAACCTCTGGTAGCAGCCAATGCCTAATGTTTTGGAGAAAGGCAAATGCGCTCTTCCACCATAATGTGCTTGGTCAGTAGCATAACTGTGTACATGGAGGGATGCAGGGGAATTCCTTCTTGGTGTTCTGAAGCATAGGAGATGACATGCACACAATACTCTGAGAACCCTTAAGGATAATCCTTTTCTTTTTACCCATCCTTATGCCCTTTTTGCATGGCAATCATCCTTCCTGCTGAGGGCATGGAAAGGCTCCTCTGACAGCTCTTGAACTTCTCCCTTTCGTCATCTGGAATAGGTCATGGCTTCTTCTGGAGGCTGTGTGATGCAATTGTATTGGCTCGTGGGGTTAATTGTAGAGTCATAACAATCAGACTTCTCTTTCTAGAAGTTGAGCCTATTGCCTCCCCTGTACTCTTTCAGCATCTGCTGCTCTCTGAAAAAGAGGTGAAGGTCTCAAAATCCAGCCTCAAACCTTCTAGTACATAAAGTTGCCTCTGGACTCATGAGATTGGGTGAACACTAAAAGATCAAGTTTCTACAAACATCACCAAAATGGGGAAAACAAAGATTACATGATAAATAAGCAAAATTACTGCTAATAAATAGAACATAAGAATGGCCATACTAGGTAAGACCAAAGGTCCATCTAGCCCAGTATCCTGTCTTCCAACAGTGGCCAATGCCAGGTGCCCCAGAGGGAATGAACAGAACAGGTAATCATCAAGTGATCCATCTCCTGTCACCCATTCCCAGCTTCTGGCAAACAGAGGCCAGGGCCACCATCCCTGTCTATCCTGGCTAATAGTCATTGATGGACCTATCCTTCATGAATTTATCTAATTATTTTTTGAACCCTGTTATAGTCTTGGCCTTCACAGCATCCTCTGGCAAAGAGTTCCAGAGGTTGACTGTGTGTTGTGTGGAAAAAATACTTCCTTTTGTTTGTTTTAAACCTGCTGCCTATTAATTTCATTTCATGACCCCTAATTCATGTGATATCAGAAGGAGTAAATAACAAGTCCTTATTTACTTTCTCCACACCAATTTTATAGACCTCCTTAGTTGTCTTTTTTTCCAAGCTGAAAAGTCCCAGTTTTATTAATCTCTGCTCATATGGAAGCTGTTCCATACCCCTAATCATTTTGTTGCCATTTTCTGTATCTTTTCCCAATTCTAATATATCTTTTTTGGGATGGGCCAACCACATCTGCATGCAGTAGTCAAGATGTGGATATACCATGGATTTATATAGAGGCAATGTATTTTCTGTCGTCTTATCTATCCCATTCCTAATGATTCCCAACGTTCTGTTAGCTTTTTTGACTGCCGCTGCACATTGAGTGAGTGGATATTTTCAGAGAACTATCCACAATGATGCCAAGATCTCTCTCATGAGTGGTTACAGCTAATTTAGACCCCATCATTTTATATGTATAGTTGGGATTAGGTTTTCCAATGTGCATTATTTTGCATTTATCAACATTGAATTTTATCTGCCATTTTGTTGCCCATGCTATTTTCATGAAGCATTTGTGGAGCTTTAATATACAGAAAGATGCTTGTATAAAATGGAGAGACTGCAGACTCATTTATATAGAGAGTAATGAATGTCAGAATATGTAAGATGTTTAAAATTGCATTTATTTCTTTCACCACCTATATTAAAATTAAAATAGAAGGAAAGCATAGATCTTGTCTTAGTGTCTTTCCTGCTCTATAAATATTTGGCCTCTAGGAGAAAGTTATATAGTTTTCAGAACCGCATTGAGACAGTGTAGATTAGGTATGCCTCTAGGTATGACATTCTGGGCTGTGAGATTTTTATCAGTGGGATGTTCAGTGAAATATATGACTAAGAGATGGAACACCTACAAGGATAACCCAAATATGCTGCAAGAAGTGGTCCTGGTGATTGTGTAGCTGGCATTCTTATTTCTGAGTTAGTACTGAATCAATATCCCAGTTTGGTTTTAAGGGGTGCTGTGCAGCTGGAGATAAACACAGTATGTTGGCCATCTGAGGTTATTGAAAATCCCATAGTGCATTTTGAAAGAGCAGGAATAGCAACTCGAATAATCTTCCAATTTACTTAAATTCCCACAATGATTTCAATTACATAGTGTTCTTTACTTTCTGTCCTAAAGTATTGCTGTGTGCTATTCATTTTTTGTAAAAATGTATTTTCAAAAAAAGACTGATTTAACTAGCTGTATACTAGAATTCACAGCAAGATCAGTTTTTAAAATACCCTTTTTAAAAAAATTGTGTCTGCTTATGAAACATTCAGGAACGGGTGGTTGGGTGAGGGAATATTTGACTTGTGATTAAGTATTAGATATTGGCTTGAGTCACAAAACTTTAGCCAAGATTTTAAGCACCAAAAGGGGAGTGTTTGGATTCCAGGTACTTACAGTAAAATTCAAGATAATATAAATGTACTGTTTGTACCCTCTGTTGGAGTGCGAAGAGTTGCCATTACAGGGAGATGTATTCTGTGATATAACAGGTTCTTGCATCTTTAGTTACAATGATCTGCTAAGTTGTTGCACGTAATCTATAAATAGGAAAGTAATTTATTCATAAGCTACACTGTATGTTGCTATACTACTATTTCATATTGTGTATCCCTAAGGACTGTACTTTTATAATACAATGTGTTTGTATACAGGTGTTAACATCTGACTTGGAAAACAGGGAGAAGCAGCAACAAAGGATGCTGGACCAGCTGAAGGAGATACAGAGCTGCTACAAGGCCTGTGAGAGTGAACGGAGGCAAACTGAACTCCAAACTGCTGAGCTGGCCCAGCAACTTGAAGAGTCTACTAAGGAAGCAGATCGATACCTTGCTGAATTCAGGCAGTCTGAGACCCTTAGGCTAGAGACTGAGAAGAAGAAAGAAGAGTTGAAAGTGAAAGCTCAGGAATCCATTCGACACTGGAAGCTGAAATATAAGAAATTGGAACGTGATATGGCAAAACAGAATGAAACCATCAATCAGCTGATGGACAAGAGCAATCAGGTAAGAGCAGAGCCTTTATTTTTCTTCTCCTTTCCCTTTTTATTTTAGAAATAGAGATGAGGATGTGACATATGCACTTGCCATCTAACAATTGCACTGTGAATTTACATAGGCCACAAAACAGCTGGCAGATACTAATGACTTTCTTTCTGTTGACCTATGCTGGATTCATACTCTCAGCCTAGAAGTAAAAGGAGGGGTTTAGAATTATTAGGAACTGGGGAAACTTTTGGGAAAAGGGGAGCCTATACAGGAAGGATGGGCTCCATCTAAACCAAAAAGGAACCAGATTGCTGGCACTTAAAATTAAAAAGGTTGTTTAACAGTTTTTAAACTAAGGGCTGGGGGGGAAGCTGACAGGTGCAGAGGAGCATGTGGGTCAGACAGAGGCATCCCTTAGGGGAGGAGCTATTAATGGAGATTCTCTATGTCCTAGTAAGGAGGAGAGAATGGAAGATGATAAAATACGGGTAGGATCTGATGAGAAACAGCAAATGAAAAAAAGTCCCATTCAATTACATCATGTAATGTCAGACAGCTAAAAAGTGACAAGTTTTTAAAGTGCTTGTATACCAATGCTAGGAGTCTAAATAATAAGATGGGTGAACCAGAGTGCCTTGTATTAAATGAGGATATTGATATAATAGACATCACAGAAACTTGGTGCAATGAGGATAATCAATGGGACACAATGGTACCAGGGTATGAAATATATTGGAAGGACAGAACAGGTCGTGCTAGTGGAGGAATGGCACTATATGTGAAAGAAAGCACAGAATCAAATGAAGTAAAAATCTTAAATGAACCAAACTGTACCATGGAATCTATATAGATAGTAATTCCGTGCTCGAATAATAAGAATATAGCAGTAGGGATATATTACCAACCACCTGACCAGGATGGTGATGATGACTGTGAAATGCTCCGGTAGATTAGAGAGGCTACGAAAATAAAAAAACTCAATAATAATGGGGGATTTCAGCTATCCCCATATTGCCTGTGTACATGTCACCTCAGGACGGGATGCAGAGATAAAGTTTCTTGACACCTTAAATGACTGCTTCTTGGAGCAGCTAGTCCTGGAACCCACAAGAGGAGAGGCAATTCTTGATTTAGTCCCAAGTGGAGCACAGGATCCGGACTAAGAGGTGAATATAGCTGGACTGCTTGGTAATAGTGACCATAATATAATTAAATTCAACATCCCTGTGGTAGGGAAAACATCACAGCAGCCCAACACTGTAGCATATAATTTCAGAAATGGGGACTACACAAAAATGAGGAAGTTAGTGAAAACAGAAATTAAAATCTACAGTGCCAAAAGTGAAATCATTGCAAGCTGCATGGAAACTTTTTAAAGACACCATAGTAGAGGCTCAACTTAAATTTATACACCAAATTAAATGTATACTCCCAAACATAGTAAGAGAACCAAAAAAGTGCCACAATGGCTAAACAAAGTAAAAGAAGCAGTAAGATGCAAAAAGGCATCCTTTAAAAAGTGGTAGTTAAACCCTAGTGAGGAAAATAGAAAGGAGCATAAACTCTGGCAAAGTGATGTGTAAAAATATAATTAGGAAGGCCAAAAAAAGAATTTGAAGAACAGCTAGCCAAAGACTCAAAAGTAATAGCAAATATTTTTTTAACTACATCAGAAGCAGGAAGCCTGCTAAACAACCAGTGGGGCCACTGGACGATTGAGATGCTAAAGGAGCACTCCAGGACGATAAGGCCATTGTGGAGAAACTAAATGAATTCTTTGCATCGGTCTTCACGGCTGAGGATGTGAGGGAGATTCCCAAACCTGAGCCATTCTTTTTAGGTGACAGATCTGAGGAACTGTCCCAGATTGAGGTGTCATTGGAGGTGGTTTTGGAACAAATTGATAAACTAAACAGTAATAAGTCACCAGGACCAGATGGTATTCACCCAAGAGTTCTGAAGTTCACTCAAATGTGAAATTGCAGAACTACTAACTGTAGTCTGTAACCTATCGTTTAAATCAGCTTCTGTACCGGATGACTGGCAGATAGCTAATGTGATGCAACTTTTTAAAAGGGCTCCAGAGGTGATCCTGGCAATTACAGGCCTGTAAGCCCGACTTCAGTACCGGCAAACTGGTTTATACTAGTACTATAATAAAGAACAATATTGTCAGACATATAGATGAACATAATTTGTTGGGGAAGAGTCAACATGCTGTGAGCACAGTTAGATGACACTGATTATAATAGTGGTGTCTGGTCTTCATTGGAGCTCTTACTGGTGATAGTGATGGTAAGAAATTCTAGGAGTTATGGCTGAGTACACTAGACCTTGGTTTTATGTCTCATCTAAAAGACAGCAGCATAGCTTCCCTTATTTTGTGGGATTGGTGGCTGATTTAGAAGGAACAGAACCACCTCTTGAGTCAACAGAACAATTTCTTGCAACACTTGGGATTTTCTTTGGAGCTCTCTCTTCAAAGTTTTCATCATCATCTCATTCTGCAACTTCTCAGTGCTGGTGGGATTGCAACCCAAGGAGAGTGTGGTTACAGGCTTAGAGTGCTATGATTAATGAAATTTTTATCTTTCAGTAATTGGCTGAAAAATTAGCATTGTAATTGCAATTATAGAGTAATGGAGTTTAAGGGCAGAAGGGACCACAAGATCATCTAGTCTGACCTCCTGTATATCACAGGCCACCCAGCATCCTCACCTTAACCCCCAAACCAAAATTAAACCAAAGTATTACAACTCACAGAAATGTAGACTGTTATGTGCCGGAGGCAGAGAATAAGAGGGACTGAGGTGCACTAGTGCCCAAGGTCCTCCCAATGACAGGCAAGTGATTATAAGATACACCCAAATAATCCTGGCGAGTGACCCACAACTACACGCTGCAGAGGAAGACCAAAACCTGCCAAAGTCACTGCCAGTCTGTCCTCGGAGAAACTTCCTTCTTGACTCCCATATGGATATCAGTTAGACCCTGAGCTAGTGAGCAGGAACCAGCCAACCAAGCACCTGAGACAGAGAATGCTCAGTGCTACCTCAGAGCCCAATACTGGTCTCAGTAAAATGTGTTTTGAATAATAAAAGTAGAAAAAACAAAAACGTGTAACCTGAAATAATTGAAATGTGATCAAACCACATTTGGTCCATCAGCAAACCACTTTAACAGAATGTTAAGGTTGGATGGGTTCAGCCTAACATTTAAAGTTGAGGAAATGCCAGATCAAAGATTGCACATAGAACTTTAACTCTTTCCTGTTGTATGTGTGCATTACAATAAAATCATTAGTATGAACACTGTGGCAAATGGCTGACACTATTGTGGTGGGTCAGTGCGCTGCCCCTTGCCCTTATTGTTGGGCATTGATGGGTCCACTAGTGCCCTGGTGGGGGAGAGAAGGGGAGCCGGGAAGGGACCCGCGTCTGCCCCTACTCCAGGTCCCAGCCCCTTCAGCTTCACTGGCTTCTTACCCTCTTTCCCCTTGGGCAGGGTTTCTCTCGGTCCTCTGTGCTGGGGGAGTACCTCTGCTCTGCTTGGGCAGGGTTTCTCTTCCCCTGGTACTCCTCCAAACTACAGTCAGTTCTTCTTCCCTTCTGTCTGACGGAATAGGCTTTTTTTATTAGATCTCTGGCATGGTCTTAATTGGCTCCAGGAGCTCTAATTAACCTGTAGTAACCTCTCCTCAGTCCTCAGGGAATAAGGCCCTGATCATCCTGAGGCTTATATAGCTCCCATTGAACACTCTCCTGCTGCCCTTTGGCCTTGCAGTATCATAACACACACACTTTCTCGGTGTTGTATCGTTTGCCCATAACCGTAGACACATATATTACACTGCTCTACAGCCAAAATGCTTCTGAAATAAATGTAGTCAAACTTTACTAATTCTGGATCACTGAGAATGAAAATGATGCTTAAAATTGATGATTGCCTCTAGTTTTCAAGATATGCTATTGGGTCAGTATATACAACCCTTGACTTGGGAATGGCGGAGGATAAGTGAGTTATAAAGGGAAGGGATCTCAATTTAAACCAGAAATGACTAAAATACATCTTTGACTGGATCTAGGAATAAATCTATGACTGGGTTTGGACAGTACTTGCTTTTTAGGCAAAACAATGAATGATGAAATCTGAAGCTGGTATTGCGTCATACGTGATATGAATTGCATCATGTTATTCCTAGAAGTCATGGATGATGCAATCATAACAAAGCTTACATCACTCTGCTGAACAAATTGCCCTATATCAGCTCTAGAAATCATACAGTGTCGTGCTCTCATTTGTCAGTGTTTGATTTTGCAAAGGGACACATTTCTGTTTAACCAAAGTGAGCAGAGATGCCTCGTACTTGTGTGAACAGTGCAGATAACTTCTGCTATGTTTTGTGGTGAAGTGACTTTTGCATCACAAAAGCGCCGTATAACCACTATGGTTAAGAAAGCCTATCACCTTTATTTTGGCTACAAAATTGGAGATCAGGACAAGAGGTGGGCCCCACACATATGCTGCAACACTTGTGCAACAAATCTTCGCCAGTGGTTGAACAGGAAAAGGAACTCTATGCCTTTTGCAGTGCCAATGATTTGGAGAGAGCCAACAGATCATACCAGCAATTGTTACTTCTGAATGGTGCCTCTCGTTGGGAAAGGTGTGTCAAAGAAGAAAAAGTGGACTGTGCATTATCCAAACATTCCATCAGCTATACGCCCAGTACCCCACGGAGAAGGACTGTCGGTTCCTGATGCACCAGAATCATTCTCACTTGAGTCAGACGAGGAAGAGGATGAAACTTCTGGTCCTGAGCCATCAATGTCACAGGACCCACATTTTCTCCCATCCTTCTCCTCTTAACCACACCTCAGAACACAAGGTGAACTGAATGACCTTGTCAGGGATTTGGAACTACCTAAGAGTAAGGCAGAGCTGTTGGGCTCCAGACTACAGCAGTGGAATCTCCTGGCAGGTGATGTTAGGGTTTCCATGTTCCGTGACCGTCAAAAGGATCTTGTCCCATTCTTCTTCATGGAAGGTGATCTTGTAGCCTGCAACAACATCGATGGTGTGATGGCAGCCCTCAACATCGTTCACAATCCAGATGAGTGGAGACTGTTCATTGATTCATCGAAGATGAGTCTTAAAGCTGTTTTACTGCATAATGGCAATGTTTTGCCATCAATTCCAGTTGGTCATGCAGTCCATATGAAGGAAATCTATGACAACATGAAACAACTTTTGAGGTGCATAAACTATGCCCAACCTCAGTGGCAGCTTTGTGGTGATTTGAAGGTTGTTGCTCTCTTGCTTGGTCTGCAGACTGGATACACAAAGTACTGCTGTTTTCTCTGCGAATGGGATAGTCGTGCAAGAGATTCCCACTACGTCAAGAAAGATTGGCCACTCCGACAGTCATTGTAGCCTGGGAGGAAAAGTGTTCAGCATCCACCACTTGTTGAATCAAGGAAGATTTTGTTACCACCCTTACACATCAAGCTGGGTCTGATGAAGAACTTTGTCAAGGCCATTGACAAAACACAAGCAGCTTTCAAGTACCTCCGTGGAAAATTTCCAAGGTTAAGTGAAGCTAAGATAAAGGAAGGTGTCTTTGTTGGTCCTCAGATTCGTGAACTTCTTCGAGATGATGCAATTGACCATGCACTGCATGGCAAGGAAAAGACGGCATGGAAAGCCTTCCAGTTAGTGGCAATAAATTTTCTCGGAAACAACAAGGCAGACAACTACAGGTTGTTGGTGGAAAACCTCCTCAAGGCATCCAAAAGCGTTAGTTGCAACATGTCACTAAAGATGCATTTATTGCACTCTCATCTATATTTTTTTCCACCGAACTGCAGAGCAGTGAGCAATGAGCACGGCGAGCGATTTCACCAGGACATTGCAACAATGGAGAAACACTATCAGGGCAAATGGAGCCCATCAATGCTTACAGACTATTGCTGGACAGTGACAAGAGATGCTCCATTTAATGAATACAGGAGACAAGCCAAGAAGCGCCGAGTAGACACTGAATAGGACTAAACTATGTACATAATAGTTTTTTGCCTTTTGTTTCATAATAAATTTTATTTATATAACCCTTTTGCTGATTTTTAAAGTGTTACATAAACAGGACAGGTGAAATATTATCATGTAAAGCAACCATAAACACATGAAAAGACCTAGGTTTACAATTTATGATTAAAACTCTACTATCTACACAATATACATAGACATAAAATGTAAAAACTTAAATATCTTAGAAACAGTAGTCAATCAGTTGTTTTAATTGTCATATTTGAATTCAGCACATCAAAATACATAATAAATAGCATATTTTATCTCTGAAGCAGACGACTTCTCGAAAATTGTAGACCAGTGTTACATGTGTATTATATTGTGTGGGCTAGAAAGACCTATGGAAGTCTCTTGTATAAATCACAAGGAGCCTTGTGCACTAAACAAGATTAAACTTACAAAGTTGTAAATACTTTTAAGCTGTTTTGGAGGTTTTGAGAAATAGTATAAGATGGAGCTTTTGTGCATGTGCATATGTCATTAAAGACAGTAATGTAATGTATATAGATGGAGTAAAGATTCTTCATGCAATCTTAACAGGCATTTCCTGGCTGTTTTTAAGTAGTGGTTCTGAGAATGCATAAATTTAAAAAATTTTCATAGAACCAAGTTTCCATAGAACAATAAGGCAACCTTCTCTGAAGAGAGGTATCTTCTGTCAACATTTCAGCATATTGTCCAAAATTAAAAAAAAAAAAACACAGACTACCTAAAGTTAGGCTCTGAAATGCATATGTAGGTATCTACATAAATAGCTAGATTTTCCAAAAAGATGAGCACCCAACAGCTCTCACTTACTTCACTCTCCTTGTACTAAAAGCAGCTAAGCCTTTCCAAACGGTCCAAAAGAGCCCTACACAGTTTTGGGCTGAAACCAGACCTAGAAAATTTCTGTTCAAAAGCTGAAACTTTCAGAAAATGGTGAATGTTTGGAAACACTTTGGCAAACTTGACTATAGCTGTTGCTAGTGCTCCATCAAAAATACTGTACAGGTACTGTAATACTTGTAGCATATTCATGTGAAGGGTTTAAAGCTGCTTTATACATGCTAATCAACAGCTCTGTGAGGAAAGTAGTATCCCAATTTTATAGTTGGAGAAAATTTATGACCTGGAAATGCTAAATGAATTGCTTAGGGTCACAAGTCAATTGGAGAATGAGTGAATCAAACTACCAGTTCCCCACTGTAACCATTAGACCGGGGTCCCCAACGCAGTGCCCGTGGGCACCCACTGGGGCGTCTAAGTGCGCCCACGTACTGGCTGGCAGATGAGCATCTGCTGAAATGCCGCCGAGAAGCAGCGTCATCCAGAGGTGTCGCTGCCAAAATCGGCGGCATTCCGGTGGCGACGCCTCTGGATGCTGTTGCTTCTCGGCGGCATTTCGGCAGCAACGTCTAGTGACGTTGCCGCTTGTCGGCGGCATTTCCGCAGATGCTCGTCCGCTGCCACAGTCCTCCGTGGCTCGTCGTCTGGCACCCTCCAGACTAAAAAGGTTGGGGATCACCGCGTTAGACCATAGTCCTGATGCCATGTCTTTGTACAAAATAGCATTATACGGTGTGGTATAGAGAATAGATCAATGGATTGGGACTCAGGAAACCTGATTTCTATTCCTGGCTCTGCCACTCATCTGCTGGGTGACCTTGGGCAAGTCATTAACCTGCATGCTTTAGTTTTCCCATCTGTAAAATGGGGATAATGATATTTGCCTCCTCTGTAAAACACTGAGATCTGTTGAGGAACAGCAATAACTAGGTATTACAATTCTTATTCACATTTATAAAGCACAATAGGATAGTGCTTTACTCACATTTAAAAAAAATCCCTCTACCCTGAGAAGCTTAAAAATGTAAATTAAATCAATGTAGAACACTTAATCTAGACAAAGGAAAGCATTAGAGAAAGGAGGGATGAGAGTTAAAAGAAAGATAACATGAGTTATATAGAAAGTGAATAACGTATGTTTTGATATTTTAAAATAAAGACTGAGGTAGAGCAAAAGGTGAAGAACAGACAGCATGGGAGTTGAATACATGTTAAAAAAAAAAAAAAAAGTAAGGAAGGCGGTTTTGAAGCTCAGTTACAAGCCCACAAAACTAGTTTTTGTATAAAACAGGGATCGGCAATCTTTGGCACACGGCTCGCCAGGGTAAGCACCCTAGTGGGCCGGCTGGTTTGTTTACCTGCCACGTCCACAGGTTCGGCCAATCGCAACTCCCACTGGCCATGGTTCGCCGCTCTAGGCCAATGGGGGCTGTGGGAAGCGGCGTGGGCCGAGGGATGTGCTGGCCGCTGCTTCCTGCCAAAGGTTGCTGATCCCTGGTATAAAAGGATAGATGAGCACAATCTTTGTGATGGCAACTCAAATAGTGCTGTAATGAGATTGAATCTTCCTACCGATATTGTATTTAAGGTTGTCTGAATTGAATTTTTCTCTTTTAAGTTTTAAATTTTTCCCATTAAAGATGCATAAAAATGCTAAATGGTACTGGTATGTTTTTATCCTTATTTAAAAATCTGTTTGAATCTTGTTTTCCACATTAGAAATTATCAGCACCTTGCTAACAGGTTTGACAGATGTGTCTGACATCTGAAAAACAACTTCTTACTAGTGGATATATAATATAAAATAAACTGCACGTCATTATGGGGACAAAACACAAATATCTTATTGTGTATATATATATTTAAAATAGTGACACACACACTTTGCATCTCAGGCCTTGTCTACACTACGAGAGTAGTTCGATTTTACTTAAATCGAATTTTTGGAATCGATATTGCAAAGTCGAACGTGTGTGTCCACACTAAGGACAGTAATTCGACTTTGTGAGTCCACACTAACGGGGAAAGCGTCGACATTGGAAGCGGTGCACTGAGGGCAGCTATCCCACAGTTCCCGGAGTCCCCGCCGCCCATTGGAATTCTGGGGGGAGCCGCAAATGCCTTCTGGGTAAAAAAAAAAAAGGGGCCAGGGTGCTTTTGGGTAACTGTCGTCATCCGTCCATCACTCCCGCCCTCCCTCCCTCCCTGAAAGCGCCGGCGGGAAATCATTTTGCGCACTTTTCCAGTCATTGACAGCGCGGACGCCACAGCACTGTGAGCATGGAGCCCGCTGCAACCATCGCTGCAGTTGTGGCCGCTCTCAACGCCTCGCAGCTTATCATACAGGTTGCCCTGAGGCAGATGCAGAAAAGTCAGGCGAGGAGGCTACGTCAACGCGGTGATGGCCTGAAGTCTGAGAGTAGCACAGACCTCTCAGAAAGCAGGGGACCCAGCGCCGAGGACATCACGGTGGCAATGGGTCATGTTGATGCTGTGAAACGGCGATTCTGGGCACGGGAAACAAGCACTGAGTGGTGGGACCGCATAGTGCTGCAGGTCTGGGATGAATCACAGTGGCTGCGAAACTTCCGCATGCGGAAGGGAACTTTCCTTGAACTTTGTGAGTTGCTGTCCCCTGCCCTGAAGCGCAATGACACCCGGATGCGAGCAGCCCTGACTGTCCAGAAGCGAGTGGCCATAGCCCTCTGGAAGCTTGCAACGCCAGACAGCTACCGGTCAGTCGCGAACCAGTTTGGGGTGGGCAAATCTACCGTGGGGGTTGTTGTGATGCAAGTAGCCAAGGCAATCGTTGATGTACTGCTGCCAAAGGTAGTGACCCTGGGAAACTTGGAGGCGATCATAGATGGCTTCGCAGCGATGGGATTCCCAAACTGCGGTGGGGCCATAGATGGAACTCACATCCCTATCCTGGCACCGGAACACCAGGCCAGCCAGTACATTAACAGAAAGGGCTACTTTTCCATGGTGCTGCAAGCACTGGTGGACCACAGGGGACGTTTTACCAACATCTACGTGGGATGGCCGGGCAAGGTTCATGACGCTCGTGTTTTCAGGAACTCTGGTCTGTTTAGACGGCTGCAGCAAGGTATTTACTTCCCGGACCACAAAATAACTGTTGGGGATGTGGAGATGCCTATAGTCATCCTCGGGGACCCAGCCTACCCGCTAATGCCCTGGCTCATGAAGCCCTATACAGGTGCCCTGGACACTGAAAAAGAACTCTTCAACTACCGGCTGAGCAGGTGCAGAATGGTGGTGGAGTGTGCTTTTGGACGTCTCAAGGGGAGATGGAGAAGCTTGCTGACTCGCTGTGATCTCAGCGAAACCAATATCCCCATTGTTATAGCAGCTTGCTGTGTGCTCCACAATCTCTGTGAGAGCAAGGGGGAGACCTTTATGGCGGGGTGGGAGGTTGAGGAAAATAGCCTGGCTGCTGATTACTCACAGCCAGACAGCCGGGCGATTAGAAGAGACCAGCGGGAAGCGCTGTGCATCCGGGAGGCTTTGAAAGCAAAGTTCCTGAGTGAGCAGGGTAACCTGTGACTTTAAAGTTTGTGTACAGAGAAGCCGAACCTGCCCCCGTTTCTTTACCCAGTTCATGTTGACTATCCTATCCAGTTACATACCCCCTTCACCCCACTTCCAACACACGTTTCAAAATAAAAATAGTTCTACTTTGTTAAAGCACACCGTTTTCTTTAATACTGTTTTCGCGGGAATTTTTTAAAACTGGGACGCAGACTGTGGTGCGGAGCGGGTGTAGTGTAGTCGCGCGAATGCAGCTTCTAAACTCAAGGACTGACAGGCTCCGCTGCGGTGGGATGGTTGTTTCAACGGAGCCTGTCACCCCTCCTGATAGGGACTGTGTGTATGGGGGGTCTATGTGACTTTGTGGCAGGGGGAGGACGGTTACAGATCCCCTGCTGTGTGGCTCTGTGATCCTGCCTAAGGACCGCCGCTTAAGATCTCTAACTGCCCTCCCCTGCCACAAAGTCACAGAGCAACCCACCCCCCACCACATAACATGAAAACAACCTCCCAGACTAACCAGGGTAAGTAGTCACTGCATCACTGCACTATGTATGTGCCCTGCTGCTGTGCCTGCCCCCGACTATGTACCCTGCCAAAGGTGACTGTCCTGTCCAATTACCAACCCCCTTTCCCCCCCTCCTCCAAAAGAACATGATCGAAACAGTAGTTAACAGAAACATATTTTTTATTATCAACTACACATGGAACTGGGAAGTGAAACTTGGACGGGGGCTTGTGTCAGGCGGGAAGGAAAGAACTTGTCAAACTTTGGGGAATGAGAGCCTTCTGCTGCTCGAGCTCTCTGCAGGGGTGGAGTGAGAGTTAGCAGGGACTCTGCCGCCTCTCCTTCTGTGCACTTTGGGTGAGGGGAGTATGGGACTTGGTGGCGGGGGAGGGCGGTTAGAGATGGACTGCAGCGGGGCTCTGTCCTCCTGCCTCCGTTCCTGCAGAACATCCACAAGGCGCCGGAGCGTGTCCGTTTGCTCCCTCAGTAGTCCAAGCAGGGTTTGAGTCGCCTGCTGGTCTTCCTGACGCCACCTCTCCTCCCGATCCATGTTGGCTTGGTGCATTCGGGTCAAGTTCTCCCGCCACTGGGTCTGCTGTGCTGCCTGGGCTCTGGAGCAGGCTATAAGCTCTGAGAACATGTCCTCCCGTGTCCTCTTCTTCTTATGCCTAATCCTCCCTAGCCTCTGGGAGTGTGATGACAGGCTAGGTTGTGAGACAGTCGCAGATGGGGCTGTGGGAATGGGAAAAAGGGAGTGAATTCCTCAGAAAGATAAATGTAGTTGTGAACAAAGAACATAGTCTTTCTCTGTGAACAGGACCATGCACAGCACCTATCACATGCGCACTCAGCACAAGGTCGAATTCTCGGCCTTCGCATTCAGTGTCTGGGGTTTTGCGGACCACATTTGAGAACCGTGTCAGGACAACGGAATTGCTCTTGCACGCAGACATGGTAAGCCGTAGATTCGTGGCAGCTTAAAACTTTAATATTAGCAATGGCCTCATTTCACATTGAAATCAATGTCGGTCCCTGCTGCCAGCAATCCGGCAAGCAGGAAGTCTGCTCCTGTGCCACACCCTCGCGGCTGTCCCCGGGAACGATCCCTTTCGGCTGCCCCTCTCCCGCCTCCACCGCGTGGCTGCAAACCAGCGGTTACAGTTCTGTAAAGGAACGGTAAAGCAGTCCCAACACTAACATTCCCCTACCTCATTCAAAGCAGGTCATCATGAGCGACATCACCCTCATGAGGATCTCTGAGAGCGACAGACAGAGAATGCTCCGGGAAAGCCTCCAAAGACCAGGGCCGTATGCCGCCATGCTGTGCCAAGCAGTGATTCCGGAGTACTTGCTAGTCTCGTGGCGCGGCAACGTGTCCTACTACGGAGGACCCAATAAGGCCGCTCTCCCCAAGAACCTAATGCAGCGGATTTCAAATTACCTGCAGGAGAGCTTCCTTGAGATGTCCCAGGAGGATTTCTGCTCCATCCCCGGACATATAGACCGCATCTTACTGTAGCTGCAGTAGCAGGGACTAAACAGTAGAGCGGCTTGGGCAGGACAATCATGCAAAACCGGACATTGCTAGATTTTTTTTCAATAGTTGCACTGCCCATGACTGAACCGTAAAGTTAATCAAACTAATCATGAGAAACCCATTTTTTAAATTGTTAATATTCATGTTCTGTTACAAATAAATGTTTAGATGTTTACAACACTTACTGGATGATCCTTCACCAGATTCTGTGTCCGGGGTAACGGCTGGGGAGGGTTGGTAGGGGATCTCTGTAAGGGTGATGAAGAGATCCTGGCTGTCGGGGAAATCAGCGTTGTGAGCGCTGTCGACTGCCTCGTCCTCCTCATCTCCTTCCTCATCTTCCCCGTCCGCGAACATCTCCGAGGATCCGGCCGTGGACACTATCCCATCCTCGGAGTCCACAGTCAGTGGTGGGGTAGTGGTGGCGGCCGCACCGAGGATGGAATGCAGTGCCTCGTAGAAACGGGATGTCTGGGGATGGGATCCGGAGCGTCCGTTTGCCTCTTTGGTCTTCTGGTAGCCTTGCCTCAGCTCCTTGATTTTCACGCGGCACTGCGTTACATCCCGGCTGTATCCTCTCTCTGCCATGTCTTTAGAGATCTTCTCATAGATCTTTGCATTCCGTCTTTTGGATCGCAGCTCGGAAAGCACGGACTCATCGCCCCACACAGCGATGAGATCCAAGACTTCCCGATCAGTCCATGCTGGGGCCCTCTTTCTATTCTGAGATTGCACTGCCATCAGTGCTGGAGAGCTCTGCATCGTTGCCAGTGCTGCTGAGCTCGCCACGATGTCCAGACAGGAAATGAGATTCAAACTGGCCAGACAGGAAAAGGAATTCAAATTCAAATTTTCCCGGGGCTTTTCCTGTGTGGCAGTTCAGAACATCCGAGCTCTTACTGCTGTCCAGAGCGTCAACAGAGTGGTGCACTGTGGGATAGCTCCTGGAGCTATTAGCGTCGATTTCCATCCACACCTAGCCTAATTCGACATGGCCATGTCGAATTTAGCGCTACTCCCCTCGTCGGGGAGGAGTACAGAAGTCGAATTAAAGAGACCTCTATGTCGAACTAAATACCTTCGCGGTGTGGACGGGTGCAGGGTTAATTCGATGTAACGGCGCTAACTTCGACATAAACGCCTAGTGTAGACCAGGCCTGAGGGTTTTAGAAACCTAGATACAGCATTTATCATGAGCTTCAGGTAACTAGCTGAAAATAATTTGGGCATCTTTAAAAATTTACAGACACAATAATCTAGTGTCTCAGATAAACTGGGATATTTTAAAAATACAGCGTGAAGTCCTTGCTTTTGATTCATTCGTTGAAAGTGATGATTGAAAAACATCAAACTTGAATTCTGAACATAATTTGCAGTTATCTGAGTTTTTCCAAATATTTGCAAGCTTCATTTGAACATTGGTTGTAGTAGGCTTCCCTAGATGTAATTTTCTACTGAGTTATCAGGATAGTTTAATGTCTTGGCCATGTGGTTAGCCTTCCACATGATGATGTTTCATTTTCTAAAATCTTTAAATTGTTGTTCCTTTTCTTCTTAGCTTTCATATATTGTCTCGACAATGGGAAAGTGTATGATACATATCAAACATATGTACATATTTTTAAAGTTAATGCAAGCAATCACCGTTTTAATACTTGAAAAGAATTTAGGTTAAGTGCAAATTATTGTTCTTGAATACAGTCCTGCAGTCAACATGCAGTTTTAAAAAGGCTGAAACACTGATGCACTCCCAGATAAAAACTGCTATGGCTGACACTCTGTCTTTAAATCCATATATTAATATCTTAACATGTCTGAATTTCTTTTAAATGTATCATAGTTTTTTGTCTTGGGATATTTTAAAATAAGTTTTATTTATAAGTACTGGTATTTGGTAGCCTCCTTGGAAACTGCCAGCGTAGTTTACTGTCAAATATAAACAAATCTCCTTCGCTACTTTTAAGAATTAAAAAATCCAGTAGTGGATATAGTGTAATATAGGCAAATCTCATGCAGGCCCTTATCATTGCCTCATCTTGGTTCATGAATATAGTGACACTCCTGATTATTAGCAGAAAGTATTGTAAGTTCCCATATACTTTGGGAAAGGAATTTTTAAAAATTACTTTATAATGCAAACAGATACTGGAAGAAGAAACAGGATGGTGTGAAATTATTGGTCAAACAGCGGGCAAGCCAAAATACTGAAGGATAAATATTCAGGTGCCCGTAAGGTAGTTTCTCTGCTTGTTTCTGTTTATTTCTTTCTTCCAAGTACTATCCCGTAGAAAGCAGTATATCTCAGACTGCAAAGAGGATGGGAAAAATGGAAGACTGACTCAAATTGGCCCCTATTCAGTGAGTTACTTAAGCACATGCCTATCCTTAAGCTTTCGATTAGTCCCATTGACTCAGCGCATTTAAAGTTAGCTAAACTCCCAAGTACCTTTGAATCCCAAGGGCCATAATCTGTAAACATTTTCTCTTCTCACAGTATAAAGTTTGTTTATTGCTTCCAAACAGCATAGTTTTCACTAAATTTTGATCTAATGAATTTTTAGGTAATATTTTGATTTTTCTTTTCCATGTTTCCTAGGTCCTTAAAGAGAAGGATGACCTGAAGGCTCAGCTTCTCTCTGCTATACATCAGATAGAAAACCTTCGGAAGGAGCTGAGTGATGTGCTTACAAAGAGGGCCCAGCAAGAAGAGGAACTCCATTGTAAGGAGGTGAAGCTCAGTGAAACCAAGTCTCAACAGATAGTTCTTGAGCAAGAGATCAGGGAAGTCCAAGATAAAGCAAATAAACTGGAGAGTGAGTTGCAAAAGCAGATCCTGGTACAGAACCAGATGAGAAATGAAAAAGAACGTTTAGAGGAAGAGCTTGAAACCGCTAACATGATCAATGAAAAAGACCAGGAAAGATTCTTAGAGATGCAAGAAGATATAAAAAACTTAAGTGCTATTCGGGCAGAGCTGACAAACAGAATAGCAGAGGAAGAAAAAGTCAAGAAAGAGATTCTCAAGAACTTTTCAGACCTTCAAAAACATCAGGCGTCTAAGCAAGAAGAGATGACTACAACTAGTTGGCAGCTGAAGATGGAGAGAGATGTTCACCAGCAGCAGCTGGCAGATCTTAGATCAGAGTTGAAGAATGTGAAAACAAAGCATGAGAGAAATGTTCAAGAGCTGATGAAGCTCTTTAGGCAAGAAAAGGATGAGACAGAGAACCACATTAGGAGGCTGAAGGTAACTTTGCTGAATAATTCTGCTGTTGATTTTTTTTTTCTGTTAGGTGATGAAGTTAACAAAGCATGAACTTTTAAAGATCTTTATGTATTTCTGAGCACTGCAGTAAAGATAAAACTAACAATAAAGGGGTTTATGCATATTTAGTCTGTTTGAAATGGATTATAGCAAATCAGGGACCACTTCTGCAGGATCACTGAAGCCTTTTAAGAAGAATTCTGGAGTTCCAGTAAGAGTAGATGTGACGATAAATGATAATCTAAAACAGGACATGTTTCAGAGGTATATAGGTTGAAAGATATGGGTGAAGCCCTATTGTGTCCATAGTAGCTTTAAGACAAAAGCCCTCATTAGTACAACAGTAACTTTGGTAAATTAGATTGTTGACTGGGTAGAACAGGGCGTGTAAAGCATTGGAGTTCTAACACTTTGTTACTAACCTCTCTGACTACTGTCGTTTTATCTGTTACCCCTGCTATACTATGGACATATCATGTCCCAGAGATGCTGCATTTCTGGAAATGTGTGTATTGCACAATAGCTGAAATAGCATCACAGGCACTCCAGGAACAGTTTCTGAATATGAATCATAGTAGCATGTTGAATTTGCAAAGGTTAGTTTTAATGACTTCTTGTATTTTAAAGCGTTTCCAGAGTGTACAATTTCCATATCATTTACCAAAAAAACCCTACCCAATAATTGTACCGTAAAAATATTTTATGAAGCAGACTGTTAAATTTATTTAGAAACAAGTTCACATTTTTAGTGCAACTCATTTGCTGCTGACACCAGGCTATATGATTAAAAAGGAAGAAAACAAAAGCATTTTATATTTCACAAGACTGATCTGAATAAAATCTAAGAGTATTTAAACTGAAATGGATACTCTAAACAGCCTTATTAATTTTCAACATTTGACTGTACATCTATCTGATCAGTCATCTGTTACATTTTTATTAGTGTAAACTAGTGTAGGATAATAATAGTTTGTATTTATTAATAAGCATTTCCGTGGTGCTACCAGTATACACAGTGGTTTACAAAATAGTTTGTAGACAGTAAGCTGTTCTGGGTAAGGGATATGTCTGAAACATGTAGTACATTAAACCTAAACATACTCTTCTTCTTCGAGTGCTTGCCCATATTGATTCCAATTAGGTGTGCGCGCGCCGCATGCACGATCATCGGAGAAATTTTTCTACCCTAGCAACACCTGGTTTGTCGGCTGTGGAGCCCCCTGGAGTGGCGCCTTCATGGCGCTGGATATATACCGCAGCCGACCCAGCGTCCCCTCAGTTCCTTCTTATCGCCCGTGAAGGTCGTTGGAACTGTGGAGCGCGGCATAGCTGTTCTCCACTCTCCTAGCTTTACCCGTTGTTTCTTGTAGATAGTTGTTAATTGTGTTCTTTAGATTAGTAGTTGTTAATAGTTATAAATAGTTTTCGTAGTTAGTGGGGGTTAAGGGGGCTCTTATTCCCCCCTTTCCCCCCAGGCGCACAGCTGGGCTCATGCCCAAGGCTCCCAGCTTTAAGCCATGCACGACATGTGCTAGGCCTATGCCAACGGGAGACCCCCATGACTCTTGTCTGAAGTGCTTAGGGGAGTCTCACCAAATGGACAAGTGCAAGATTTGCAAGGCTTTCAGACCAAGGATGAAAAAGGAGCGAGACTTGAGGCTTAAGCAGCTCCTCATGGAGGCGGCACTTAGCCCGGATCCTCCTTCGGCGCGCCAGGTTCCGGCACCGAGCGCGTTGGTGTGTAGTGCCCCAGCGGCACCGTCTGGTACTGCAACACGGGCAGACGCAGGAAAGGCGCCACAGCACCGTCCTCCCTCGGCACCGCAAGCCCCTCGGCCCCGATCCCTGTCTCCGGGACATAAAAGGTCCCGTAAGACTCAGGACGCTGCCGTTCAACAGGCACCGGCTCCCCACGCGGGGGTAGAGCCGCGCCCGGCTTCTGAACGCCAGAGGGTGGAAGTATCATCTGCACCGTTGATTCCGGCACCGGATGTGGAGCCGTTGAGTCCGGTGCGGACTGGCTCACCGCCTCGTCAAGTGGTGGAGCCCTGTCTCCCTTCCACCTCGGAGACATTTGCCACGGCGAGAGACCTCATCGCCCTCACGGAGCCGGTGCCTTCTCAACCTGTGGCACCGCATGCCCTTCGTACTGTACAGTCCAGGGGCAAGCTTACCCTGATATGCCCGCCGTCTCCAGGCGTGGACTCGCGGCACCGCTCCCGGTCTCGGAGCAGGTCTTGACGCCGCTCGCAGTCCCGGCACCGATCTCCATCTCGGCGCCGGTCGTACTCGCGGCACAGATCTACCTCCCGGCACCGGTCTTCTTCTCGGCACCGAGCCGAGCATCGGTACCGGTCGGAGTCAAGGCGCAGCTCCCGGCACCGGTATGAGCGCCGCTCACATTCGCAAAGCCGCTCTCGGCACCGAGGTTACAGACGGTCTTCGTCATCCAGATCCGGGTCCCGGTACCGACATGGACATCGGCACCATTCTCAATCCCGGTACCATTCACTGGCACCACACAGAGGTCGCTCGCCATTGGATCGGCACCGCTTGGCACCGTATCAGGACGATTCTCTGCACCCACGCTCGGCACCGTCCTGTCCCTCGAGATCGGCGTCTCACTCATCTGAAGGGGCCCCACGTTCAGCGTACCCTGCAGACGACTTGGGTCATTGGCAGGAGGGGGCAGAAAACCTGCGACAAGACCCTACGCATTGGTCTTTCTGGACCCCTTGGGCATATCACCAGGCTCAAGGGGCTCCACTCGCTCGGCTCACTCTGAGCCCAGGGCTCCTGAGGCCACCATCTCCCGTCCCCCCTCAGGGGGTATGGAGGCTCTGGCCCTGTCCGATGCCTTCCTTCTAACGTGGAAGGGCCAGCCGTTCTACGCTTTTCCTCCATTCCCACTGGTCCACAAGGTACTGCTCAAACTACGCAGAGACCAGGCGCGTATGATTCTAGTCGCTCCAGCTTGGCCAAGACAGCACTGGTACACCACGCTTCTGGAGCTATCGATTCAAACTCCGATCACTCTTCCCTTGTGCCCAGACTTGATCTCCCAGGACCACGGTCGATTGTGTCACCCCGACCTGCAATCGCTCCACCTGACAGCATGGATGCTCCATGGCTGAATCGGACAGAACTGCAATGCTCACATCCCGTGCAACAGATTCTGCTGGGAAGTAGAAAGCCCTCTACACGGACCACCTACTTAGCCAAGTGGAAGCGGTTCTCCTGGTGGTGCGAACAGCGGGCCACGCCCCCCTTGCAGGCGTCTATTCCCCTCATACTCAAGTATCTCCTGTCCCTGAGACAGCAGGGCTTGACGATATCTTCAGTCAGAGTTCACCTGGCCGCTATATCGGCGTTCCACCCAGGAGAACACGCTTCCTCGGTCTTCTCTAATCCGATGGTTGTCAGATTCCTCAAGGGCTTAGACCACCTTTACCCGCAGCAACGCCAACCTGTTCTGGCGTGGGATCTTAATCTGGTCCTCTCCAAGCTCACAGGACCCCCGTTTGAGCCATTGGCTACCTGCTCGCTCCTTTACTTATCTTGGAAGACAGTCTTCCTCATAGCCATCACTTCAGCAAGGCATGTTTCGGAACTCAGGGCGCTCACGTCTGAGCCTCCGTATATAATCTTCCATAAAGACAAGGTGCAGCTTCGCCCCCACCCTGCCTTTCTTCCCAAGGTAGTATCGGCTTTTCATGTGAACCAGGATATATTCCTCCCGGTCTTCCATCCTAAGCCGCACGCCACGCGTCAAGACCAGCGTATGCACTCCTTGGACGTGCGCAGGGCTTTCTGTGTATATTGCTTTCTATATTGAACGTACGTAACCATTTCGAAAGCCGACGCAACTTTTCGTTGCAGTAGCCGACCGGATGAAGGGCCTACCGGTCTCCTCCCAACGTCTCTCCTCTTGGATCATGTCCTGCATTTGTGCTTGCTACGACCTGGCCGGTGTCCCGACTCCGTGCCTCACCGCTCACTCCATGAGGGCCCAGGCCTCCTCGACTGCCTTCCTGGCTCAAGTTCCGATCCTGGACATTTGTAGAGTTGCAGTTTGGTCATCAGTCCACACCTTCGCCGCTCACTACGCACTTGTACAGCAATCCAGAGACGATGCTGCATTCGGATCAGCGGTTTTGCACACGGCAATGTCTCACTCCGACCCCACCGCCTAGGTAAGGCTTGGTAGTCACCTAATTGGAATCGATATGAGCAAGCACTCGAAGAAGAAAAGACGGTTACTCACCTTTGTAACTGTTGTTCTTCGAGATGTGTTGCTCATATCCATTCCAAACCCACCCCTCTTCCCCACTGTCGGAGTAGCCGGCAAGAAGGAGCTGAGGGGATGCTGGGTCGGCTGCGGTATATATCCAGCGCCATGAAGGCGCCACTCCAGCCGACCCACCGGGTGTTGCTAGGGTAGAAAAATTTCTCCGACGATCGTGCACGTGGCGCGCGCACACCTAATTGGAATGGATATGAGCAACACATCTTGAAGAACAACAGTTACAAAGGTGAGTAACCGTCTTTTCCCAAACTGAAAATTTTTTTGTTAAAAACAAAAACAGGCCTCTTAAATGAATATTCTATCAATGCAACCATAAAAAATCCAGGACATTCCTAGTTAAATCTTCAGCAATCTTTTGAAACCTACAACCCTGATTTTGCCTACTCCAAGTAACCTTACCCTCATCAACCTCCTGTAACAGACATGGTTCCTTCTTTCTTTATACACGATGTGCAACTTCTAACTTTAGCCATGTGGAGTAGTTGGAAATGGATGTTTTTTTCCCTTTCTTTAGAAATTTGAATTGGTGGTACTTTGAGGTATATGGTTAACGCTTGCTGTGCCAAATTTTGAAAGTTATGCTTAAGTGTTGGTTGATATGGAAGGTATTCAGATATAGTGATAGATAGCAGTATAAAACCTTAAAATAAGTAGATGACTACTAGTGTCTCCATTCTAAACACAAGTAAGCCGAGGCACAGGGATTTAAGTGGCTTGCTCAAAAGTCCCTTGGTGAGTCAATTACACATTAGAAATAGAACTGCAGAATCTTGACTCTGTCCTCAGTTTTTACCCCTCCCGTCCCCCTTCTGCTTTTAAAATAATTATTGTACTTTTAGAATAATAACATGCAGCTTGCATACATGACAGACATTCTCAGTGATAACTACTTAAAGAATATACACAGTGTAATTTACATACACACCATGCAGATATGGTTTGGGCTTTTTTCCCCCTCCTCCACTTACTGTTATGGGGTCATCTCAGGTCTGATAAATTGACATCATACCTGCTTTTTCAGTCTCAGAAGTGACTGAAAATGTTGATTTTTTTTCTTCTCTAGAGTCTGTGTCTCCTTTTTCTCTGATACTGTCACATTTAGTAGAATGCAGAAAACCAAGTTGATGTTGGCAAAGGATTGTCTCCTTGATTGTCTCCAGCTGTATAAATCTTTAATACAGTTGCCATGTAGGGAACATGAGAGGTTGACACCATGTTGTGCTTGCACTTAAAATGGAATTGGATTCTTGCTTTCTCTGATGGGATAATTTACTTTTCAAGTTTGTTTTTTGTGTGTCTGAATCCTAGGCTCCATGAAAATATAACTCTCTTCCCGAAGTAGAGTGGCAATATGGAACAAGTGTGGTTTCCTTGTTAGCTCTGTGCATTTTTTTTTTGTAATGTAAATTTTCTCTGCAGAATTTCTCAAACCCCTCTGTGCCAGTCAAGTTGCTATTATCTTTATTGCATACATCAACTCCACTTATTTCAGGAAGGAGAAGTCTCAATATTTTTACACTAAAGGTTAACCCATTTTATTCAATCTGCCCCACCATAAAAAATCTATTTACCTCAAAGCATTAAAGGAGCTAAAGT
The DNA here is from genome assembly GCF_013100865.1 of Trachemys scripta elegans. NCBI lineage: Eukaryota > Metazoa > Chordata > Testudines > Emydidae > Trachemys > Trachemys scripta. The sequence goes on from NC_048301.1 coordinate 37,936,180, forward strand.
TATGTCTCTCTTTGTACAAGTGTCTCTACTAATAGCTTTCAAATCACAGAATTCTAGAAATTCTAGGTGAAAGTCCATTAAATCATCTAGTTCATTTCCCTTTAAGCATAGGAGTAATCTGTGTCACTGATCCTGATAATGAAAATAATACATTTTTAGTGTTTTAGGCTTCCAATGAATTTCAGTAATGGAATGTTAATTTGTTCAAACATTTAGCTTTTCATACAGAGCTATCGAGTTGATGAGTGTGGCAGAGTTGCACTACAGAATACACAAGTCCTCCATTTAGCAGTCTCAAAATTATACAGGATCTTGCAAGATCTTACCGAATCCCACAAAGTACACTGCAGGCATCAGCACTTTTTCTTTAGCTGATTGAACTGATTTTGCTGTTACTTTTGTGTCTTGGATAATCTGCATGACAAATCCACTTTGTAATAGAAAAAACCTTCTTTATATTTTAACTGTTATATTGCCAATGATGAAATCATATCATTATGAGTAGAGAAGCATTGCTTAGTGGTCCAGTTTCTATGTTATATATTTATATATGTACAGTGCTGATGCTTACTTTTAGAAATGTAATCACAATTAAATTGTAGCAAAGTCTTACTGATTAAATATTGGTATCTTCCCCTAATCTTTTTGCATGGATTTGGGGCTATGCAATCTGGAAATGTTCATAAAGAACTTTTATACTGACCGTGTCCTCTGTTTTCCCACTACCATCAGACAGAACTTGTAGATGAGAAAAATGTAGTAAAAGCTCAGCGTCGACAGGTGGAGAAGATGAAAACTGAATGTGATAAGATGACAGAAGAGTTAACCCAGAGCGAACAGGAAAACACAAAACTTAGACGGAAATATGAGCTTGTGAAACAGGAACTGGAGGAAAAGGTAAACAGGCATGCTAATCTTATTGGGCATCTGATTTATAAGGGCCAGAATCCATCTGATTTCACTACTCTATTTAGATGTTTTAGACTGCCAAATAATATATGTAAGCTTTGGGAGAACACTTGCAGCCACGCCACTTTAGGCTATGATTGTGTTAGATCAAATAAGGTAAATATGGTTGGACGAGATCAGTACTTTCATAGCATACCTCCAAGAGAAGTGTTGGTGATTCCAATAGGGAACTGCCTTCCCTCAGTCAAAATTGTACCAATCCCTGGCTTGGTATTAGTGTGCACTATAGCACAGCACAATGGTGCTGACAGTACTGTCTTTCCAATATGTTAAAGTGAGGTCCTGACAGTAAGCGGCCATTAAAGATGGCATTCTGCAAGAGTAGAGATATCTGACCTCACATCCTCCCAGATTCCAATGTGGGTAACTATCAGCTCTGTGTCTAACTCTTCTATTGCTTAGAGTGGATAAATTCTTCTTCTTCACTTTGTCCTTAAATCGTTGTGTAATGCTAAGAAGTCCAGGGCAAGTTTAAAGTTATATAAGTATAAAGTTATCTGAGCACAATAAAAGGAATTAAAAATAACTTGGTTAAAGTCTTTTCATGCTTGACTATTTAAAGCATGGCAAATAGAATTTTGCCCAACTTTATAAGAAAAACTCACTTTTGAGTTCAGAAAGAAACATGAGAAATTTCAATTCAAAGGATAACTTTCTTGAAAAGCTGTAAGTATCTGAAAATGTGGACTTTGTAGTGGGAGTAACTTCCCAACCATAATGGTGATTTGACCAAATGGAAAAGGTTAGTATGGGGTAAAGGATGTGGTTTTTTTAAGTGGTTGAGCATCAAGTATTTTTTTCAAAATTACTAAAAACTGGTAGTTTAAAGAAACAAGAAATGATAGGCTAAGACTTAATTGTCTCTCTTAATGCCAATTCAGTGGTGTGACTTCCACTATTTTAGACAGACAAAGTGGGTGAGGTAATATCTTTTATTGGATCAGCTTCTGTTGGTGAGAGAGACAAGCTTACAGAGAGCTCTTCTTCAGGTCATTGGCTCAACACCCTTGTGGTTGTCTTGGCAAGATCTTCAGCTCATGAATATGCAGTCTGCTAATACACATGCATCAGAGTTCTAATTAGCTTTTGTTTTTTGGGGTGGAAAGTTCTCAGCACATCTTTAAAGTTAGAGTTTTAACTCTTTCTTTTACTGAGTTCATTTTCTGATCTCTCATTAGTTTCCGCAAGATTTAATAGAACATGAAATTCTTCTTCAAATTAGTTCAAGTGTTTTCCAATATAAAGATCTTCAGCTCTTAAAATAGTCTTTTCAGACTTAAGTGATTCTTAAAGGAAATCTTTAGCTTAAATGGTTTCAGAGTGGTTGCCGTGTTAGTCATCAAAAAAATTCTCCTTTCCTCTTAATGCTCCTTGGAGAGGTGGTTTTTATCTTCTTGAGTTTAGTAAGGAGTTGGTTAAGCGCCGCAAGATAACTAATTTCCCAATTAATATCAATATCTCTATACTCAAATGGCTTCTTACATTAGTAACCAGTTATAGCATCAAATGATCTTACTGTATTTGTACGTAAAGCTTTTCACTATTCACTTAACAATGGTATCTGATAAACATCTCAAAAGAATCTCATACCATCTTAAGCATTTGAGGGACAGCAAGATTTTCACCTTTAAAAGGAAACATGAATTAGAGGTAACAAAGGTCGTCTTTAAAACGTTTTCCTACCTTAAGTGTTCTCCTTAATATTTTAAGAATATTGACTTCAGAGTGTTTATGAAAGAAACAGTTCCAATAAGAATATTCCTAAATTTTGGGGGGTTTAAACTAAGATTTTTCTCTATTAAGGGAGAGGAAGGCCCATTTTGATGACTTGTTTTATTTCTCTGAGAACACATCCTGATTGTTACTCCTTTTCAATAGAGAATAGCCTTAACATTCTTTTAAAGTCAGGATTCTGTAAGATATTTATGTCTGGGGCGGGGGGGGAGGGGGGAAGGCTGCTTTCTTGAGATAAGATCATCTCTATACCAAACAAGCTTCTTGTACAAGGGGAATGGCCTGATTTCTGATAAGACAATCTCATTGGTTTGTTTGCCTGTAGACCAAATGGTTTCTTGATTTATGACCCACTCTTTATAGCATTTACAAGTTATGATTAGATTCCTAGCAAATGCTCTATACAAAGCACGAGTCACAATTACTAACAGTGATATACACCTTTCAGAACATAGCATAAAAGAGAATAGCATAGAATCTTACAGCAAAATAGAAGTTATAAAGCTGTATTTCAGAGCCTGTGTAAACACTTGTGGACTTCTATGACTGAGGAGGTGGTATCTTCCTTGACACTAGTCTGTCCCTGTTTGACAGAAAGCAGAGATCTCCTAGGAGTTTCCTTAGCTTGAACATTTCATTTAATAAGATAACTCGGAAAATTACAGTTTTGGTTACTTATCTGATTCTCCAAACATCATTGGTTTCTCCAAACATCATTGTATTTAGGTTGTAATATCTTCAGAGAAGGGATTGCCTACGACCGTGTTTGGACTGTAGGGCCCCATTCTTGGTTGGTCCTTATACACTATCATGATAAAGAAGATAAAAATAATGTATATGAAAGTAATTGTAGGTATCTCCTAAAAGAATAAAGATGAAGGCAAGTTTGTAATAATCTAAATAAGAATAAATTACAATTTTATTATTAACTATTTTTGCAACAGCATTTAGGTTTATACTTACATTAATGTGTAGACTTGTGTTCTGTTTAGCAAACTGTAGTTGTTAAGAGTCAGAAGAGGCTTCAAGTTATGCTAAAGAAATTTATCTTGAATTACTTTTGGCCTTCTTTTATTTTTGTATCTTTCATTTGGGGTTTTGGCTCTGTATCATGTCCCACATTTGAGCTGTCGAAGGTTAAAAGTGTACTGAAGGTTAAAGTACTAACAGCAAAAATCTGAAGAGGGCATAGGAGAAAGCAGTCTTTAAAAATAAGGCTCCAATTCTGCAATGCACTGAAGTGTGTGCTTAAGTACATGAAGAGTCCATTTTGACCATGTCACCCCTCCTTTTGCATCCCTCCACTCGGTCCTTGTTCTCTAGTATATCAAACTTAAGCTACTTGTCTTCACTTTCAAGGCCCTTCATGATCTATCCACACCCCACTTCTTATCTCCCATTCAGTATCAAAAAGTCAACTCCTATCTCCAGTCAGCTCTTGATGCCAGCTGACCACTTGCTAAATTTTCGAACAAGCACCTTCAGGCTTTCTCCCATATTGCCCCTCATGCTTGGGAGGAGCTCTCTGTAAACCTCCATAAAAATAACTCCTCCTCCTCCTCCTCCTGATTCCTCCTTAAAACTCTTGTTTGTCAAGAAAACAAAAAAAACTTGACAGTGGTTAGATTGTTGGTGTGATGAGACCACAAACTATCCTGTTGACCAATATTGTCTCCTTGTTTCTTGTGCTTTCCCATCTGTCTGTCTGTATCTATCTGTTGCCTTATATTTAGATTGTAAGATCTCCGGAATGGGGACTTTTTTTTCTATCTTTTTCTTAATTTTTTTTTTACTGCGCCTAACATAATGGGGTCCAGGGCCAAGACTGAGGCCCCTAAGCACAATCCTAATACACATAATAAAAGTCAGTGTTGTGTTTAGATTTCTATAACTAATAAAATTGATTATTTAATTTTTATCCCTTTTTTGTTGTCTGGATAGAATTTTATGTAGCAGTTGAATATGGAAACAAAATGCATTGTTTCAGCAGCTCTTTTATCACTTTATTCTGTTGCTGATTTTCAAGTTAACATCAAAGGGTACAGCTGCATTGTTAAAAGTACCCCATGGCAGTGAATCTCAGAGCTTGGGTCAACTGACTCAGGCTTTCACTACGGGGCTGAAAATAGCAGTGTAATGTTCCTTCTTGGGCTGGAGCTTGACCCTTCCCCTACACTGGGTCTCTAGTCTGCTGAGCCTCTTAGCCAGGGCTTCTTTGACACTGCCTTCAAAACCTGACCTGATCTCCAAGGACAACGGTTGCCTGATATATCCCAACTTAGCAACTCTCCATCTTACGTCCTGGATGCTCCATAATTAACTCTTCAGGAGACAGAGTGTTTTGGGAATGTACAAAACAGTCTCCTGACTAGCAGAAAGCCATATATTAGATGCATTTATCTGTTGAAGTAGAAACAGTTCTCCTTATGGTCAAAACAGAGGGATGTTTTGCCAGTCCGGGCCTCTATCCAGCATGTTTTGGACTACTTGTTTCACCTGAAACAGCAGGGTCTATTGATTAGCTCTATCAGAGTTCATCTAGCAGCTATCTCTGCTTTCTGCCCACCAGTTGTGGGTTGCTGAGTATTTTCTAATCAATATGAGTCAGATTCTTAAAGGGAGTGGACAGATTATATCCCCATGTCATGTATCCCATTCCTTTCTGAGACTTAAATCTGGTGAAAGCAAGATTGCTGGGACCACCTTTTGAACTGATGGTCACCAGCTTTTTTGCTCTATCTGCCTATGAAAGGTGCATTTTCGGTAGTTATTACTTCCATGAGAAGGGTGGCGAAGTTACAAGCATTGGTAGATGGACCCTCCTTACACTGTTTTTTACTGTTTCATCTGAGATTCCTGACTAAAGCGATATCAGAATTCCACCTAAATGAAGCCATATGAGGATGGGGAGAGGCTTCAGACCTGGGATGTTAAAAGGGTGTTGGCTTTTTACTTGAATAGCACTAGGTCAGCACAGCTGTTTGTCTCAGTTGCAGACAGAATTAAAGGCCTTTCAGTAGAGATGCGGAGCCTTTCATTCTGCATACACTTGTTCTATGACATTGCCAGTGTACTTCCTCTAGCGAGAGGGGTAGTGATAGTGCACGCTACATGATGTAAGGGAGCTTCCACAGCCTTTTTGGCTCAAGTATCCCTGGAGACATTTGTAGAGCTGCAACTTGGTTGTCAGTATATACAGTATAATCAGTAGTAAAAGTATCTCAGTATTCCAGAGATTGTCAAGTTTGGACAATCTTCAGTCCTTGTTCAAGTAGACTCCAAATCCCACCTCCAGTTTGAACTGCTTGCGAGTCACCTGAAGTGGAATAGACAAGTTCAGTTACTCAAAGAAGAAAAGATAGTTACTAACTTATTCTGTAATTGTTCCTCTTTGAGAGGTGTTGCACATGTCCATTCCATGATTCACCCTCCTTCCCCTCTGTATCAGTCTGTCCAGTCAGAAAGAACTGAGTGGGATTGGGGTGGCACCACCCATTATACTATTGCATAGCAGCATGAGGCTGCAAAGGGCAGATGTGCCATCCTGGTAGATCCCATTAAGAGAGAAATCTTCAACACTGGTGCACTGGGTGCACACATACCTTAAGTAGGATGGATGTGAGCAACACATCTCAAAGAACAACAGTTATAGAGCAAGGGTAGTAACCATTTTTTTCCCATGCAATTGTGCAAATATGATCAAATTGTTTTTTTTTTTCTGAATTAAATGTTTTTGATTTTCTCAAATACAATTGATAGCTTTTTAATTTTTGCACTGACAAGGTTTATTTTATTAAAATATTGTATAAAGTTTTCCTGATCAAGGAAGTAAGGGATTCATAATTCTGGGCAATATTACGAATCATAATGTGAGCTGGTCCTGTGCAAGTGTTCTTGATTCAGCTCTTTTGATCTGTCTGAATTCTGACCTGCTGCATCCCCTGTTGTTCCAGTTTTAGGCTACACAGTGTATGTCTCCAGTTAAACACCTGCAGCTGGCCCACGTCAGCAGACTCAGGCTCGCGGGTCTCGGGCTGTGGGACTATAAAATTGCAGTATAGACATCCAGGCTTGGGCTGGAGCCCAGGCTCTGAGACCTCTCCCCACCTCACGAGGTTCCAGAGTTCTACACTGCAGTATTATAGCTCTACAGCCTGAGCCTGACTTAGATGACACAGGCCAGCCGTAGGTGTTTAATAACAATGTAGACATATCCACACAGTTCTACCAATGAAACTGAATCCTAACTTGCAAAGGAGAGAGAGCACCACACACACAATTTTGAAATGGATTTGCCATTTATTACACTGGTCTCCCATAAAACTAATCTTATAAATGGTGTCTCTTTTCAGTAAGAAGTCAAATACCAACTGTAGGCTTGTAAATGTTAATTTAATTTTAACACTTTTTTCAGATGCTGTTCACAGATTAAACACAAGTACAGGTCACTTTGTTTCAAGGCAAAATTATGTTCTTGATACTGAGTTAGAGTTGAAGTAGATTATTGCACTCTTCTTTCTTCTGTGGAGAGGTCATTTTAAATACGACTTAAGTCATGTGAATATAAATTGTTTGGTGATGAACTAGTTCCTGGTAGACATTGTAAAGTGGCTTCTCGATGTGGATATTTAAATTTCATTGCTAGGTTCTATATCAAGAGCTGAAGATTAGAATCATGGCATGTTGAGAGATTGATATGGAGAGAACTATTAGTCCTGCAGATTTTCATCACTGATCATCATCTTATGATGATGACATTCAAAAAATAACTTGTTCTCTAGTCTCTGAAAAGATGTTAGGGAGCTGTAGGCTTTTTCAGAGGTTTCTTATGGACTTCTTATGACTTGAAGACACTGTGAGAGACAAGGCAGGTGAGGTAATAGCTTTTATTAGACCGTCTGTTGATGAGAGAGACAATCTTTCGAGCTTACACAGAGCTCTTCAAGTTTTTTTTGACAAGCTCTTTGTAAGTTTGAAAGCTTGTCTCTCAACAGAAGTTGGTTCCATAAAAGATATTACCTAACCTGTCTTATATCTTTAATATCCTGCGATCAACACAGCTACATTGAAAACACAGTGTTAGTTTCTATCGATTTACACTTCAGCAACAAAAGACCACTCATCCTAAGTTCTGAGTGTCCTTGACAGTCTTTAAAAATGTAGCACGTAAGTAATAGACTCCCTCAACTGCTTCAGGCCACAATATACCAACCATAGCAAAAATATACAAACGATAAACCCTCAAACAAACACCCATCGTAGTTACATCCCACTACCCAGGCTCACTAGTCTCCCAGTCTTCATGAGCCAGGAAGAAAAGATGGGCCTTGAAGTGCTCCCTGAAATCTAATTAACTTTGGCTGTTATGTGCCAAATGAGGGAAGGAATTCTCAAAGTTTGAGAATCTAACAGAGAATGCTGTGCCAGAGTTACCAGCAGAACTTCAGCTCAGGCTCCCTTGTGGAGTGCAAACATATCAGTATCTCATAGGGAGCAAGGTGATCTCTGAAGTAAGTAAAGCCCTAAGTGGCCTGGGACCAAAGTTAAACACAACCAGGAAACCAGTAGGTAGCCACTGCAGCTCAAGGATCACAGGTGTCGTGTGCTCAAAACAAAATAAAAACAAAAACAGTGCTTGAAGAAACTACATTTAACAGACATTGCCAAATTTTACACTAGCTTCAGTTTCTGGGTGATTAAACCATAAACCAACTTCCTGGATTCTTTGTGGTTGTGTACAACTTTTTCCTCCTCAAAGAATCTGGTTGTTTTCTCTTTTGATGTGTTTGAATGATATTGAATGGAAACCAGGACATATTTATCTTCCTGTACTGCTGTTTCTCTGTTGAACTGGCATTGTAAATCCAGAAGTACCACCTGACCACCACCACCAACAGTTTTAATTTTTAGTTTGTGCATGTATACTATTAGGTTTTCACGTGCGTTCGGACTGTTTTAACATTTTATCACTATTCTTTTGTAAGTCTATGAAGTTTTTCCTGTACCTTCCAGAGTTCTTTTTCAAACACATAATTGTCAGACTTCAGCTTCTGAAGTCTTTTATTGCATTGTCTTCTAATTTCTTCATTTTGGCTTCCAATTTCCTCTTCACACCATCATGGCTTTTTAATGGTTTCTTCAGCACACAAATATATTCCAATCAATGCCGTTGGTATACCATGAGAGAGATTTCTCTCCTTGTTCTTATTCCAGGACACTGTATCTTCAAAGAGAGATTTCGTTGCACAGATGGTGATGGAATTTATCTTGAACAGTGCCAAGTACATTGTCAGAACTTAAATTAATATTATGTTCTAATGGCAAAATTGTAAATGGAAGACTTTGTTCCTCATTTTTATGACATAAAAGTTAATCTTGTATATTAAGATTCACAAAAAGTTAAAGGGGAAAAAAGTAGCATCCCACAGGAAATTACTTAGGATTTCAAATAGTCTCCAGCCCATTATGCAACTAAAACGATGCTAAAACAGTTGGCTTACAAGTCTCATATCTTATTGTTTCATGCGAGTAACTTTCAAATCTTGTTATGGCAAGGTTTGTTTGGACTGCAAATGTTAATGACAGGCACAACTCTGTTTGCCACATGGACATAATTAAGAAAGAAAAAAAGAAAGAAAAAGAAAACATGAGAACTCCAAATTGACTTTTACCAATCCAAAAGATTTCCCAGGGGAAAAAAGTTGATTTTTATCCTTACTGCTGTGTTCTTTGGATCAAATCTGACCAGCTGTTCAGAATTGCTAATCCTTTTACAACGTTAAAAAAATATCAGTGTGTCAAATGTCCTTTTCTGTGTACAGGACATTCACTTCACTACAGCATCACAATCGAGTTCACTGTGATCAAGAGCTGTCTAACTCTCGTTAGATGAATTTTATCATAGTCTAGTCAAAACTGTAGGAATGAAAAAAAGTTCACTAGCAACTCCCCCCCAGCAAGTACATGAAAGCCAAGGTCTTTGGGCTTTTTTCCTTTGGGCTGTGACTGTACTACTTGTCTCTTTCACACAGTTCTGTACAGACAAAACAGCATGTAAAAGCAATGAGCAAATGTTACCACAAATGTATTTGTCTGGAATCAATTTTAGGTCATCTTTTCCATCCTGCATTAGCTTGTACTAAAATTTTTTAACATTGTCCAATATGTGATCATTACAAATCTCTAAGCTACCATTTTGAGTAAGGGTGATAAATGCTATAGAATTCCTCTGTCTTAATTTAGGCTCTCACACACATCTTTATAGACAATGTGATACAGCAGGGCCAGGGAGCAGTAAGACAGTGGTCGAGGGGAAATAGATAAGCCCTGGACTAATTAAGGTGTGGTTCTCTGTAGACTAGGGAGGGTTGCTACAGGTTAATTGGAGCACCTGTAGTCAATTAAGACCCTGCCAGGAACCTAATAAAAAACTCTGCTTCAGGCAGACAGGGTGTGCAAGGAAGGAGAGAGGACCAGAGTTTGGAGGTATGTTGCTGATAATTGAAAGACCAGAGAACTGGAGGAAGGGAGACCCTGCTCCAGCAGGGTAGGAGACTCCCTCCCCCAGCGTCAAGGAACAAGGGTAACCCTACCCAAGTGGGAAGAGGGTAAGAAACCCGCAGTGGTTGAGAGGAGCTGGGGCTCAGATTGAGGAGCAAACCCAGACCCTTTCCCTGCTTCCCTCCTCTACCACCTTCCCAGGCCACTAGCGGGGCCCTTGGCGCATCAAGAGCAGGAACAAGGGGTGGCGTCCTAGCCCCCCCACCAAGAAAAGCATGGGACCCACCATATGAACATTGGCCATTTTGCCACGACAAATAAATAAGCTTTTGAAAAAATTGCATATTGTCATTATTGATTTGTGGAGTTAATGGAAGCTCTCATTTTCCCATGTAGTCCTTCACTTTACTTTTGTTTGCTTGAATATGCTGCAGCTTTAGTTCCGAGTTTTCATTTCTGAAGCTGATTCTTGGACTCTTAACTTCTCATTGTGGACAATTTTCTGTGCAGCTCATGTGTCTAATATGTATCTCTTTATTAATAATATATATATATAAAATATATTGGGGGAGAATCTAAATTATTTCTAGACTGCTGCATTCAGTCTTTCTCCTCGTTAGACTGTGATTTTACTTTATAAAATAAAGTTTTTAAATGTTTCAAACCAATAATACATCTCATGAATTCTAGACAAAATTTACATAGGAAAATATACTTATTTAAAGTATTTATAGAATAAAAAACCTTTCTTTTGGGACAAATACATTGTTTTTTGTTCTTCTCATTGGTGGTATTGTTACTTAAGAGTCCCAATAGCTTTCTTGGGGTCATCTGTCAGAAATATGAATGAAGAATGAAGATGCATCTGAAGAAGTGAGGTTCTTACCCACGAAAGCTTATGCTCCCAATACTTCTGTTAGTCTTAAAGGTGCCACAGGACCCTCGGTTACTTAATTTTAAAGTGTAACTTTAGTGCCCTTGTGGCAACGATGGAGTCTGCTCTGCAGGCAGCTCTGGCCAAGAGATGGCGCGTGCAGGAATGCAGCAGGAGAAATCCCTTCCACCCCACGGGCACCTGTTCCAACCCCCCCAGAGTGAACACACACACCCATGGGAAAAGTACAGTGAATATAACAAGGGAAATATTTATTTACAGAGGGATGAGAGGAGAAAAACAACAAGGGGCAATATAGGGGGAGCAGGCCCAGTGGTAGCATAGTCTGGAAGGGCAGACACCGAGCAACGTGTCTGCACACAGAGTTCAGGAGTCCTGAGCAAAGTTTCAGTCCAGTGGTGAGTTTTGGGTGCTCCTGGTTGTCTTCGGTGCCAGTGAACTTTCCCCCAACAAACCCCTCCAGTGCCCTCTTCTGCCGCTCTCTGCAAAGCCACACAGAGCGACCATCTCCCCACTTACCTATCTAGCAACCTCCCTCTTTGTTCCCAATGCAGAGTCAGAAGCCCCAGTACTTACAGCCCCATGCAGCTCTGGGCAGCAGTAATACTGGGTCCAGCTCTGGCCTGTCCTTCTCGGCAATTCCTCCCTGGCACAGTGCTTCTCCTGGCTCCTGTCCTGGGGTGTCCCCGATCGGCCCTGTCCGTCTCAGGCCTTGGGCAGGTTCTCTCCTGCTTTACTTTTCCAGGGCCTGCAGGTTGCCTCTCCCTCTCCTTTGAGCTCCAGCCTGCCCCGTGGGGTTTCCCTCCTTTTTTTTTTACTCTCCCCCTCTCCCTTAGGAAAAAGATTTAAAGGGCCATGCTCTCTAAACCCCAAAGGGTTACGTATTTAAATAATCACACTTCCGTAGATGATAGACTTCTCCCATAAAATCTATTGGTATTCATTTATTCTGAGCTGAGATTTGAAAGAGGTGGGTTTACTGACTTGCCACCTAGGACGAGAATGGAGAACTATTTGATTAGTCTAATGCAGGGGTCTCAAAGTCCCGGCCTGCAGGCCATCTGCGGCCCGAGAACCTCCCCCTGTGTCCCACGGAGGAGAGGCCCAGGCAGCCAGGCTGCCGGCTCTGTCTGCTGCATGAACTGCCCCTCGCAGCTCCCACTGGGAGAGGGACAGAGATACCATCACTTGTTGCCAAGCAGAATCAGCCATGGAGGCAGAGTCACTTTTTTCCCACAATTAATCTAAACAAGTCAAAATACCGAAAACAACTATCTGATGCACACCTTGCTGCAATCCTGAAGGTTTCAACTGCTCAGTCACTGAGGCCAAACATCAACAAACTGACAGAACTGAAGCATTGCCAGCTGTCTGGCAAACGCTAAAAACTCTCTTGCAGGTGAAGAATTGTATAAAATTGTATAACAGTTTTATTATTTCTAAGAAATTCAAAATAAAAAATACAATATAAATGTTTTCTGAACACCATCTTCAGTGACATTATTGGCCTGCTGGGAGGATTTGAGAACTGGCACTGGCCCTACGGTAAATTGAGTTTGAGACTCCTGGTCTAATGTATCCATTTACCCTGTCAGAATAGTATCTGTGTGTCTTAGTTCTGTGCATAAGGGACAGCATGGAAGAAGTAATGGAAATGTCAGTGGGAGAGAGTTAAAGGAAGTGGTTAGGTGTGAACTGTAGGCAGAGTGAGGGGCAGGTAGTAGGGAGACAGAGCAGAGATGTAGTCTAGAGCAGAGCTGCACAGTTCCTTGAGAATGGGAACCAGTATCTTAAACATGATACGGAAGGAAAAAGGGGAATCAGTGGAGGGTTTGAAACGGAGACAAGAGAGGTAACAGGTTTGCAGTGGGTTTGCAGAAGACTTCCATGGATTTTGGACAGACTTTAGAGAAGCAAGATGGGAATTGGGGTGGTTAGAAAAGGGGAAGGTTGAAGTAATCTAGTCTAGAAGAGAGGTGACCAGATAAAAGTTACTGCCATTAACTAGCAAAATGTAGCAAAGGTGACCTTGAAAGGTCATCGAGTCCAGCCCCCTGCCTTTACTAGCAGGACCAAGTACTGATTTTTGCCCCAGATCCCTAAGTGGCCCCCCTCAAGGATTGAACTCACAACCCTGGATTTAGCAGGCCAATGCTTAAACCACTGAGCTATCCCTCCCCTCATAAATGAGTATAGTTAATATTTTCATTTGGTAAATAGATTTAAAGTAATTATGAAAACTTCAGCTCAGGCCTTAAATCATACAATCAAAAATTAATGAATCCATACATTTATCTTATATTTGCATTTAGCTTTGAAGTGTGAATGCATATCTCCAACAGATTCTTGCCAATATATGTGCCATTCTTGCTTTTCACTAGTAATTCTTCTTCGGACATACAGTGCCACCAAACTATGTCTCAGCAAAATGGGGATACACATCAAGGGGTGAGGGGGGTGGGGGAAAGGAACAAAGAACCCTTTTTTTTGTTTGTGAATGCTCATGAAATTAAAGTATGGCAAAATCGGCTTGAGTCCAGGCACTGTACAGGCTAGTACTCTGTAGGATTCCCTTAATAGCTTTAATGTTTATTGGTATTTCTATTGATGATAGGATGAACTTGTAGCTTTTTGTATCAAAGGAGGAATCTGGTCTTTTCTTTCTCAGTTGTAGACATCAGGCTCGGTTGAGCTGATGGTGAGAACCTTTCACCTCTCCTTCTTTCGATGGCTGTCTTGGAAAGACAACAGGATACGACTTCAGGTGTGGTCAGTGTTGAGAGAGAGCCCCTGCCACCTTCTGGATGATGAAGGTCTTTTGTAGGTATCAGTGTTCCCTTATGCTGCCTCAGAGCACACCCTCACGTCTTCAAAGGCCAAAAAGGCGTTACAGCCTTGATGAGAGCAATGGCCTGGCATCTTGATCTCGAAGACACATACATAGACACTAACCTAGAATCTTGAATTTGTAACAATTCATTGATAATCGCAAACAGATGTCTTTCAAAAACATGATTCAAGAAGGTGCCAAGTGGTAAGCAGCTGGTACGCAAACTTCCTCTTAGACCCAAGACGTAGAAGTCTTAATTGTTTAAATATAATTAATGTCTAGTCAGTATTCACACAGCCACTCATTCCTACACATCTTTTTGACAATGCATTAATTATGACACTGGGAAAGTAACTCTAAGAGGTGGGGGCAGAGTCTAGGGCAAGCAAGTAACCTTACCCTATAATAACCTTTTGTCTCCAAGCCAGAAAGCTGCTTCTAATATCCCTTTAATACTATCTTTCATTAAACATTTGGCCAAGCAAAGTTAATCATCTCTGCCTCCAAATATGACCGATGTTCCCTACATTGATGTATATATCTCCCTGTTTTTTGGACTTCTTCTCAAACAAGCTAAGTAGTTTTGATCCTTTTTACCCTGTTGTCATTGTTGATTATACTTTTCTTTTGAAGTTAGATTTCCTTGTGCTGCACTGAAATAGTGAAATGTAATTGTGTCCCACTGCTGCCCATGATTTTTACAAAACTTAAATGTGTATTCCTAATAATGTTTCACTGGAAAAAATCAAAGTAAATTTAAAAATATGTGCAATTTAACATAGATCCATGGTCTGATTCTGCTTCATTGAAATCTGCAATGAAGTTCCCATTGACTTAACTTGGAAAAAAAATGGGCTTATACTTTAAAACATCAATCACATAGAGAAGTTTGACTTGAACTGAATTTCATATCATGCTGTTTAACAGGCTAAAATGTTGTTGTTATAGCCCATCATGTTCTCTAATAATTATTTTCTTATGAGCAAATCAAAAATTGCACCCTATGCTTTCATGGTTATTGTGTGAACTGTATGACAAAGTAATCTTCTTGGGTTTTTATTAATAACACTGAAATTAGATTTAAGGGAAAAATAATTCTGCCTCTTTTTAATAAATTTTAAGTTCTCATAGCCTCTTCCATCAGTATAAAAATTGTGCTCTGAGCAAAGCTCTCATGTGACTGGGAGGAGGAACTTCTCAAGTGGAAGATGTCACCAGTTGCAAACATACCTTGGCAATTAAGCATAAAATGATGTTTTAAGTGATTGTGATTTCCTTTCCTTGGTATAATTTAACAGACTTTGGGTTTGGTTCACTGCCTGAGTTCTGTTGGCTTGTAGGGTAGAAAGTTTGCTGTGAATGTTGGGGATTGCAGCTGTGACAGCCGCTGGAAAAAAGTCCCCAAAACAATAGAAAACAAAAAAACCCACCCCCCACCTTGTTACATTGGTGGGTGGGAGCTGGCTGATGCTACCCAGATAGTGGATGAGAATTAAGGAGGGAGTAAGACCAAGGTATCTAGAAGATGTACTAGTTCAGCACACTCCTAGAAGCAGCCACCAAAGGGAATCTTAGCTATAAATTGAAGTTGCCCTTATTTTGGTGGAACCGTGGGCAGTGGTGGAGACTGTGCTGCCACCTGTTCTTCCCCTGGGTTGAACTTCCACTTTGGCACAGCTTCCCCATGTGAGTGCAGAGAATGCAAATTGCACTTTGTACACCTCCAGAGTTGACTCAGACCTACAAGCTTACTAATTTTACTTAACAATCAGTGTAAATGGCAACTTGCACGTGCAAGTGTATTTTGTACAGAAAACAATTAGATCATACACTCTGTAGCCACAGAGTTTGCATTCAATGTTTTGGGTAAGAATTGTGCAAACATCTGTCCCTTCTACTTCACCATCATGCCTAAAACCTAATCTGGAGAGGTCAGGATTGTGTTCTAGGGATAATGGGGTTGTTGAGTTTTCATACTCATTGAGTTCTTGGACTTTATTGGGACCACTTACAGAGTACCAACTGTAAAGACGATGCTTTTTGTGATGTAGATGCTTAACCTCTTGTACTGGACTGAGATTACCAACTCACTGCACACTGGTCATTGGATAACTCTTGGTTGCTACATACAAGCTAAAGCTTATATTCAAGTTGCTGCATAACAAGTTAAAAATTACTTAGACAAATTAGATGTCTTCAAGTCACCAGGGCCTGATGAAATACATCCTAGAATACTCAAGGTGCTGACTGAGGAGGTATTTGAGCCATTAGCAATTATCTTTGAAAAGTCATGGAAGACTGGAGAGATTCCAGAGGAATGGAAAAGGGCAAATATAGTGCCCATCTGTAAAAAGGGAAATAAGGACAACCCGGGGAATTACAGACCAGTCAGCTTAACTTCAGTACCCAGAAAGGTAATGGAGCAAATAATTAAGTAATCAATTTGCAAATACCTTGAAGATAATAAGGCGATAAGTAACAGTCAGCATGGATTTGTCAAGAACAAATAGTGTCAAACCAACCTAATAGCTTTCTTTGACAGGATAAGAAGAAATAAATGTGGTATACCTTGACTTTAGTAAGACTTTTGATACTATCTTGCATGACTGTCTCATAAACAAACTAGAGAAATACAACCTAGATAGAGATACTATAAGGTGGGTGCATAACTGCTTGAAAAACTGTTCCCAGAGAGTAGTTATCAGTGGTTCACAGTCAAGCTGCAAGGGCATGTCGAGTGGGGTACCACAGTGATCCAGTTCTGTTCAATATCTTCATCAAGGAAGTAGGTAGGTAACATCTTTTTTGAAATGCGGTGCCCAGAACTGGACACAATACTCCAGTTGAGGCCTAACCAGCACAGAGTAGAGCGGAAGAATGACTTCTCGTGTTTTGCTGACAATACACCTGTTAATACATTCCAGAATCATGTTTGCTTTTTTTGCAACAGCATCAGACTGACTCATATTAGCTTGTGGTCCACTATAACCCCTAAAAAGCAACAGAGTCCTGTGGCACCTTTAAGACTAACAGATCTATTGCAGCATAAGCTTTCGTGGGTGAATGCCCACTTCGTCGGATGCATCCGACAAAGTGGGCATTCACCCACGAAAGCTTGTGCTCCAATACATCTGTTAGTCTTAAAGGTGCCACAGAACTCTGTTGCTTTTTACAGATCCAGACTAACACGGCTACCCCTCTGATACTATAACCCCTAGATCCCTTTCTGTCGTACTCCTTCCTAGACAGTCTCTTCCCATTCTGTATGTGTGAAACTGATTGTTCCTTCCTAAGTGGAGCACTTTGCATTGGTCTTTGTTAAACTTCATCCTGTTTACCTCAGAGCATTTCTCCAATTTGTCCAGATCATTTTGAATTATGACCCTGTCCTCCAAAGCAGTTGCAATCCCTCCCAGTTTGGTATCATCTGCAAACTTAAGAGTTTGCCAATATCTAAGTCGTTGATGAAGATATTGAACAGAGACGGTCCCAAAACAGACCTCTGCGGAACCCCACTTGTTATACCTTTCCAGCAGGATTGGGAACCATTAATAACTACTCTCTGAGTACGGTTATCCAGCCAGTTATGCACCCACCTTATAGTAGCCCCATCTAAATTGTATTTGCCTAGTTTATCGATAAGAGTATCATGCGAGACCGTATCAAATGCCTCACTAAAGTCTAGTAAAGCATCCACTGCTTCTCCCTTATCCACAAGACTCGTTATCCTATCAAAGAAAGCTATCAGATTGATTTGACACGATTTGTTCTTTACAAATCCATGCTGGCTATTACCTATCACCTTACCACCTTCCAAGTGTTTGCAGATGATTTCCTTAATTACTTGCTCCATTATCTTCCCTGGCACAGAAGTTAAACTAACTGGTCTGTAGTTTCCTGGGTTGTTTTTATTTCCCTTTATATAGATGGGCATTATATTTGCCCCTTTTCCAGTCTTCTGGAATCTCTCCCGTCTCCCATGATTTTCCAAAGATAATAGCTTGAGGCTCAGATACCTCCTCTATTAGCTCCTTGAGTATTCTAGGATGCATTTCATCAAGCCCTGGTGACTTGCAGGCATCTAACTTTTCTAAGTGATTTTTAACTTGTTCTTTTTTTAATTTTATCTTCTAAACCTAAGACCCCCTTCCCATTAGCATTCACTATGTTAGGCATTCCTTCAACGTCTCGGTAAAGACCGAAACAAAGAAGTCATTAAGCATCTCTGCCATTTCCAAGTTTTCAGTTACTGTTTCTCCCTCCTCACTGAGCAGTGGGCCTACCCTGTCCTTGGTCTTCCTCTTGCTTCTAATGTATTGATAAAAAGTCTTCTTGTTTCCCTTTATTCCCGTAGCTAGTTTGAGCTCATTTTTTGCCTTTGCCTTTCTAATCTTGCCCCGGCATTCCTGTATTGTTTGCCTATATTCATCCTTTGTAATTTGTCCTAGTTTCCATTTTTTATATGACTCCTTTTTATTTTTTAGATCATGCAAGATCTCGTGGTTAAGCCAAGGTGGACTTTTGCCACATTTTCTGTCTTTCCTACCCTGCAGAATAGCTTGCTTTTGGGCCCTTAATAGTGTCCCTTTGAAAAACTGCCAACTCTCCTCAGTTGTTTTTCCCCTCAGTCTTGATTCCCATGGGACCTTACCTATCAGCTCTCTGAGCTTACCAAAATCCGCCTTCCTGAAATCCATTGTCTCTATTTAGCTGTACTCCCTTCTACGCTTCCTTAGAATTGCAAACTCTGATTTCATGATCACTTTCACCCAAGCTGCCTTCTACTTTCAAATTCTCAACGAGTTCCTCCCTATTTGTTAAAATCTAAAGTCTAGAACGGCTTCCCCCCAGTAGCTTTTTCAGCCTTCTGAAATAAAAAGTTGTCTGCAATGCAGTCCAAGAACTTATTGGATAGTCTGTGCCCTGCGGTGTTATTTTCCCAACATATATCTGGATAGTTGAAGTCCCCCATCACCATCAAATCTTGGGCTTTGGATGATTTTGATAGTTGTTTAAAAAAGGCCTCATCCGCCTCTTCCACCTGGTTAGGTGGCCTGTAGTAGACTCCTAGCATGACATCACCCTTGTTTTTTACCCCTTTTAGCCTAACCCAGAGACTCTCAACACTTCCGTCTCCTATGTCCATCTCCACCTCAGTCCAAGTGTGTACATTAATATATAAGGCAACACCTCCTCCCTTTTTCCCCTGTCTATCCTTCCTGAGCAAGTTGTACCCATCCACACCAACATTCCAATCATGTGTATTATCCCACCAAGTTTCAATGATGCCAACAATGTCATAGTTGTATTTATTTATTAGCACTTCCAGTTCTTCCTGCTTATTACCCATACTTCTCGTATTTGTATATAGGCATCTAAGATACTGGTTTGATCTTGCCTCACAGTTTTGCCCTGACCCTCCTTTCTCTCTGCCATTATAGCCCACGCTCCCTCTTGTTTCTGACCCATCTCCCAGTTCTCCATGTTCCCCACTTACCTGTGGGCTTTGCTCACCTGTCCCCATCAAACTTAGTTTAAAGCCCTCCTCACTAGGTTAGCCAGTCTGTGTCCAAATAGGGTCTTTCCCCTCCTCGAAAGGTGAACGCCATCTCTGCCTAGCAGTCCTTCCTCAAATAGCATCCCATGGTCGAGGAAGCCAAAGCCCTCCTGGTGACACCATCTTCGCAGCCAGGCATTCATCTCCATGATGCATCTGTCTCTGCATGGGCCCCTACCTTTGACAGGAAGAATCGAAGAGAATACCACCTGCCCTCCAAACTCCTTCACCCGTACTCCCAGAGTCCTGTAGTCACTCTTGATCCGCTCAGCGTCACACCGCGCAGCATTATTTGTGCCCACATGGATGAGCAGCATGGGGTAGTAGTCAGAAGGCTGGATAATCCTCGACAATGCCTCTGTAACATTTTGGATATGGGCCCCCAGCAGGCAACATACCTTCCGAGATGAAATGTCAGGGCGACAGATAGGTGCCTCCGTCCCCCTCAGCAGAGAGTCTCCGACCACCACTACCCTATGTCTCCTATTCGCAGTGGTGGCAGCAGACCTCGCAGCCTTAGGGGTACGAGGCTTCTCCTCCTCTGCTGTAGGGGGTGATTCCTTCTCTCCTGTATTAAGAAGAGCATAATGGTTACCTATTACCACGGTGGGAGGGTTCGGAGCAGGGGTGGAGCACTGCCTGCTGCCAGAAGTAACCAGCTGCCAGTGTCCACCCTGAGCCATCTCCTCCTCCACCAGTGGTGTGTCAGCAGTCCTGTGTACTGGGACAGCTACCTCAGCAGTCTCCACATGGACACTGTCCAGGAATTCCTCATGGATTCAGATGCTCCTCAACCTAGCCACCTCCTCCTGTAGCTCTCCCATCTGCTGCCTGAGAGATTCCACCAGCAAGCACCTTTCACATTGGATGCCCCTGCCCCGCAGCCTGGATATCAGTAAGTGGAAATTGCAAGTTACAGTCCCTGCAAAACCACATCAGGATCTGGGTAGAAGCATGCATGCTCAGGCGCTCTGTCTGGCTACAGGCGCAGGTGGAGGAGACAGAAGCAGTGCTGGCACAGGTGTTGTGGGTCTTCCTAACCATCGTAAGCCTTCCTCTGTCAAACTCCCCTGTCTGCAGCCCCCTGTCTGCTCTGCTCCCCTGGTCGCTCTGCCTCTGGTTTTTAAAGCCTGCTTGCCTAGGTCAGTCCCACCGACTCATGAGTCACACTGGGGAAGGCCAATCAAAGGCAATCAAGGGAACAAGGTCAGGCACTCAGTCCCAACTGCAACAGCAGCTGTAACTGAAACTGAAGTCACCTGAAATCAGAATCACAATTAAAATTCAAACAGTCTAGCAAACTCACTCACACCAACAGCTAGTACTCTCACCTCTCACCTGGTAGCCTGTTCGGCAGCGGGATCTCTTGCTTTCCTTCTCAAACTCCCCTGTCTGCAGCTCCCTGTCCCCGTTTAGTGAGCTGTCTGTGCTCAAAGTGCATATTGAAAGGCAGTTTTGCTATGGTCTGTTAACAGAAATGTGTTTTAGCATGATAAAGTATTTCCCCCCATTTTTCCTTTTTATTTGGGTAAATTATTTCAAATCTCCCATCTAATATGGCAATAACTTGCCAAGGAGATAGGTCATTAAGGCAAGCTGCCTTATTTGTTAAAAATCTTCACATTTCCTGCCTATTTACTATGAAAGTTATTACCCTTTTATGGTTTTTTTTATAAAGTTCTGAGAGCTATATGGGGAAATGCCCCTTTGCATTCTGAAAGCACAATCTTAAAAAAAAAAAAAAAAAAAAAAAAAAAAAAAAGATACTGGAGTTATGTTAATTTAATAGTAAATCTTTTTTTATTGTTATTTCATTCTTTTACCCCAGGATAAACAGATAAGCAGTGAAGAAGATCATTTGAGGAGGATGGAGGAGGCCAGATTACAGCTTAGGGATCAGCTGCGTTGTCTAGAGACAGAACAAGAATCCATTCTCACCATGATAGGAAGTGAAATTGATGCAGCTTGTGAAATCCTTTCCAGGGACTCTGTGGAGAAATTCAAAGTAATTATTAGTTTTCAGTCTGCCTTAGATTTTTAGTTTTCTACCTAATGGGTAACTATAATGGAATTTTTATGCATGGATAGTTTCTTGAGTAAAAGATTTCAAATATGACAGGTGACACAGTTTAAAAAAAATATGGTATTAAGCGTATTATGGAATTGTGGTGTGACGCATGTTGCTATGTATCTTATAGAGAGATAACACAAGCCCCCTCCTGTACATCACCAGAAGTTATTATTTTCAGTTGCCAGTCTTTTTCTTCATAAATAATGGTTTCCAATTATTGTTGGTTGATGTGAAATGACCTCCCTGGTCGCAAACTGAATCACATTGGCTCAGAGGGGATAATAACACTGTTTGACACTGTACATTAACTTTCTTACTGTTTTGCTTGGAAATGATGTTTAGATCTTAAACTTGTGGGTCATATCTGTAATGCTTTCATATTTTGTCCTGTCTCTCTCATATGACAAGTGGTTAAAAGAGAAAGTGTCAGCATATTTCAACCCCTATGGTATTTATTAATAGACCTCAGCATGCTGCTTTAGCAATTAATGAAGATAATCTTTGGTAAAATATCTATAGTTTCTCAACAAAGATTCAGAAACCCAGTTTAATAAAGTATTCTTTCTTAGATTCAAACTATTTTTTTTATTTTAAAAATTCTGTTTGTTTAATAAGTTTGGTAGTATAACAGAAAACATTTCTTATGTTTATTCTTGTGAACAATGTCAAATTTAAGTCATCATATATTTTCTAATATTACAAAAATGGAGAATATAGATAGTTACATTTTGTATGCTTTATACTTTAACACACATTCTTTTATCACTTAACGCTGCATGGTTTTTGAAGAGTGTAAATGTTGCTGCTGCTGTAGTGTACTTTCTTAAAAAAAGGGAAAATAGACATTTTTTCATCATGGAAATTTCTCTAAATATTTTAAAAATATTCAGACTCTGGAGTAATGAACTGAGTGTGACATCCTGGCAGACAGACATCAATCTGTTTAAATGTTTCACCACATAATAAAGCGCACATTTCCTAACTTTCCTCCTTTCATGAACTCCCAAGTTCTGATTTCTAAAGTCTACTGAGCAGCACAGATGGAATTATTGTTTTAATTTACATGGTTCCTAGAAATTACAGTTAACTTGGAATTTAAAAGTAATACCAAAGTATGTAGGTTTTGTTTTCCTTTTAAAAGAAAAGTTTGCTTGTCAGTTTCTTCTGACTCATCCAGTTTCATCAAACCCCTTAAGTTGCATGCCATTGGCAAGCTTAAAACATATTTGAGCCACTTGACCTTTGCTCTAGCCCATGAAGGGGACATCATTTTTATTACAGCAACATAATTTCTTGCTCTCTTCCCATATTGGCACTGGGTAGAGGTGTTGTATGGAGGCAGTGCAATTGGCCCTGGAAGAAGGAGGGAAAACGTGGCTCTCACTGGACTTCAGTGATGCTCCTCTCCCCAGCACTATGGGTTCTGTCAAGGGCTCTGGAAAGGTTTAACCCAAGTCCTTTTCTTCTAGGAGTATCACTGCAATCTTGTTGTCTTGTGAGGGTGTAAGAGGAAGATAATGATGTTATTGGAGGAAGCTAGGGAATCTCTAGTCTTCAACCACTGAATTCTCCCAAAAGCAAAAACCTGACCAGATTTGCTAGTTGTCCCAGAGTGGAGTTTTAACTTAAACCATTCTAGATAAACTGTTGGGATTTGTTTATTTTTTCAACCAGTCTTTTGCTGCCACATGAACTTCCCTCTGCTTCCCACCTGCAAAACAAAAAATCCTCAAGTATTTTGACACTCTCAATATGCAAACCAGTACAAGAGGTACAGTAGTAGAACCCACTTAAATAGTGTTAAAGGAATAGACTTCTTGCACAAAAATAATTTGACTTGCACGAAAGAAGCCCCATATAGGCATACAGTAAGGCTTCTTTGCATGAAGACCACATAAAAGTACCCCAGTCCAACAAGTATTGTAAATTAAACAATAAATAAATTCATACCACTTTGAGATGGGAAAGAGCAGGATATATAAGGCATCATACAGGTTTGTTTTCTACAAAAGAGGATATATCAAATGTTAAATGGACATTGAACTTAACTAGACTTCCATTAACAATATAGATCTGTGCAAAACACAGATTTTTTTCTACTTCTTTAAAAAGAAGTAATGAAAAACAACCCACAAAAATGAATAGATGTGTTTATTAAAACATGTAGAGATTAGGTATAATATTTCCTTATTAGCAAGTTTTAATTTATGGTGTAGTTGGATTTAAAAGGGATTGATGGAAGAGAGGCAGGGCAGACCACCTGATGTATGATTTGCTAATGAAATATCCAGTACAGATTTATCTTCTGTCTTCATTAGTAATTTTATTACCTTAATGTACAAGAAGGGATATGTAAGAACTTGTAATCATCAATCTCAAATACCTGAAGTAAGTATAGTATCTTCTTATAGCTGGAATAGAAGATAACACCATCACAATGGAATAGCAAATATTGAGTTTTTATTGGTGCCCACTGTACATTTCTCTCACTCTGTAATAAAGCAAGAAATGTGTAATTAACTAAAGCAGTCAAAATCTCATGTTCTATTCCAGAAGAAAAGCCAAATTGCTAACAATGAAATCACAAGCAAGAATGGCTTGTACTACTTCTGTGCTACACAATGTGGTGCCATACAGTCTGGAAGAAATGAGGTTGGATGACTGAACCTAGTCTTTTTAAAAAACAAACAAACAAGCATTTTAACATGTGATAGAGATCAATAGTTGTAAATTGCATTTCCCTGTAAATTAAACATAATTTTCACAAAGGGCCACCCAGAATATATATCTTGATGCATTGTTGTTGGTACAGTACAACTATAATCTAATAATAAAACATTTAAGCATTTTGAGGATGTTCTAATCACATATTGTTGTAGTGATCATATGGATAAAGTGGGAAAAATAACAGAATTACTATGTACCAAATAACTGTTGACCTGAGTTTCATTTTAAACAAGAATTATATTGATGACACTGCATTCCTTATCCTTTAAACATTAAAGTTTAATGTGACTGATATAAAATTAAACAGCTCTTTAAAATGTTTAAACCATCAACACTGATCTTTAGTAATGATGTTTTGAACTAGTACGCTCATTTTGTTCAGTAAATAAGAAAAAATTCCATTTTTGTCAAATGTTTTTTTTCCAGGCAATATCACTTACACCTGGGTTACAGAATGACCCTCATCGCTGGTTAGCAGAAACAAAGGTAACATCTATTGGATATTACTGGATAAAATAATATTTAGCTGGTTTTGGTCACTAAAAATGGTATTTGAAAATTGCAGTTAAAAAGGGGTGGAGGGAGACAGAAAAAGAAAAAGTTAAAAACCTGTAACATTTCTCTGATAGGTGTATTGATATTTCCAGCTTGGTGACTGGCCTTTCAAGCCAATAGATGGTAATGATTTTTTTCAGCTGAAGGTCTTTGGCTATCTCTTGCTGGGTAGCAGTAGGGGATTTCCAGTGTGAAGAAGTTTCACCATATTTCTGAAGGGTATCAGATTTTAGCCTTTTTATTGGCCCTTTTATTGGCAGTTATGGTATTTAGCATCAATAAGTGATAGATATTTGTAGAGCCAAATTTACAGCATTTCTCCCTTAATTGTGCTCACTAAATTTGAGCACACCCAAATTCTGAGCACCCAGCAAAACAAATGCATGTGTGGGTGAAATGATGGAAGCCTGCTGAAAATATGACTCTTTGGTCCTGTATTGCCGTTTCTCTTTAATCAATACTTTTGGAGTAAAACAAGATAAGTTTATAGTCCACAGGCATGCTTCTTTCTATATGGTTATAAGATAAGCCTAGACATGTTTTGATGTAAAGCAGTTTTGTTTTATATCTAAAGGCTTTTAGACTGGATTCTTGAAAAACGTGCTATTTTCCTTTAACCCTTCTTTTAAAGCCCATGACTCTCATAATGTGAGTACACACACGCTTGGAAATCTCTTATGAGCCTGCCAACCCTGGCATGTGAGCCTACTGTAAGCTTTCATTTCTGTGTCTCGGCTTAATGGTTCAAAGAGATGACTGGTAACTTCTAACCCTTGCTTTTTTCTTTGCAAGCCCTGTAAGCAATCTTATCCCGTATCTTTTAATAGGATTAAGCTTCTCATGATTAAAATAGCTTTTATACTGCATGAAACAAACCTTTCTCTTTGCGGTGTAAAAGGGTCATGGCAGTAGAAGAAAAGTTGACCAATTGACTGAGGAGAAATTGAATCTGTTTGCTAGCAAGGCGGCTTAAGGTTATTGATGGGCTAGAACGTAATACACATAGATCAAGAGTGAATATCACTATAAATAACAGAGATAAGATTTTGAATCAGAGGACAAGAACTGTATAGGAAACAGTGTCCTATTCAGGTAGTTGCCTCTGACATCCTAGGCAGTATTAGAAGGACCTTCCAAAGGGCATTTAGTAATTGTTTTCATAAATCTGCCAAATGAGTTTCTTTAGTTATTGGTAGAGGAGACCTGAAATGAAGGGGAATAGAAATACTGCAGTTCTGTAGATTTGCACCTTATATATAAAATAATATATTTCTGGGCTGAATTTCTGATCACCTGGAATCACTTGAATTCTACTTCCAGGTCACTGCATTTGCTGATGAATATTGGAAAGAAGGGGACTTTGGTTTCTAACATTTCTGAAATCCAAATTTTGTGTTCCCTGGTTCTTCTTTGAATGATTGCATATATGCATTCCACTCTTAGTGTCAGTGCACCCACTGCAGTGCATGGCTGTCAGAAACTTTTTCCCTTAGCGGTATCTGTTGCATGGCTGGAGTTCCCCCGGCTGTATACTCCACAGTGTGTAGTTATAAAAGGCAGAACTGCCTTTAGCCCCCCTCAGTTCCTTCTTACCACTCCTGATTGTCATTGGAACTCTGTTTTCTACCAGAACTGTTATTTCTCTCAGCCTTTTTGAATATAGTGTATAGTGTTAGCCTAGTCTTAGTAATGTTATGAAAGCAAGTTTTAACAGTATTATAGATATTTTTTTGAAAAGATTTTTTTTTTACTTCTTGTTTTCCCTGTTCAGGGTTTTTTCTATATATGACACCGAGGTATGCCCTGGTCATCAGATTTCAAGCCATGGCTCCAGGCCTATGTCTGGCTCCAGGCCTATGCCTGTGAGTAACCTGCACAACAGCTGCCTAAAGTGCTTGGGAGAAGCACATATGAGGAACCGGTGCTAGGCTTGCAGGGAGTTTGAACCTAGGATGAAGAAGAATAAGGAGGCTAGGCTAAAATTCCTGCTGATGAAGGCAGTGTTCAGGCCACTGTTGGCGCTGTCCCAGTCTGACTAGGTGCTGAGTGCTGCAGTTTCAGTAAGCAGTGCACCTACTGGTGTGACCTAGGAATGGGTCCTGGCATGGGACTCTGGCCAGAACAATTGGACTCTGCCCTGGTTCAGTGGCCATTTTGGAACTCTTGAGGGTTTCCCCCAGCTTCCAGATCTTCCCAACACTGTGCATACTCAGTGCCCTCATCTAGAAGGGCTGAATCTACACACCGAGTGGCTCTGTTTCAAGAGGCCAGCATCAAGACTGATATCAAGCATTAAGAGGAGGTTCCAGATACAGAGCAACAGCTGGTAGAAGAGATTCTATCCCCTGGTCTTGGCTTCCTCTTCAGATGAGGCCATTTCATCTGACACAACTTCACCTCCTCCTGGTGATTTTAAGGTTTGTCATGAGTTATTGAAAAGAGTTGTTGCAGGCTTAGGTGCACAGGTCGAAGAGGTCAGGGAGCTCTCGAGTTGTCCTTTTATCATCGGTGGGGCCCTCCATGATAGCTCTGCCAAATAACAAGGCGATACTAGAGCCAATAAAGGCTTTGGGGGCAGACTCTATTCTCTTTGCCTTGAACCTCTAAAAAAGTGGAAAGAAATTACTATGTACCCTCCCAAGGGTTTGAGTACGGTATATTCACCCACCTTTGGGCTCATTAGTCGTCACAGCAGCTAATGAGAGAGAATGACAGGGACACCAGGCTGCCACCCCCAAATTAAAAGGTGCCAGACGGCTGGACTTATTTGTCAGGTTTGTGCAAATTTGTGAGGTTCCATGCAAAAGTTAAAGGAGCTCCTTTCAGAGAACGCTAGGCAGAAGTTCTCTTCCCTGGTCAGTGAGGGCCGACTGATCATGGGAACTTCACTGCAGGTGGGGCTGGATGCAGCAGACTCTGCAGCTAGAACCATGGCCTTTGCAGTGGCCATGTGTAGATCATCCTGGCTGCAGTTTTCTGGTCTTCACAATGAAGTCCAGACTACTATCCAGGACTTGCTTTTCGAGGGTCCTTCTCTATTCTTGGACCAGATGGCCCATTCCACTCCTCTTCCGCAGGACCTATCAAAAAAGAGTTATAGGTGTACGCCTCCCTCGCCTGCTGTTTCGGCACTGGGCCCCTCAAGACACCCAGGAACTACAAAACAAGTATTTTTATGAGCCAGTTGAGGTTGACATACCAGTCTCCATCTTTCCAGGCCTGAACCGTCTCACCATTGCAAACTGTCAGTCCCACTGCTGCAGTGCTTGGTCCTGGATTACTTGGGACAAGTGGATCTTGAGCATGGTGGAAGTGGGATATATTCTCTAGTTTGCTTCTACTGCTCCCACCCTCCATCCCCCTTGTTCCCTCTTCAGGGACCACTTTCATGAAAAACTCCTTATCCAGGGAGCCATAGAGGAGGTTCCATGTAGCATCAGAGGGAAGGGGTTTTATTCCCCATATTTCCTAATCCCCAAAATGAAAGGGGTCTCAGGTCAATTTTAGATCTGTGTCATCTCAACAATTCTTAAAAAGGAGAAAGTTTTGCATGTTCACCCTAGCTTCTATTATCCCTTCCCTAGATCCCAGGGACTGGTATGCTGCCCTCAATTTAAAAAATCCCTACTTCCATGTGGCAGTCATTCAAGCCCATAGGAAGTACCTCTGATTTCTGGTAAATCAAAATCATTAGCAGTTCACTGTACTACCTGTCAGCAGCTCCCAGGGTCTTTTATAAAGATCATGGCGGTAGTAGCTGCATTCCTCTGAAGATCAGGAATTTGATCAGAAATCTGCGGGTTTACTCCTACCTTGTCAAAATCCAGTCCAAACTGCAAGTGCAGAGCGGTGTTGCCCCGAGCCAGTCAACATTCAATCCTCTGGATCAGTTAATCAATACAGAAAAATTATACTCTCAAGTACAAGACCCCGTTTCACCGTGGGATCTGAACTCAAGACGTATGTGTCCCCCATTTGAATCATTGACTACTGCTCACTGCTGCATCTGTCAATGAAGTTGGCCTTTTTGGGGCCATTACCTTGGCCAGAAGAGTAGGGGAGCTGTGGGCATTAATATCGGGATTTCCACATACAATCTTTTTTAAGGACAACATTTCTCTACATCCTCATCTGAAGTTCGTCCCAAGGGTGGCGTCCTCTTTCCACATCAACCAGCCAATTTATTTGCCTGTATTCTACCAAAACCACATATGACGGTGGGGCTAGGGATGGCTCTGCTCTTTATACCTGCACACAGTGGTGTGTGAGGACAACAGGGAGAGCTCGAGCCACACAATAGATACTGTTGAGTGAAAAAATTTCTGATGGCCATGCGCTGGATGCACCAGCACCAAGAGTGGAGTGGACATGTGCAATGCATCTCAAAGAACAACAGTTATGGAACAGATTAGTAACTATTTTTTTCATAGCTAGCTGAGGAGAAAAAAGATAAGTTGTTTTGGTTCTGGGTGTGTGTGTTTGAGTGACAGAGTAACTATTCTGTAATTGAGGTTACATCAAGATTTGCCCTTAGAGCAGGACTAAAAGTCCACTCTGTTTCATACCTGAGTGGTTGAATTTAGTCTCCACATTTGGCACAGTAACTTCATAGGACAATTGAATTTTCTGTGCAATTTTTTCCATGTCTTTTTAACTAACTTTTGCAGAGGCACTGTTTTAAAATGTTCCCTTTTTGAAATTTGGTTTTGTTTTCCTCATGTATCATTAGGTTTCTGAAGCTCAATAGTCCCTACAAACTATTCCCAGTCAGACATACTAATAACTTCTCAGACGTAGGTTGCTTTTTGAACTTTTAAAATGAAATACACAGTTTATTTCCCTTATTTGTCATAAACTAGATGATCTTCCCTTCCTGACTACAGGTGTGCTGATGAGAAACAACAAATTTCAAATATTTTAGGAAAGTTTATTTTAATTTTTCATTGAAATTTGGTTTTAATGGATGTTTTCTAACTATTTCTCTCCCCAGTTATGGTCTGTACGTACCTCTGGTGAGGTTGGGCAGCAGAGATAGATGGGGGTGGACTCTGGGGGAGGTGGTAGTGCTCTGGAGGTGCATGTGAGGTGAGTAGAAATGTTGGAGATAGAGCAGGGAGTAGGGGGGAGCCGGAGAGAAATGTACTTGGATCCACGTGTGTTTGGAAGAAAGGGGATTTTTCAGGGGTGTTTGGGACATGTGTGAGGGAGAAACTTTTGCACCAGGAGTGAAACATGTGAGTGTATATAGGGGCTATGGGCTGGGCAGATGGGGTTCAGTGTCCCTATGCTGCAGCCTTGGCACTTGTTCTGGGGCTCTTCTTGGTACTACTGCTCTAGCTCCCTGGTGCCCCAAAGCAGCATCACTGAGGAGATCTCCTCAAGAACTGATGCCTTGCTGGGAAGACTCTGCATCCTCTGGCACGGCTGCTTTGGCTCTCTGAAGCACCAGGGAAAACAAGAGTCTCACAGCCAAAACCCTGTATTCCTAGTTAAACCCAACTTGGTCCCTCAATAACCCCAGTCACTCAAGTGAACTGAAGTGCAAGTGGTTAAAATATATACAAGTCCTGGGCTTTTCTTATTTTTAAAGTGGTTGATACCTTAAATATTTAGCTGTTAGCATAAAAGATGGTAGTTTTTAATGCTTTAAAAGTCATCTCTCAGATTAAACCTTAGTTCTGAAATGATATTTTTGCTAACTGTAAATGGAATTTCTGCTTTATCTGTTCAGTTTTTTTAAAAGTAAGTGTGTGTGTGTGCGCACGCGCATGCACGTGTGTGTGTGTATGTGTATGTATTATGTACAGCATTCTGTAAAACCTCACACATTTTCACTTTACTAATATGCAAATCTGATGATACTCTCACAAAACCCAGCAGTCTCATCCCATTTCACAGCAAAGATTGTAATGTGGTCTCATGTTAAAGGCTCGGTTGCTGCAGCATCAGGGACTCAGGTATAGGGACATATCTCTTTACAGCAGTCAAGGGAGAGATAGATGAGAAATTATTTTGTGGTTCACGTGGCTGACACTGAAGGGAATGCGGTTAGAGCTGCAGGTGTTACAGTTAGTTTTCACAGTGCTACTGTAATCATGACATTGTCATCTTTGTATAGGCTGTCCCTGAAATTGGTGATTTTTGACTCATTTAATAGAGAGGCTCAAATTCCATTTTTAATTATGACCCGAGGCTGGAGTACGAATTTTGGACATATCCTCAATCCCCATGTATGAGAACAGAATCAAACTAGTCTTTAGGTACTGCATAAAGTACTGCAGTATCTACAATTTTAAATGATTTGTTCTGCATCCTGTTGTCACATTCACTATCATTCAGGGTGGAATCTACTGGAATCTCACTTTTTCTGTCCTATGTTTTTCTTCCTTCCCCATCTTCTTTTCTTTGTTTCTTCCCTCCTTCTTTAGTTCTGGGAATTTATGGATGTGGAAATGATTTTGTTCAGGTTTAACTCTTTAAAAACTCAGCTCTTAATTGGAGTGGAGACAGTGGGAATAGTGCCTTTTTTGTTGTTGTTGTAGCTATTGTAGTTTAATCCATATACCTTAATGGATTATTTATGTGAGGTAGGTTGGGAGTAAATATTTTTTCACTGGACAATGCATTATGTGGTTTTCAATTAAATGCTTTTTTCACCCAAAGCTATGAGCTGACGCAGGTACATGTAGGTCAAATGGCTTCTGACCTCAAACTGTGAGTAGTGAAATTGTGACTTGAACCTATTACAGTCACCCCGAACCTACCTCTCCGTTTGTGGTTTCCAGACCCTGGTCTGTAACTGGTAGACCGTAGGTCCACTCTTAGTATTTTGAGTTGCATAAATTTTAAAAGAACAGATTTCTTGTTAGATACTTGAACTCTTCCACGGCAGTGATGTGGGCGCTATATCGATCCGTGGTACATTAAGCCATCTTGAGCTTTGCAAAAGCACAAGACTTATTGGAATTTGTAATCTCCATAGGCCCCAATTAAATACAAAGATTTAATACATTTTTTTTAAATGTACTGGAAGATATAGAAGACTTCAGGCCAAAGTTGTATTTGTGAGTTCAATAGCTCATGTGCTCCTTCTACTGTTTATGGGTCAACCAAACCATTTGAGTTTGGGTCAGTTTAGAGCTGGGCATTTTTTGCTTAGAAGCTCCGGTTTCAACGTTGGAGCCAGATTTTGTCAGGGCACTTTGTATAGGTACCCTTCCCAAAAATCTCTGTGATGGAAATATGGGGCAGAAGTCCTGCATCCAATTCGTTGTTTCCCTTAAATCTGTTAAGAGAATATTTTGGAAGTTCAGAGAGACTTAATCAAGCAAGGTGAATGAACAACATGATGGTAATTGAAATTTAATGTCAATAAATGCAAAGTAGTGGAAATTGGAGGGGAAAATTAAATGGCTTGTACACATTAGAGTTCTAAATTAACTATATAATTTCAAGAAGGGGACCTGGGCTTCACTGAAGACATCTCAGTGAAGACTTCTGCTTGGTGCAACTGCAGTCAAAAAAGCAAACAAGATGTTAGGTTTCATAAGGAATGAGGAATATGGGGCTAGTATAAGGCCCTTATATAAATTAGTGGCATGGCCTCATCATGAATGCTGTGTGCAGTACGGTCATCCCATCTCAAAAGGATATTGCAGGACTAGAGGGAGTTCAGAGAACTGTGACAAGAATGATTAAGTACCTGGAAAAGAAACTGAAGAGAAATTGAAAAGATTGGGATTATTTTCCTTAGGAAATAATAGAGGACATGATAAAAGTGGATAAAATAATGAATGACATAGAGAAGGTAGATGGGAAACTTGAGCTCACCCTGTCTCATAATTCAAGAACAAAGACATTTAATGAGATTGAATGGTGGGAAATTCATAACTCATAAAAGGAAATATTTTTTCACACAATATGTAACTAACCTGTGGAATTATCTGCCACAGGAAGACATTTAGGCCGTTAACTTAATAAAATTCAAAAAGGGATTAGACATTTATATGGATAACAAAATGATTGAAAGTTATTGTAATTCATGATAAAAATGTTGTGGAAGAGCTATTAAACCTCATGCTTCAGGGGTTAATCCAGTCTCTAACTGCTGGAGATCAGGAGACCTTATGTGGGAGGCAGATTTTCCCATGTTTACCAACTGCTTGTTTCTTACCCCTTCCTTTGAAGCATGGCCATGTTGCTGGCCACTGTCAGAGACAGGTTACTGGACTAGATAGCTCTTGGGTCTGATCCACTATGGCAGTGTCTATGTTCCTCTGCAAACCAAGTGTTGCAGGAATCATGCCATCGCATTCCAGGGTGGGGTCTGTTCACCAGGCTGCCTGTATGCCGTGTCCCCTCTGAACCAGCAATGGCCAATAGACTCACAGCCTGCAGGCTTATCCTCCTGGAAAAAATAATCTACATGTTTGGCTTGAGCATGCAGTTGCTGCCAACCAAAATATATGTGCACATTTTAATTTGCATGTTAAGTCAGAATTTGTCCTTTAATATATTTTTAATATTTCTTTTTAAACTTGTATAGCAATAGCTGTTATAAATCAGTAAGCTGATTCCAAATGTTTTTGTTCATTCAGTGTAGAATTTAAGTCCTAGTATTTTTATTAGAATTCTCTCTCCTTTTAGTGTCACATAAATTTGTTCTTCTCTAGACTAAACTTCAATGGATGTGTGAAGAGGTGAAAGAGAGAGAAAGCAAGGAACGGAAGCTGCGGCGCCACCTATTGCAGAGTCGAGAGCAGCTTAAGCACTTGACATTGAGCAAGGAGTGCGAGCATCAATCTCTCTTTGAACAAATAAAAAAGCAAGAACATATCCTGGAGGAAGTTAACAGAGAAAAGAGAGGTGAGTTGACCAGTTCATTTTTGTTAATGAAGGAAGAGAAAGAGGGGAGAAATGCTGATCTTGAGAATTATCAAAGTACATCCAAATCTATTTTATCAGGTAGTCATTAAGAAGTCCAGTTGGTGACTTGCTAGTGATAACTAGGGAAACAGAGTTTTGTTTCCCCTTGGTTAAGTTCGCTTGTTCTGCCAATAGCTATATTTCAGTTCAGTAAATGTCTGAACAACACATGGGTTTTCAAAATGGGAAGTAGACATGCCAATTAGTCTTTCAATTCTCATATTTGAGGCATATCATGACCAAGAACATTAGTAGAAATTATAGAGGAGAGATAGGAGGCAGCATTGCTAGGAGCTTACATTGTCTTTGCCTTCATCCTGCTTTTATTTGTAAAAGAAATTATTCTCTAGTAATCTCTTTTTTGTTATACAAAAATATGAAGAGCTTGTTTTGGAATTTTCTCATTTTTTATTTTAATGGTCATAACTACTTTTTTCTCTCATGAACCACATAAATAGAATTGTTGTTTGTCATAATGATGGCCTATTAAGAATGGAAAATACAAAAATGGTAAATGTCAGAGGATGTCCTGAATTCCTTTTATGATGGTCTAATGAAGCCTGATTACAAGATTTATTGGTAAATGTTGTCTTGTCTCTTACACATGTTAAAATACTGAAGAAAATAAGCGTTGTGTTAATTTAAATGAGTTTTAACCAGTTACATGTGGAATGAAAAAATACAAAAATAAAACTGGAGAAAGTATTTTTTTAAATTAACTTTGCATGTTGGAAAATAAGCATTTAACCTAATTTAAACTAGGACATTTTTTAATGGAAAAGAGGCTAAGGAACCCATTTAGTCAAATGCCTAACTGTGCCGTTATATTATTAGCGTTATTATTGTTGGAACCCTTCTTATTCCATTTTCTTAGGCCTATGATGTCAAGCACATTTGAGGGCTATCATCTCTCTTCTCTTTGAGCTTTTTCTGTGTTTGCACACAGATACCAAATAAACAGCTGATGTGGTAACTCATTACTTTTGGGGGGGTTTACTTTGTATTATGATTACACTGTTTATATGTTTTCTCTCTGACTAATTAATATGATTTCTTCCTGGTTCAATAATCTTATTTCAGTTGCCTCTTTCTTCTTAGAAGATTCTGTGTTGGATTTTCCCAGGTTAGTGGTGAGTGAACCTGGTAAAAATAGTTTGGAAGGATTGTCTTGTGATTAAGGCCTTAGAGTGGAACATGGAAGATTTTGGTTCTGTTTCTGGCCCTGCCACAGACTTGCCGCGTGACCTTTTGCAAATCACTTCATGTCTTGGTGCTTCCATTGTTCATCTGTAGAATGGAGTTAATACTTTCTTATTATATTACAAGGATTTTGTGAGGATAAATTCACTAATGAATGTGAGGTCCTCACATCCTGTGGTGCTGTCACTGAAAAACCAATATTCAAAAATGCCAAACACAGGCAAGAACAAAAGGAAACCAACACCAGGACCTAAAGAAATGTATGCTTTATTTTTTGGATCTGTATTACTAAAGTTTGTTGAATATTTTTGAGAGAGATCTTTATTAAAAAGATCTTGCATTTATATAGCACCTTTCTTCCTGAAGGGTCCAATAGCAACATATAACACTGAAAAGCAGCCACCTCTGGGATAGAGGGTAGCAGAAAAGAGCTACTCAACAATATGTGTCAGGAACTTTTTTGGCAAAGTATACCAGACCTATGCCAACAAAAAATGTCTTTAAATTTTTGACATCTTCAAAGAGCTTGTGCTTTGTATGGTGTTAACCACAGTAAATTGCATAATACTCAATCTGGCTACCTCAGAAGGATGAATGGCACAACTGACCATGCTTGGATTTGGCCCTCCTGTGATTTTTAACCTGGGAACACCAGCAATTTGAAACTTGAAAATGGACAGGCATATTAGCTGAGTTCAACTATTAGAATGGGAGGATGAGTGGTAGCATTTCAGTTTCGTATGTTGCTTTGGGATATCAGGATGAAAAGGTACTATATAAAAGTAAGATATTATTTAAATGATATTTCTCAGCAATAATAAACAACACATTGTATTGTTACAGAACCTTTAGCAGTATGGGAATGATAGTGCTTACAGCTCACTTAGGAAGAACCAGATGGCACATGGCCATCTAAAAATCTCTTTTGTTTTTGAGTAGCTGCATTTTGTTCAGGCTGGGACAAAGTTGGAAAAACTATTTAAGGCCCCAAGTAAACAGGTTTAGAGTCCAGTTTCAGTAGGCCTAATAAATAACTTTGTCAACGTGAGTGAACAGTTTGAGAAGAGAGGAACTAGATGAGAGAGATGTAAATCTCCCTGATAATTTGTATATAGTGCCACATATTCAGAATTGAGATTTGAATACTTTTTTGTGTGTGAAAGGCAAGTACCCATTAATCTTGCAAAGGCAAATCCATTTTTATTCCACCATGGTAAGTTCAAGTGATCAGAACTGAACCAGAACTTTGTGTTTCATCAGGCCTACACCATCCACTACTTTGAAGTTGCTCCTACAGCTCTCTGTTCTTTCATCTATTACATGCTCATAACTTTTGGACTGTTAACCTTTACATAGGAATCATGTCTTGTGTGTTATGTTCATGTACCTGAAAATCCTCCTGTTCACACCAATTTCCAGCTATTCAAATCTGTTCTTAATATGTGGCTGATTCTATTTTGTCCTAAGGAAAGACTTGTTAGAAATCTCACAATCCAGTACTTTTACTCAGATTTGTTTCTTTGTAAGTTAATGATTCCAGAGTAGACCGAAACTATTTCAGTAGCTTGTTCTCTTGTGCCATTATGTTGTGTCCTGACACGCTGAAGTCAAAATATTCACAGGACTCAACCACATCATACTATGTAGAATTGAATTCCACATCGCTTCATGTGCCCCTTCCTGTGCCCAGTAGTTCTTTCCTTATCATGAGTAACATGATACTATGCTGCTTAATTCTTTACTTTGCCTTATCTTTGAACTCTTGGAGGATTGGGAGATATTTATTACCAAATTGTGTGATATTTATTACCAAAGTAACAGACCTTTTATTTGCCATACTGTGTTTTATGCCCTGTACTTTAGATGTTGCCTCTCCTGATGTGGTAATCTCTCAAAAAGGCCATATTTTTCATGTGGGTGCCTAAATTGTGTCCCCGCCAAAAGGGGAAATTTTAGCCACAATTACTTGTTTTGTGTTTATTACTTTAAAAGTCTGTCTTCGATGTCCACACTAGAAAATGTAGACTTAATGTGTTCTCTATTAATTTGGCTGAGCTTGTTAGAAATCTTGCGTTTTTGATTTGCTCAATTTCTGTATTATATGAATTTTCCTGTGGGCTTCATTGAAGAATCTAGGTAAATTCAAGTGTCAGAGGGGTAGCCATGTTAGTCTGGATCTGTAAAAAGCAACAGAGAGTCTTGTGGCACCTTTAAGACTAACAAGCAGATGATATGATGCCAGACTGGGGAATTTGGCAAAACTGGATCATGCCATCTTTGGTGCCATGGCCATATTGGCCATCTCCTACTTACCAATACCATATGAGAATATCTGATACTCTGGTGCTGGATCATCTTCCACTGGAACCTACAGATCTGATATGTACGGATCTGAGATGTAGGAAATGTTTCCCTTCTTTGGCACAGGATGCTCTCTTGGAAGAGGAGTACCAGGAAGGATCTCCACTCAATGAATCCCAAGATTTAATGAAACCAGAAAGTGGTTCATGCCCTGATGGCATTATGAGAGTAACAACAGCATTGTCTCCTTCAGAAGATGCAATTCAATTTCATGAACTAGTTGGTAGAATGATATCCATTTTAAAATTACCATCAGTGGCTTTGGAGGAGGGCACACATCCAGTTTTTGACATTTTGGGGTCTACTGCAAAGGCTTATGTTTTGTTCCCTATATTAGAAGGGCTCTGGTCTAATCCCTTTGGTCTAATCTGTCATCGTGCCAACCAGTTTCAAAAATACCACATGAAGGATTCTCTTGTTTTCACATATGCCCTCAGCCTAACTCTTTAGTTATACCTGCAACACTTCAAAAATCGAGGTGTGGTCTTCAACTCTCTACCCCTTATGATAACGTTGAACTCTGCAGGGAGAAGATTGTTTACTTCAGCTTCCTTTAACATGCAAGTAGCAAATTATCAAGCAGTGTGTGACACTGGTTGACCAGGTTATGTTAGAATGTATTCAGGTCAATTGACTTGTGTAGATCAAAATAACGGTTAGATATATTAAGTGTGTGTTCAGATGTTTAAACTTCATAAAACTTATGGGATGTTACATGTATTGTTTTTACTTATCTATTCCTGTCATAATATAATAGCAAACATTTACACAGTAAATACCACTGTAAGAAAATAACCCCTCAGAAATCAAAGAAAGCCTTGGGGAATGCTAATGAAGGACTTTATCAGAAAAGATGTTAATTCCAAAGTAAGTGGCCACTCTGGGGATGACCTGAAGTCAGAGACTCAAAGTGCATTCCTCATTCCCATCAAAGGAAAAGCCCAAGTGGGTAGAGAAACTCTGTCTGTCTTCTGTGAGAAGAAAATATAAATATGGATTATTTATTAATATAAAGAAAGAACCTTTATCTCTGGACTGTTTGGATTCTAATAGGGCAGAACAACTGACTGCCATATTTTGAGTCAGGAAAGAATTGTCCCCCAGCTCAGATTAGCAGAGACCCTGGAGGAGTTTTCACTTGCAGATTTAAACTAGAGCTAATGGTGGATTTTCTGTAACTTGAAGTCTTTACATCATGATTTGAGGACTTCAGTAATTCAGTCAGAGATTGTGGGTCTATTACAGGAGTGGGTAGGTAAGGTTCTGTGGCCTGCAATGTGCAGGAACTCAGACTAGATGACCATGATGGTCCCTTTTGGCCTTAAAATCTGAGTCTATCACTTCAGACAGATGGGTTTTTGACATAATAAAGGAAGGTTATATTATCCAATTCAAATCCCTTCTTTCATGCAACCTCTTCCTCCCCTCCCTTTCCAGTGACCCCTCCCATGAGAGATTATTAAGAGCAGAAATACAGATTCTGCTGCATGCAGTGGCTGTAGAAGAATTACCATTAATTCACAGAAACGAAGGGTTCTACTTCCATTAATTTTTAATCCTAAAAAAGAATGGAGGTGTCCAATTTTAGATCTCAGAGCTCTAAACAGATATATCAGATTTAAATTCAGAATGCTATCTCTGGCTCCCTGTCTATTCTGGATTTATTCGCTGATCTTGATCTCAAGAATTCATATTTCCATATCTCCATAAGATAATCTCCCTGCAAATATCTACATTTTGTTCTTGGTTCAGAGCATTTCCAATACAAAATCTTACCCTTTGGCCTCTCCACTGCACCCAGGGTTTTTATTAAACTCTTGGTTTTGGTAGCAGCTCATTTGAAGAGGCAAGGGATTTTCATCTTCCATTATTTAAATGACTGGGTGCTGAAAACTGCATCTGATGTTGGAATTAGAAAGAGCCATTTAGATGACCTGTTTTTCTGTTTGAGAACCTGGGTCTTCTCATAAACAAAGAAAGTCTTCTGATTCCATCTCAAAATATTTCCTTCATTGGGGCGATCTTCAACTCCATAAAAGAAAGGGCTTTCCTGCTGGAAAAGAGGTTTTTAAAAATAACCATCACCACACAGACACTCCTTTTACAACCCTCTCAGAGAGTAATGTATTTTCTGGCATTATTAAGCCTCATGGCATCTACAACATACAT
Organism: Trachemys scripta elegans; assembly: GCF_013100865.1. NCBI lineage: Eukaryota > Metazoa > Chordata > Testudines > Emydidae > Trachemys > Trachemys scripta. The sequence continues at coordinate 37,975,673 of NC_048301.1, forward strand.
GACTCCATATAGGAGGTTCAGAATGAGGCCTCTTCAACACTGGCTATTGAAGAACTTCAAACCCAATAAAGGGAGTATGCTAAAAATTCTCACCAAAATTTGGCTGTCTTGAAAGTGGTGGCTGGAACCATAGAATGTCCTCAAAGAGTGCTATTTGATCTATCACCTCCTTCATTAATAGTCACCACAGATATATCTGGGACAAGCTGGGGAACACATCTCTGCACCTTTTCATCTGAGGTCTGTTGAGCTACAGAGATTCCAGGTTGCACATGAATGTGTTAGAACTAAGGGCCATCCATCTGGCTCTCAACATGTTTCTTCCAGAGATACAGGATGCAGTAATTCAGGGAGGCATGGACAACACGTCTGCAGTATATTATTAGAACAAACAATCATCCCAGCTATCCAGTGAGGTGATAAAGCTTTGGGACTGGTGCATCCTATACAATGTTTACCCAATTGCCTTGCATGTCATGGAAGAACAGAACGAGGTCAGAGATCATCTGGACAGGGATTCCTAGCAGATACACTAGTGATCTCTAAAGGAGTTATTGATTCAGAACTTCTTCAGTCTTTGGGGGTTTCCGGCCATAGATCTGTTTGTCACTGGATTCAATATGAAATGAAATATGATTTTGCTCAAGAGTGGCCTTGAACAGTCTATCATTGATGGATGTATTTTTCCTAGATTGGGAAACAGGTTTGATGTATTGCATTTCCTACATTCCCTCTAATCCTCAAAGTTTTAAAGAAAATGAAACAAAATTTGACCAGGGTAATTTTGGTTGTTCCAGCATGGCTGAAACAACAGCGGTACACCAAATTACTCTCTTTATACAACAGCAAATACAAGATGCTTCCATTATCGACGGACTTACTGTCCCAGCAGGAGGGGAAGGTTTTCCACTCAGATTTCCAATCATTACACCTAATAGCTTGAGTGATAAGAATTTGCTGCACCTCAACAGAGCATGATCTTTCTAAATCTGTTAAATTCCTATTAATGTTTAAAAACCATCTACCAGAAAAAGCTACAATTTTAAATGGAAAAGATTTGTTATCTGGGCAAATGATAGGAATGTTGACCCAACCTCAGTCCCTATTAAACTTGTTTTGGAATACTTGTTTCACTTTTAAAAACAAGGGGTTTGTCTCTCTCCATGAAAGTCCACTTAGCAGCAGTAGCAGCATTCCATATTCACATTACGGAAAACCCATTTCCTCGCACAAGTTGGTGAGAATTTTTTTTTTAAAAGCTGATTTGAATTTGTATTTTCTGGTATAGGATTTGGCCCCTCTGTGGAATTTGAATTTAGTTTTAACAGTTTATTGCTCCCTCATTTGAACCTCTAGCAAGAACTGTTCATTGTTTCGTCTTTCTATAAGGACAGGCTTTATAATAGCAATCACTTCCACTAGAAGGATAGTGAGTGGCATGCATTGAGTGAACTCCCTCTCACCCATGCTACTTTTCAAAAAGACAAAGTAATTCTTAGATCATACTCTAAATTCCTTCCCAAGATGGTTTGAGTTTCATGTTACTCATAGAATCAGGTTACCTGTATTTTTCCCTAACCCTCAACAAGTAAAGGGGAAACTAGGCTAATTCCTTAGAATGCCACTGTATTATTTGGACAGAACGAGGGACTTCAGATTGTCTCCTAACTTATTTATCTTGTATGCTGGTACTTTTAAGGGTTGGGGCATTTTAACATAGTCCCTGTCTGAATGTGTATTGATAAAAGTGTTACGGAGGACACCCTCTCTTCCTTTTCCTCTTAGAGCCCTTTTTACTGAAGTGGTCGCTAAATCTGTAGCATTTGCTAAACATATTTCCCTGATTGAGATATTCTGGGCTGCTAAGACGTTATTTACAAGACATTATGGTTTGGGGATGTGGCAACCAGATCTGAGGTTCAATTTGGCAGAGCGGTACTTCAGTCATTGTTTATTTAGGATTCTGCTCCCTCGTTCTGTTTCATGGTACTGCTTGCCAAATTATCCTAAGAGTGGGGAATATGTAAAGGAGTCTCAAAGAAGATAAAAGGGTTGCTTACTTGTAACCAGAGTTCTTCAAGATAGACTTTGCTTATTCACAATTCCTACCTGCCTTCTCTGTGTCTGCAAAGTTCTACTTTTTGGGTTAATTGGTATTCCACTTTAGCTTTTGGAAAAAGCTGAGATAGCCGCTAGCTCCACGCCCTTTTTATAGCCACAACTTCAGAATGTTTGGAGAGAGCGAGTGACGAGGAGCCCTAACAAGACTAGAAGGTCTGCACCTGTTCTGCACATCCTAAGAGTGTGAATATGCAGAGTCCATCTAGAAGAACACTAGTTACAAGTAAGTAACCTTCATTTGCTAGGATGTAGTACATGTCTACCTCGATATAACGCTGTCCTCGGGAGCCAAAAAATCTTACCGCATTATATTGAACTTGCTTTGTGCGCAGCCCCGCCCCCCTGGAGTACTGCTTTACCGTGTTATATCCGAATTCTTGTTATATCAGGTCCCGTTATATCGGGGTAGAGGTATATATAGGTGTGCACATGCTTATATTTGTATTTTGAATTTTACCAACACTAGGTGGCCTTTGGACTAATAAAGGAATGCTTGTGTGGAAATTGAGTCATAACCTTCATAAAATTATTAGGAAAATTATTTCCAACATTATCATTCTGCCTTCCATATGTACACAATTTCACTTACATAGCACCATTTGCAGCCCAGTTAACTCAACAGTTCACAGGAGAATCAATCAGGTGACTTTCTTAAAAAAAATCTATGGGACGTTAATACATGTGCACCATGGGTTACATTTTAATAATCAAAAACAATTTTTGCTCCACCTTCATAAATCAGAACTTGAGTCACAATAAACAATGTAAGATTGGATTCTCCTTTTAAAACAAAACTTAAGAAAATATAGCTTCTATAGTAGTCAGCACTCTCAAAATGTCCTCACTAAATGTCGTCTGATTTTTGGCACAGATTTTACTCATTTCCAGTGTTAAGGGATTAGTTACAATCTCTATGCAGATTATAACATCAGTGCTTGTGCTCTGATTACAGGAAATGGCTTAACCAATGTGGTCGGAAGTGTTTCATTAAAGATAATCTCAGTCATCTAAATATATGATACCAAAATTATCGGCCTCCAAAACTGTCCCTTGTTCCAAGTTTCCATTTCCCAGCAACAGAAATTTCTTGCTGCACCTACAGGCATCATTTAACATGTTAGTACAGCAAGAATTCACAGGAGGGAGATTGCGTATTTTATTGCTACTAATTACATTTTACTTATGGTGCACTAGACATAGAAAAACAACATATTTGCATAACAGCCATACACACTATTCAACATAAGAACAGCAGTATTTAAATTAATTGCTTTTCTTCTTGTAATCCTCCCATTCAAGAATCTTCTACTCTAGGTCTAATGGTCACTGCTGATCTTTCTTCCTCTCTCTTCTTGTCCCTGTTCAACTCTTCCATTGATTCTAGATGACAAGACTCAGAATATATATTTTTAAAAGAAGCAGGTAATACAATGGATACTTGTTTGTTTTAGTATACACATACAAACTTAGCCTAGAGAATGAAAGCTACTTATTTCATGGGTAATAGTCTAAGTGATACTGACAGACTGAGAAAAGCATACAGCTCTTCTTACTGGTTAGGAGTAAAGCAAACAGTAAATATTTCAGACTAGTCTTTTAAATGATGGGATACATATGAATATTTCCACACCAGGAAGGAGTGGATGGATGCTTTCTGCCTGTGGTGCATTGTACACCTCTGCCCCGATATGACGCTGTCCTCAGGAGCCAAAAAATCTTACCACGTTATAGGTGAAAGCGCATTATATTGAACTTGCTTTGATCTGCCGGAGCATGCAGCCCCGCCCGCCCGGAGCGCTGCTTTACCATGTTATATCCGAATTCTTGTTATATCGGGTCGCATTATATCGGGGTAGAGGTGTATTTTAATGATGTAATTTCTACTCTTGTTACTGGGAAATACATTATTTACTGTTTTTATTTTTACAGTACACACAACTATTTTAAGCAGTTTGCAGAACATATAAAAAGGCATGTTTCCTGTCCCAAAGAGTTTACAATCTACATGTAAACATGGTGATGGGTGAAATGTACATGTAAATGTGATAATGGGTGATAGCAAATAGTAGGGAAAGGATGGGGAGAGGAAGGACAAGTGTGAGAAAGTGACTTTCCCACCTGCTCTAAGACAGTTACTTTGTTGAGTGGAGTTGGACTTTATTACTGTTGTTGTTAATTAGATAAAGTCCAGTCCAAGCCTTCTCCCAAAGGTTGGGTGTTCATAGCACAGGTCTATACAGTCTACCTTATAGGTTCTCTCAGACCCAAGATATCTTCTGTCAGATCAGCCTAGCTCTAATGCTTCCTCCCTTTCATTCCTTTCAGACGGAGGTCCCCCTCTCAAGGCTTCATGTTTCTGAGGCCAGCATCAGCCCTATGTCATAGACAGACCTTAGACACCTTCCTGCATAGTACAGCATAGCATCTGTCTGCTCCATTGCAATAAGGGTTCTTCTTCGAGTGATTGCTCCTGTGTATTCCACAGTAAGTATGCGTGCTTGCCACGTGCACCGGTGCCGGAAGTTTTTCCCTTAGCAGTATCCGTAGTGGGGGAGCACCGCTACGACCCCTGGAGTGGCGCCGATATATCGCGCCAAAAAGGGGGCTGCATGCTCCCCGCACCCTCAGTTCCCTCTTGCCACCAGTGAAGGTAGTCGGAACTTGCTCCAGCCTTGGCTGCAGCATTTATAGCCTTAGTGGTATCCAGTTTCACTGAACTTTCCTTGCTGAACTTTCTTTCATTAGTGCCTGGCTCGGGGCATGCCCCGTGGCCCAGGCTTCAAGTCGTGCGACTCTTGTCGCAACTCTATGTCCAGAAGCGATCCACACAATCAGCGTCTTCGCTGTCTGGGCGAGGCTCACATTAGTGAGAAGTGTAAAATTTGCTGCTCCTTCAAGCCGTGAACAAAGAAGGAGCGTGAGATCTGACTCTGAGCTCTCCTAATGGAGTCAGCATTGGCCCCGGCACCGGCGTGTCGGGTCAACCCCGCGCCGGGCACCACCTCTTCAGTGAGTAGCGAAGCACCTCCGGTGCGCCGTCCTGATTCCGTGCCCGGTACCGCGTCGTCAGTGCGCAGCAAGGCACCATCGACGAGCCGGCACTGCTCCCCTTCTAAGAAGCAAGGGAAGACTCAGCGGCGCCGGGAGAAAGAACGGGGTGAGGCCAGACCCGCGTTGGGCAGCCCACGACCCCCATCAGGACCGAGACCTCCGACTCGGGTGGAGTGGAGTAGTCCAGTGCCGTCCACGTGGGCCTCTCCAGAGGTGAGGATGCCTTCGACGCCAGAGGCAGCTCAGGCCGCGTGCGACATCCTTACGCTTCTGGTGCCGGGAGTGCCGCCTCAGTCGGGCCCCCGATCCCAGGGGAAACCGTCTCTAAGTGCCCCTCAACCTTCTCTGGACGTCTCCGAAGTTGAGGCGTCGTCCCGGCTTGAAGGGCCGAGCTGCGGACCGAGGCACGTCTCCACGCCGCGAGCAGGGTCATCTGTGAGCGAGCTTAACTCCTCCACTCCTGGGGACCGTAGAGGAGGTGCCAAAAGACGTCGTTCACTCCTCTTCGAGCTGTGCCCACAGGGACAGGTCTCGTCATCGTTGGTACTGGCATTCATACTCTGGCACCCCCCGTGGAAGGTGCCAGGCTCAGAGTTCGTCCTGGGAGTCCCAGGCACCGAGGCGTTGTGGCCTTGGGCACCGGAGAGAGTACAGGGACAGCACCCAAGACTCCTACCTGTCCTCCTCCTCCTCCAGGGGCCGGAGACGTCATGTTCGGGACCGCTCCAGCCATTCCTATGGCACTGTCCGTTCATCCCGAACCTCCGCTTCGGCACGCAGCCGTCCCTCGTCAAGCCGCTCGGTGCCTGAACCTGGTACTGTCACGCCTCATGGGGCCTCCCTTTGAGCCCTTGGCCACATGCTCCTGGTCCCACTTATCTGAGAAAGTGGTGTTTTTGGTGGCTATCACCTCAGCACGCAGAGTTTTGGAGCTTAGGGCGCTGACCTCAGAACCCCCGTACACTGTTTCCCATAAGGGGAAGGTCCAGCTTCGCCCGCACCCAGCCTTCCTGCCGAAGGTGGTCTCGGCGTTTCATATGGACCAGGACATCTTCCTGCCAGTCCTGTGTCCTAAGCCCCATTCCTCCAATGAGGAACGACGCCTACAGATGCTAGATGTGCGTAGGGCACTGATCTTTTACTTAGACCGAACAAGGCCATTCCGGAAATCCCCTCAGCTTTTCATTGCATCGGCCGAGCGCATGAGAGGGCAACCGGTTTCCACCCAACGGATCTCCCACTGGATCACCTCATGCATACGCACATGTTATGACCTGGCTGGGGTTCCCCCACCTCCTATTGTGAAGGGGCAATCGACGAGAGCCCAGGCCTCGTCAGCGGCCTATGTGCCTCATGTCCCTATTCAGGACATCTGCAGGGCTGCTACGTGGTCCTCTGTCCACACTTTTTCATCGCACTATGCGATCGTCTCCGAAGCAAGGGATGATGCGGGGTTTGGTAGGGCGGTGCTCCGCCCTGGTAACCCTTAACACTTATCATTTAGAACTCCTACCCACCTCCGTCAGGTATAGCTTGGAGTCACCTACTGTGGAATACACAGGAGCAATCACTCGAAGAAAGGACAGTTACCTGTTCTGTAACTGGCGTTCTTTGAGATGTGTTGCTCCTGTCTATTCCACATCCCACCCTCCTTCCCCTCTGTCGGAGTTGACTGGCAAGAAGGAACCGAGGGTGGGGGGAGCATGCAGCCCCCTTTATGGCACGATATATCGGCGCCAATCCAGGGTTCGCAGCGGTGCTCCCCCACTATGGATACTGCTAAGGGAAAAACTTCCGGCACCGGTGCACGTGGCGAACACGCACACCTACTGTGGAATAGACAGGAGCAACACATCTCGAAGAACGCCAGTTACGGAACAGGTAACTGTCCTTTACAGAAACACAAACCATGCATCTACCTCAATTTAGGCATGTGTATATCTTTGTAGTAAAATGCTGAAATGTCCCCTTGGGAAGTTTTTGTGGCTGAATTTCTGCTCTTGTGCTCAAAGTTCTTATTTTGTTTCTAAAAGTTTAAATATTTAAAGCTTGCCCAAAAGATGTATTGCCATAACTGCAAAGTTAGGTGATACAGAAGGAGATGTTTTTTTGGCCTGCTTGGAAAAAGCAATCAGATACCAAAGACACACTCATGAAAAGGATCTTGGCAGACATAGAAACAGCAGCTTTCAACAGATGCTCTCATAACAATTGCAACTAATTTTCCAACCGAGATATCACTGTAATGTAAAAGCATATTGGTAGAATAAAAAGCATAATGCAAGTGATGGTGCCAAGGATAATGAGAAAGTTTGTGTGCTCAGATTTTGTAAGTTAATCAGCTAAACACCTCATTTGCTTAGGGGCATCAGGTTGCTAAGTGGTATTAATTTTTACAAATACAAAAACACTAATTTAAAGGAAATCTAATTCCTTTAAACAACAAATCAAAACATCCTCGTCAAATAAAATTGCATTTAGATATATTATGTTGTGCAGCTTTTATAGATTTTTCTGGCCAAGTGGCCATTACTTTCCTTCTTACAGATTTCCCATCTTCAAATGAACTTTCCAGGTCAAACAAAAGTCTATTTTTAAATAACAATTTAGTTCTCAAGTTCAAATAGTTCAGTTGCTACTCGTGCATCTTTCCTTCTATTTTCTTTATAATTATTAGTTTGAATGATTATATTATTTCTTTCATGTCTCTATCTCCAGTTCATATTGGGGTCAGGTCACTAGTAGCCAGAAAATATTGTCATGTGATAGCTTCCTGCTGCTCTTTGTGATAGCTTCCTGCTGCTAAATTGGTGGTCTCAGTTCAGTTCCTAGTGCATAGGAACAACTATCATGGAAACCGCCAAAGTAGTTGATATGTTGTTGGAGGCGTCTTCGCTGAGGTTAAAAAACATGACGTGATGGTGATGGTGACAGAGTGGGGTATGTGTGGTAGAGGTAGGGGAGATCCCATCCAAAATAAGATTTGTTGCCCTTTGGTGGAAGGTATTTTTTAAAAATATACATTGTCACTACCCATGTTGTTCCCATTCTTTTGATAGAGGTGGTCATTGTTCACTGCTGTAAATTTTGCACCTTTCATCAACACTAAATAGACTTTTTGATGAAGCAAAAATATATGACATTAAAGCATTGTTTTTTAAAAAATCCTAGAGCACTATGTGCCATGTGAAATCGTCATAATCACAAATCAGTCCATGATGGTCACTGTAAAGCAATCCAGCTTTCAGCACACAATTATTATTTACTCCAGCAGTGTACTTAGTATTTTATAGAATGGGGGTGGCCAAACCATGGCTTGAGAGCCACATGCAGTCTTTTACAATTAAAGTGCAGCTTATGGAGCACCCCCCTCTCCCATTCTCCACCTATCAGACTAGGGTGGTGGGGCTTATGGCTTCATCAGGAGCGGGGCACACCTGTTGGGGCTTCAGTAGGAGAAGGGCCGAAGCCCCAGCAGGTGCACCTCATGGGGCTGAAGCCCAAAGACCCCCCCTCCTCACAGGGCAGAAGCCCTGAGCCGCACCACCCCACTGCAAAACTGAAGCCTTGCTCTGGCAGATGTCCCACTACTCTCAAACTCTGAAGATTGTCTTGTGGGGCTTGGAGGGTCAGTATTTCGTCACTTCTGTTATAGAACATAGATCTAAGCTACATTCCATGAATAAAAGGTTCTGAAATTCCTCCTAAGACAGTAATGTTTCAAAATAGGGAAGAAGGGAATTCTGTTGAAAAGCATACAAATAATGCTGAAATCAAGTCTTAAAAACTCCAGTGCCATTTAGGTTGCTTGTCATGATTTAGAAGGGTTTGTCAGTTGGGCTGGTCAATAATTTTCTATTACAATTGTTTGTTGAGGCAAAACTGGGTTTTTGGACTTTTCACAAGCTTATTTTTTTGCCAAAAAGAGTTCTTTCCATAAAATGTTTTGAATTTTTTGGATGAAAATATTTGTTTTTTCGAAAACAAATTGAAAATTTCTAGGTGTGGGTGGGGGATTTCTGCCTAGCTTTACTATCAGGGTTTACTATAGCTAAATAGATTTTCACTGATGGAAAGCAACATGATCAAGTGGGCTCAGAACAAGGGGGGTGGGGGAGAAGCCAGAAACTTCATGAGTTCTAATGTTAGCCCAGATTCTGGTTCACTCTGTGATTTTTGGATAGTCACTTATTCTCTGTGTGCCTTAGTATTTTCATCTGTAAAACGAGAATGATAATTGCATACCTCAAAGTGGTGGTGTGAGGATTAAAGTTAAGAAAGCAGTTTGAAAATGTGAAATAAAATTATTTATTTGTAAACTTGAGAGCAATTTGAATTAAATTTGTTTTTTTCTACTATTTTTCCTCTTTCATTGTTAGCACATTTTTTGTTGTTCACGTAATTGTTAGCCAGTGAGTGCAAAGTTGGTGGTATAAATTTATTTTTTACTTGACGGTGTAACCATGGTAAGATTAGGGCTTTTCTTTTTTCAGTGGAGCGCTCTACCATATCTTGTCTTTGCCCTTAACAGCACCTCTTTTATCTTCACATTGCGAGGAGATTTTCCATACCCTTGCAGTACTCCCGGGATTCCCTTGAAGGGGAGATGCCACCTTCTACCACTGGCTTTCCCTCAACTAGCTCACTGTCTCGCTTGGTTGCTCACTGCCTCTTTTAACAAGTTGATCGCTCTCCCCTTCTGAAGAACATAGCAGACACTCTTGTCAGCCTGCTCTCTTATAGGTCAGGGAAGGTGAGGAAGATTCCTCCAATTTCAGCTTTATAGCACAATATTAATCTGAGAAATATATATCTATATCTCAAATACCTGCCATTCCTTATAGCAGCTCTGTTCTTTTCATGGTAGTTCCATAGTAGCAGCAGTGGAAGTTTCTAGCATGGAATTTGCTTGGATATAGTTATACCCTGTTTTTAAAGAACGTGTAAAACACATTTACAAATAATATGAGCACTCAACCAGATATAAGAAAAAAAAGTTTGAAACTGCCATCTTCTATGGTGTCTCTTTTAATCTGCATATTCTTATAAGTGTGGTTTTACCAGAATGTAACAGTCTCATAGTTAGTCTTCATTTTGCAAAAGAACATTACTCTGTTTGACTTAAATTTATAATAGAAATGTTGCTGCCATAATGTCTGTTATGAGCATCTGTTAATTATACAATTGTCTCATTCTGGTTTCAAATATTTAAAGTATCTAAAACATTTCTCACACCACATTAATTCATTTTACAGCAGAGCCTGATGTGCAGCAAGGTTAAGAAAATTGTTTTGGGTTGGTTTTGACCTTCAAAATTCAGTCAGTTGTGGTGTGTAGGATATAATATGTAGATCTTTCAAACATGCCTTTTAAATTTTCAAATCTTCCATAGCTAGCCTTGAAGTGGAATTGTCAATTAATTTTGTATTCAATTTAAAACAAGTAAAGGCAACATTAAAGAAAAATAAATCTTCCAAGTTATGTAACTTTTTTAAAAGCAGCTTAGTGCTAAAAAAATGGAAATGAAAATAGTAAATATTCTCTTACTTGATAAAAGAAAAGAATATTTTTTGACTACTAATAATGCATTAATTGGGTTAGAGTCTTCTGTTCAAACAGGTTTTTCAAAAGCTAGCACCATTTTCTTTCTTTTTATCCAGCCCCATCAATCAAAGGGCAATTTTCTCTTTTTGAGTCTGTAACGTGGATATCTTCCTTGTTCTGAATAGAATTCTTATTGATGCCCAGTGGTAGTGTATGTGGAAAAGCTATAGATAGATCCAAAGTGAATTAAGAGAATTTGGCCCTCCAACTTCTTTCAGGATTAGTTAATCTGATTTTGGTAATTGTTGAACAAGTCCTGTGCAGTCATTGTTGTCTTGTTTTTTGAAAAAAAAAATCTGTAAATTTCTGGTGATCAGAGGAAACCTTACTGCACTGCATCGGTGACAGATACTTGGGGCTTGTTTACACAGCAAATTACTGTGCATCAGTTTCTGACACGTAAAATTTAAACGGTTGTAGAGCAGTTTTTAAATTAAGGGCTGGGGGAAAGCCGACAGGTGGGACGGAGCTCGTGGTTCGGACAGAGACATCCCTTAGAGGAGGATCTATGAATGGAGATTCTCTGTATCCCAGTAAGGCAGAGAGGATAGAAGATGATAAAATACGGGTAGAATCTGATGAGAAACAGTCAAATAGAATCCCAGTCAATTACATTACATAATGGCAGACAGCTAAAAAGTGACAATTTTTTTTAAGTGCTTATATACAAATGCTAGAATTCTAAATAACGAGATGGGTGAATTTGAGTGTCTCATATTAAATGAGGATATTGCTGTAGTAGGCATCACAGAAACTTGGTGGAATGAGAAGAACAGGAGTACTTGTGGCACCTTAGAGACTAACAAATTTATTAGAGCATAAGCTTTCGTGGACTACAGCCCACTTCTTCGGATGCATATAGAATGGAACATATATTGAGGAGATATATATACACACATACAGAGAGCATAAACAGGTGGGAGTTGTCTTACCAGCTCTGAGAGGCCAATTAATTAAGAGAAAAAAAACTTTTGAAGTGATAATCAAGCTAGCTGAGTACAGACAGTTTGATAATAAGTGTGAGAGTACTTACAAGAGGAGATAGAGTCAATGTTTGTAATGGCTCAGTCATTCCCAGTCCTTATACAAACCGGAGTTGATTGTGTCTAGTTTGCATATCAATTCTAGCTCAGCAGTCTCTCTTTGGAGTCTGTTTTTGAAGTTTTTCTGTTGTAATATAGCCACCCGCAGGTCTGTCACTGAATGACCAGACAGGTTAAAGTGTTCTCCCACTGGTTTTTGAGTATTTTGATTCCTGATGTCAGATTTGTGTCCATTAATTCTTTTGCGTAGAGACTGTCCGGTTTGGCCAATGTACATGGCAGAGGGGCATTGCTGGCACATGATGGCATATATCACATTGGTAGATGTGCAGGTGAACGAGCCCCTGATGGTATGGCTGATGTGATTAGGTCCTATGATGATGTCACTTGAATAGATATGTGGACAGAGTTGGCATCGGGGTTTCTTACAAGGATAGGTTCCTGGGTTAGTGGTTTTGTTCACTGATGTGTGGTTGCTGGTGAGTATTTGCTTTAGGTTGGGGGGTTGTCTGTAAGCGAGGACAGGTCTGTCTCCCAAGATCTGTGAGAGTAAAGGATCATCTTTCAGGATAGGTTGTAGATCTCTGATGATGCGCTGGAGAGGTTTTAGTTGGGGGCTGAAGGTGACAGATAGTGGTGTTCTGTTATTTTCTTTGTTGGGCCTGTCTTGTAGGAGGTGACTTCTGGGTACTCGTCTGGCTCTGTCAATCTGTTTTTTCACTTCAGCAGGTGGGTATTGTAGTTTTAAGAATGCTTGATAGAGATCTTGTAGGTGCTTGTCTCTATCCGAGGGATTGGAGCAAATGCGGTTATATCTTAGAGCTTGGCTGTAGACAATGGATCGTGTGGTGTGTCCTGGATGGAAGCTGGAGGCATGTAGGTAAGTGTAGCGGTCAGTAGGTTTCCGGTATAGGGTGGTATTGATGTGACCATCGCTTATTAGCACAGTAGTGTCCAGGAAATGGACCGCTTGTGTGGATTGATCTAAGCTGAGGTTGATGGTGTAGAAGCACTTTATACCAATATTCCACATGAGGATGGACTACAAGCTGTCAGGAACAGTATCCCTGATGAGGCCACAGCAAGCCTGGTGGCTGAGCTTTGGACTTTGTCCTCACCCACAACCACTTCAGATTTGGGGACAACTTATACCTTCAAGTCAGTGGCACTGCTATGGGTACCCGCATGGCCCCACAGTATGCCAACATTTTTATGGCTGACTTAGAACAACGCTTCCTCAGCTCTCGTCCCCTAGTGCCCCTCCTCTACTTGCGCTACATTGATGACATCTTCATCATATGGACCCACGGAAAGGAGGCCCTTGAAGAATTCCACCTGGACTTCAACAATTTCCACCCCACCATCAACCTCAGCCTGGACCAGTCCACAGAAGAGATCCACTTCCTGGACACTACAGTACAAATAAGTGATGGTCACATAAACACCACCCTATACCGGAAACCTACTGACCGCTATACGTACCTACATGCCTCCAGCTTCCATCCAAGACACATCACACGATCCATTGTCTACAACCAAGCCCTAAGATACAACCGAATTTGCTCCAACCCCTCAGACAGAGGCAAACACCTACAAGATCTTTATCAAGCATTCGTAAAACTACAATACCCACCTGGGGAAGTGAGGAAACAGATTGACAGAGCAAGACGGGTACCCAGAAATCACCTAGTACAGGACAGGCCCAACAAGGACAATAACAGAACACCACTGGCCATCACATACAGCCCCTAGCTAAAACCTCTCCAGCGCATTATCCACGATCTACAACCTATCCTGGAAAATGATCCCTCACTCTCACAGACCTTGGGAGGCAGGCCAGTCCTCGCTTACAGACAACCCCCCAACCTGAAGCAAAGACTCACCAGCAACTACACACCACACCACAGAAACACCAACCCAGGAACCTATCCCTGTAGCAAACCTTATTGCCTACTCTGTCCCCATATCTACTCGGCAACAGCATCAGAGGACCCAACCACATCAGCCACACCATCAAGGGCTCATTCACCTGCACATCCACTAATGTTATATATGCCATCATGTGCCAGCAATGCCCCTCTGCCATGTACATTGGCCAAACCGGACAGTCCCTCCACAAAAGAATAAATGGACACAAATCGGACATCAGGAATGGTAACATACAGTAAGTGAACACTTCAATCTCCCTGGTCGTTCTATTACAGATTTAAAAGTCACTATCATTGAACAAAAAAACTTCAGAAACAGACTTCAAAGAGAAACAGCAGAACTAAAATTCATTTGCAAATTCAACACCATTAATCTGGGCTTGAATAGGGACTGGGAGTGGCTAGCTCATTACAGAAGCAGCTTTTCCTCTCCTGGAATTGACACCTCCTCATCTATTATTGGGAGTGGACTACATCCACCCTGATTGAATTGGCCCTGTCAACACTGGTTCTCCACTTGCGAAGTAACTCCCTGCTCTTCATGTGTCAGTATATAATGCCTGCATCTGTAACTTTCATTCTATGCATCCGAAGAAGTGAGGTTTTTACTCACGAAAGCTTATGCCCAAATAAATCTGTTAGTCTTTAAGGTGCCACCAGACTCCTTGTTGTCCTTATCACTACCGTTTTCCAGCTGCTGGCCTGTGAGTTTAGTAAAGTTTAACATGGAGGGGCTTTGGTTCACTTTGGTCTAGGGGGGGGGGGGGGGGGGGGGGGGGGTTCTCTTGTTCTTCCACCCCCCCCCCCCGAGTTACCTAGGGTGATGCCTAGTGACACCAACAACTCCCTCCTTTGAGAACACTCAAAAGGCACCGGCTTGAGTTTTCTCATAATTTGAGGACAAAATGTGATTTAAGGCCATGATCTTAGGATCATTGATTAAAGGGAAAAAGGAGGTGTCTTAACTTCTAGAGGTGGTACATACTTTAACCATTAAATATTTCAGGCATGAGAAGAGAGCTAGGGTGAGGAAACAAAGTACGAGACCAGTAAGCAGGAGGCGGACAAGACCACCTCCCAAGCCCCCTAGGCTAGGAAGCCAGCTCCAGAGGGTATCAAATAGGGTGGGTTCCTGTTCCTGGGCCTTCCACTGATTGAAGGCCTGTTCAGAGGACAGGATGTGCTTGTTAATGTCCTCTGCGTTATTTGGGACGTATGTGCAGCATTCATTACCGATAAGGGCACATGCTCTGCCCTGGGAGGCGAGGACATAATCCAGGGCCTGGCGATTTTGCAGAGCCAGCAATCGAAGCTAGTACAGCTCGGAGCTTATGCCTTTTTCTATGGCCAGGGTGTCATTGGCAAACTGGATAAGGAATACAGAGAGCCTTTTATAGAGCTGGGCCAGTCGTCCCATGCCATAGGACGGGAGGAGAATCATACCAAGTCGATCTCCTTAGCTAATAGGTTCAGGGGTGTCATATAGAGACTGGTGCCGTCGCGGACGGCCACTTGGGGTCTGGGGGAGAACTCACAGAGGAGGGGCCAGAAACCCTAGGTAACAGCTACCATACCAGCGGTTGGGCAGTGTCTTATAGGTGCTGTGGCCACATATATAATTTGGCCATTCCCTAACATGGAATTGTGGCCACTTTTACTTAGGCTTGCTGTGTATTGTAAAAAGGTTCGGGGCACGTCACCCACCCGGTGACCTGTGGCATTATATGGGGGCATACTGATGTTAGCATCAGGGGACAGGTAGTATTGGCAGGTACTGTTGCCGGCAAACCACCAGGGAAGGGTGCCGGTGTTGTTTTGCTTAGATTCTTCGTAACATAACAGGCCCACAGGGGATGAGGCTAATTTAATGGCTTGTGGAATGGTGGTAGCATTACTAAATGGCCTCCAGGTGTCATTTCCTAGCAGGCTAAAGGGGGCTTCTATGGTGCAGTTTTGTTTTACCGCTTCGTCCCCAAGCTTAGAAGAGTTCCACACCAGCCAGAGCTGACAGGTGTCGGACCAATTGTGGGGAATGGCTCTCCAGGGTAGCCCTGCCGAATGGTGAGGGATTTGGGAACATATCCAACAATTGAAGAGATTGAATTCCCGAGCAAAGGCAACCTTCAGGGCCTCATATGTGTTTGTTTCCAAGTTGTTAGGGATTCCTCCCCATCCCGCATGTGCTTGGGGGGAAATGGGAGTTAACGAGAGGAATGCTCCCATGGCACAAAGCAGCATGGTGGCAGACCCTGGATCTGAACCCATGCTGTAATTACAATTCCCCAAATGCCCACAAAAGAATAATTACCAACAGCAGACAGATTAGAAACAAAAGGGACCAGGCCAATAGGTTAAGCTGGCCACCTGAAAACAAACACAACCAATGCTCAGAGTTCTCGCAGAGAGTGCGCTGCAACTGTCCAAAGGGAGCACAAGGCATTCCCAGCAAACCTTATTGCCATTTAAATAACAGTTTAAGTCCCAGATTGTCGCTGGAAGTTTTTTCAGCAGGCTGGACGGTCCACTGTTCAGGAGCGGGCACTGCTTTCAGACTGGAGTGATGAATCCAGTTCTTGTGTTCTTCGACCTTTGCTGCTGTATGGGAAACCAACAGGACGGTGTGGGGTCCCTTCCACCACTCTTGGAGAGGCTTGTCCTTCCAGGTCCGAACGAGTACGAAATCACCTGGCTTCAAGGAGTGGACAGGGGCATCCAGCAGAAGAGGCTGTGAATCTTTGGTGTACCTGTGAAGAGAAGAAAGAACAGCAGACAGAAAGCACATGTACTGAAATAAGAAACCGTACCCCATTTCCCACTCCCCTGCCAGAACCGGTGTACCGTTCAAAGGCCATGCCCTTCCAAACATAATCTTGAAGGGACTGAGCCCTAATCTGCCCTTAGGGAGAGCATGGACGCGGAGCAAAACGAGGGGCAAAGCATCAGGCCATCGAAGAGAAGCCTCCTGACAGACCTTTGAGAGGTGTCGCTTATGAGTCTGATTTGTACGCTCCACTACCCCAGTGGCCTGTGGTTGCCATTGCGTGTGGAGCTTCCAGGGGATCTGTAGGGCATCCGATATCTTTTGAACAACTTGTGACGTGAAGTGTGTTCCGTTGTCAGATTCCATCCACTGGGGGAGCCCGAAGTGGGGAATGATCTCCTTGACAAACTTGAGGGCCACCGTTTTGGCAGTGTTGTTACGGCATGGGAAGGCTTCGGGCCATCCGCTGAATCAATCCACCACGACGAGGAGGTATCTGAACCCTTGGGTCCGGGGGAACTCAGTAAAATCTATTTGCCAAACCAATCCCAGGCCTGGGGTAGGTTCCAGAGTAGCTGGTGGCACTGACACTCCCAGTCAAGGGTTATTCTTTTGTCAGAGCAGACATTCAGCCTGTACCTGCGATGCTATGAATCTAAGTCCTGAGGTTAGAAAATATTTACTCATAAGCTGGGTAAGAGCCTCCTCCCTGCCAGCGTGGGTGGTTTGATGCAACTGCTGCAGCACCGGCCGGATCAGGCCCTTCGGTAAGAGGATTTTTCCTTCCGTGGAGTGGAGCCATCCCTCCTTCTTCTGGAGACCGAGCTTGTCGGCCAGTTTTCTTTCATCAAGGGAGTACTGAGGGGCTGCAAGCTCACCTACTGATGGGATGAGAGCATGCATATGGGCATCTTCAGCTTCCAGTGGTTCCAGGGTAGCAGCTTGCTTGGCCTCCCTATCCGCCCTGGCATTACCCCTAGCCACATCTTGATCTTCCCTTTGATGAGCCTTACAGTGTACCACCGCCACTGCCGAGGGGAGTTGTACAGCTTCCAGGAGCCAGAGAATCTGGGGTCCGTGCTTGACCGGAGAGCCTTGGGCTGTCAGCATTCCTCTCTGCTTCCACAGACCTGCATGAGTGTGTAGCACTCCAAAAGCATATCTGGAATCAGTAAAAATGTTAACTCTCTTTTTTCCTTTTTGACAGTTCAAGTGCACGGGTTAAGGCTACCAATTCAGCCAGCTGGGCTGATGTCCCAGCAGGCAAACCCTCTGCTTCCACGGTTTCATGGAGAGTTACAACAGCATAGCCCGCCCTCCTTTGCCCGTTTATAACTGTACTACTGCCGTCGATATACCACTCATAATCAGCATTCAGGAGCGGTTGATCTTTTAAGTCCGGGCGGCTGGAGTATTGGGCATCTCTGATATCCAAACAGTCATGTTCCTGCTCCTCTGTTTCTGGCAACATGGTGGCTGGGTTGAGGGAGGGGCAGGTCTATAGGGTAACTTCAGGATTTTCTAAAAGTTTGGCCTGATACCGGGCCTACCTGAGCCTGGGTAAGCCAGAGACCACCCTTAGTGTCCAGCAGGGCTTGGACTATATGGGGAGTATACACTTGCACAATTCCCTCCAGTGTCAGTTTTTCAGCTTCCCCAAGCACTAGGGCAGTTGCTGCGACCACCCGTAAGCATGCCGGCCACCCCTGGGCAACTTGAGCCAGTTGTTTGGAAAAGTAGGCCACGGGATGTTTCCAGGTGCCTAATAACTGAGTAAGCACTCCCAGGGCCACCCCTTTTCGTTCATGAACGTACAGTTGAAATGGCTTAGAGAGGTCTGGCAGACCCAGGGCTGGGGCTTCTATCAGTTTCCTTTTTAAAATCTTAAATGGCTTGTCGGCTTCTGAGGACCAGTGAAAGGGGTCGTGATCTGCTCCCTTAACGCATTTGTACAAGGGTTTAGCCCACAGTCCAAACTCTGGGAACCATATTCTGCAGAAGCCTGCCATACCCAGAAATGCCCTAAGCCGTTTACAATTGCTTGGGATAGGAACTTGGCAGATAGCTTCCTTCCTTTCATTTGAAAGCTGATGCTCCCCCTGCCTTTTGTGAAACCTTAAGTATTGTACTTCTGGGAGGGCAATTTGAGCCTTACTCCGTGCTACTCGATAGCCTCGGAGTCCAACAAAGTTCAGGAGGCTCACAGTGGCTTTAAGGCAAAGGGTTAGACCCACAGCGGCAATTAACAAGTCATCTACATATTGCAGGAGGAGGACCTTATCCTCATTGTCCCACTCCTCCAAATCTCTGGCCAGGGCCTGGCCAAAAAGGGTGGGGGAATTTTTAAATTCCTGGGCCAACACTGTCCAGCAAAGCTGCTTTTTAACCCTTCTTTTGTCCTCCCACTCGAAGGAGAAAATTTCCTGAGATTGGGAGTCGACCGGAATCGTGAAGAAAGCGTCTTTTAAATCTAGGACCGAAAAATGGGTACACTGCCCCCCTATAGAGGCCAACAGTATATACAGGTTTGGAACAAGGGGGTGCAGAGTCTTAACCCGCTCATTAACCGCCCTCAGGTTCTGTACCAGCCGACATGTGCCATTGGGCTTTTGTACAGGCGAGATGGGAGTGTTCCAAGCTGACTGGCATTCTCGAAGTACCCCGTACTTTAGGAACCAGTCTATAGTCTCTTGCAGTCCCTCTCTGGTTTCCCTTTTGATCGGATACTGCCGGATTCGCACCAGGCCTTTTCCTGGCAAGAGCTGAACATTAACAGGAGTTTGATGGGCTGCCTTTCCTGGGACCCCAGACGCCCATACCAGAGGATATACCTGGTCCTCCCACTGGCTGCACTCTGGGGCTTGCATGGCTGAGGGCTCAATTGCACGGGTCATTATCCAGGCATTCTTGGGGGGTAAGGTAAGGGTTACTTAATCTTGGGTGAAATGCAGGGTGGCGCTTAAGCGACAAAGCAGGTCCTGTCCCAGTAGAGGCATTGGACAGTCGGGGAGGTAGACCAGTTTGTGAGATAGAGTTCTGTTTCCCAAAGCGCATTCCGCTGGGGCATACACTGGACACTTGGTTCCTTTCCCTGTGGCACCCACTACGGTGAGGGACTCTGCCACAGGCAGCTGAAGGGGTTGGTTTACGGCGGTTTGTGCCACCCCAGAGTCTACCAAACAGTCTATTTCCGAATTTCCCACCCGCATTTTTACTCGGGATTCCGGAGGCAGGATGGTCCGTCTCCCCTGACACCCCTATTCGTGATCCTCCACTGCCATCATAGGGGCGCTTTCCATCTCGGGGCAGTCATTTTTCCAATGTCCCTCCAGCCAGCATATAGCACACTGATTGCGACCCAGACGCCTTTCCTGCGGGCCAAGGCGCCCGCGTCCACGGCCCCTTACTCCTCGGCCCCTGCCGCCTTCCCGTGGCCTTTCCTTAGTGCCGGCCTGCACTGCCGCTACCATCATTTTAACTTGCCTCTTTTCTTTTTCTCCCTCTCTAAGGGTATGTCTACACTACGAGAGTAGTTCGATTTTACTGAAATCGAATTAGTGGAACCGATATTACAAAGTCAAACATGTGTATCCACACTAAGAACAGTAATTCGACTTCGTGAGTCCACACTAACGGGGCAAGCATCGACATTGGAAGCGGTGCACTGTGGGCAGCTATCCCACAGTCCCCGCTGCCCATTGGAATTTTGGGTCGAGCCCCCAATGCCTGCTGGGGAAAAAATGTGTCGAGGGTGGTTTTGGGTAACTGTCGTCATTCAACTGTCACTCCCGCCCTCCCTCCCTGAAAGCGCCGGCGGGCAATCAGTTCGCGCACTTTTCTGATGAGTGACAGCGCGGATGCCACAGCACTGCTAGCATGGAGCCCGCTGCGACCATCATTGCAGTTATGGCCGTTGTCAACACCTCGCACCTTATCATTCACCTTTTTCAGAGGCAGATGCTGAGAAATCGGGCGAGGAGGCTACTGCAGCGCGGTGAGGACATTAAGTTTGAGAGGGGCACAGACCTCTCGCAAAGCACAGGACCCCGCGCCGTGGACATCATGGTGGCAATGGGTCATGTTGATGCTGTGGAACGGCGATTCTGGGCCCGGGAAACAAGCATGGACTGGTGGGAACGCATAGTGCTGCAGGTCTGGGATGAATCACAATGGCTGCGAAACTTTTGCATGCGTAAGGGAACTTTCCTGGAACTTTGTGAGTTGCTGTCCCCTGCCCTGAAGCGCAAGGACTCTCGGATGCGAGCAGCCCTGACTGTCCAGAAGTGAGTGGCCATAGCCCTCTGGAAGCTTGCAATGCCAGACAGCTTCCGGTCAGTCGCGAATCACTTTGGCGTGGGCAAATCTACCGTGGGGGTTGCTGTGATGCAAGTAGCCAACGCAATCATTGAGCTACTGCTCTCAAAGGTAGTGACCTTGGAAACGTGCAGGTCATCATAGACGGCTTCACCACGATGGGATTCCCAAACTGCGGTGGGGCTATAGATGGAACTCACATCCCTATCCTGGGGCCGGAGCACCAGGCCAGCCAGTACATTAACAGAAAGGGCTACTTTTCAATGGTGCTGCAAGCACTGGTGGACCATAGGGGACGTTTTACCAACATCAACATCGGAAGGCCGGGCAAGGTTCATGACGCTCGTGTTTTCAGGAACTCTGGTCTGTTTAGACGGCTGCAGGAAGGTATTTACTTCCCGGACCACAAAATAACTGTTGGGATGTGGAGATGCCTATAGTGATCCTCGGGGACCCAGCCTACCCACTAATGCCCTAGCTCATGAAGCCCTATACAGGCGCCCTGGACAGTGAAAAAGAACTCAACTACCGGCTGAACAAGTGCAGAATGGTGGTGGAGTGTGCTTTTGGACGTCTCAAGGGGAGATGGAGAAGCTTACTGACTCGCTCTGATCTCAGTGAAACCAATATCCCCATTGTTATTGCAGCTTGCTGTGTGCTCCACAATCTCTGTGAGAGCAAGGGGGAGACGTTTATGGCGGGGTGGGAGGTTGAGGCACATTGCCTAGCTGCTGATTACGCACAGCCAGACAGCCGGGCAATTAGAAGAGCCCAGTGGGACGCGCTGTGCATCTGGGAGGCTTTGAAAGCTAGGTTCCACAGTGAGCAGGGTAACCTGTGACTGTTAAGTTTGTTTAAAGAGAAGCTGAACCTGCCCCCGTTTCTTTACCCACTTAATGTTGACTATCCTCTCCAGTTACATACCCCCCTCACTCCGTTGCCCCCCTTCCAACACACCTTTAAAAATAAAATAAATGGAACTTTGTTCATTAACACCATTTTCTTTATTAAGGGTTTCGTAGTAAAGGGTTGAAACTGGGACGCAGACTGTGGTGGGGAGCGGGTGTAGTGATGGAAAGGACGCTTCTAAACTCGAGGAATGACAGGCTCCTGCTCCTAGAGCAGTCCGCAGTGGTGGACTGGTTGTTTCAACGGAGCCTGCCACCCCTCCTTTTCGGGACTCTGTGGGGGCTATATGACTTTGTGGCGGGGGAGGACTGTTACAGATCCCCTGCTGCGTGGCTCTGTCATCCAGGCTAAGGACCGCTGCATAAGATCTGTAACCACCCTCCCCCACCACAAACTCACGTAGTGCCTCCCACAGAACATGAAAACCACCTGCCAGACTGACCAGGGTGCCTAGTGACTGCAATGTGTGTGTGACCTGCTGCTGAACCTGCCCCCGTGTCTGTACCCTGGTAAAGGTGACTGTCCTCTCCAGTTACCAACCCTCTTTCCCCCCTTCAAACACACTATCCTCTAAAAGAACCTGACGGAAACAGTAATTAACAGAAACGTATTTTTTATTAACAACTACACAGGTAGGGGATGACACTGGGACGGGGTCTTGGGTGAGGTGCTTTTGGAGTGAAGGAAAGGACTTATCAAAACTTTGGGAATGAGAGCTGTCTGGTACTTGAGCAGTCTGCAGGGGTGGAGTGACTGTTTTCACAGCCCCTGCCGCCCCTCCTTCTTGGGACTTTGGGTGAGGGGGGGATAGGACTTTGTGGCGGGGAGGGCGGTTAGAGAGAGACTGCAGCGGGGCTCTGTCCTCCTGCCTCCGGTCCTGCAGAAAATCTACAAGGCGCCGGAGTGTGTCCGTTTGCTCCCTCATTAATCCAAGCAGCGTTTGAGTCGCCTGCTGGTCTTCCTGCCACCACCTGTCCTCCCGTTCACTGTGTGATCGCTGGTATTGCGACATGTTCTCCCTCCACTGGGTCTGCTGTGCTGCCTCGGCTCGGGAGCAGCCCATAAGTTCGGAGAACATCTCATCCCGTGTCCTTCTCTTTCGGCGCCTAATCTGCGCCAGCTTCTGGGAGGGGGATGCCGGGGTAGGTCGGGAGACACTCACAGCTGTGGGATGGGAAAAAGGGAGTGAATTCCTCACAAAGATACATTTTTGTGAACAATGAACATAGTCTTTTTCTGTGAACAAGACCATGCTCAGCACCTATCACATGCGCACTCAGGACAAGGTTGAATTTTTGGCCTTCCCATTCACTGCCTGGAGTCTTGGAGTACAGATCACACAAGCGGGGCAGGACAGCGGAATTCGGGTAGCAGGCGGACATGGTAAACCGTAGACTTTTGGCTGCTGAAAGCTTAATTTATAGCAGTGCCCTCCTTTCACGTTCAAAGCAATGCCCCTAGCGTTGGCCAGTTCTTGCTGCCGGCAATCTGGCCAGCATGAACTCTGCCCCGTCCCACCCCCCTCGTGGCTGTCCCCGGGAAAGATCCCTGTATGCTGCCCCTGTCCCGCCTCCACCGCGTGGCTGTAAACCGCCGGTTACAGTTATGTAAAGGAACAGGCAATCAGTCCCAATACTAACGTTCCCCTAATTTAAAGCAGGTCACCATGAGTGATATCACTCTGATGAGGATTTCGGAGACAGAGACAGACCGCATGCTGCGTGAATGCCAGCAAAAACCAGGGCCGTATGAGGCCATGCTGTGTGAGGCACTGATCCCGGAGTACTTGCTGCTAGCCTGGCACAGAAAAGTTTCCTACCATGGAGGACACAATAAGGCCGCTCTCTCCAGAAACCTAATGCAAAGGCTTTCAAATTACCTTCAGGAGAGCTTCGTGGAGATGTCCCAGGAGGATTTCTACTCTATCCCAAGACATATTGACAGAATTTTCCAGTAGTTGCACTGGCAAGGACTAAAAAGTAAAGCGCCTAGGGCAAAGTAATCATGAAAAACCCATTGTTAATATTCCATTCCTGTTCTGATCAAAATAAATGTTTACATGTTTAAAACACTTACCGACTGATGTTTCCCCTGATTCAGGGTCAGGGTTAATGCCTTGGGAGGGTTAGTAAGGGATATCCGTGAGGGTGATGAAGAGATCCTGGCTGTTGGGGAAATCAGCGTTGTATGCACTGTCAACTGCCTCGTCCTCATCTCCTTCCTCATCTTCCCTGTCCGCGAACATCTCCGAGGAAGCGGCCGTCGACAATACCCCATCGTCAGAGTCCACGGTCACTGGCGGGGTAGTGGTGGCGGCTGCACCTAGAATGGAATGCAGTGCCTCGTAGAAACGGCATGTCTGGGGCTGGGATCTGGAGTGTCCATTTGCCGCTTTGGTCTTCTAGTAGCCTTGTCTCAGGTCCTTGATTTTCACGCGGCACTGCGTTGCATCCCGGCTGTATCCTCTCTCCGTCATGGCATTGGAGATCTTCTCGTAGATCTTCACATTCTATTTTTTCGATCGCAGCTCCGAAAGCACCGACTCACCGCCCCACACAGCGATCAGATCCAAGACTTCCCGATCAGTCCATGCTGGGGCCCTCTTTCTATTCTGCGATTGCATGGTCACCTCTGTTGGAGAGCTCTGCATCGTTGCCAGTGCTGCTGAGCTCGCCACGATGTCCAAACAGGAAATGAGATTCAAACTGGCCAGACAGGAAAAGGAATTCAAATTTTCCCAGGGCTTTTCCTGTGAGGCTGGTCAGCGCATCCGAGCTCGGACTGCTGTCCAGAGCGTCAACAGAGTGGTGCACTGTGGGATAGCTCCCGGAGCTATTAGCGTCAAATTCCATCCACACCTACCCTAATTCGACATGGCCATGTCGAATTTAGTGCTACTTCCCTCGTCGGGGAGGAGTACAGAAATCGATTTAAAGAGACCTCTGTGTCGAACTAAATAGCTTCATTGTGTGGACGGGTGCAGGGTTAATTCGATTTAACGCTGCTAAATTCGACATAACCTCCTAGTGTAGACCAGGCCTAAGGGTATAAGCCCTATTTGCGGTTTCCAGGATCTGGGCCATGGACATGCCCATTAAATCCTCCTTTTTCTGTAGTTTCCTTTTAATGTCAGGGACAGCACGGCTGGTAAAAATACCCTTTATAATTGCCTCAGTTGCTTGATTGTCAGGATTTGCATTAGTATTTTGTTGGATAGTGTCCCTAATATGCTGCAGAAAAGCAACTGGACTTTCCTTTGGCTCCTGTATTAGCTCATACGGCCTGGCCCAATTGTTGTGTCGGACAGCCGAATGGCGTAGACCATGTAAAAGCAGTTCTTTGTAGGAGGTGAGACGGGTTTGGCCCGCAGGGTCATTAGGGTTCCACCTGGGATCTGCTAGGGGGATCATGTCCGCGGGCACCGGGACGTGATTTGGATCCAGGTCATGTCTCTGCTGTGTCTCCTCCTTTGCTTTGGACATAACCTGATTCTGCTCCACCTCAGACAACATGGTCCTCATGAGGATATTACAGTCATCCCAGTCAGGCTTGTGGCTGGCCAGACACCCTTCAAAAACTGAGATAAACTTGCTTGGGTTTGTGGAGAATTCCCCTTCCTGTGCCTTAAAGGCTGCTAGGTCGACTGGGTTAAAAGGCACATGGGTGTAAATCTGCATAGTAGTGGCTGATTCCTCTCCGAGCCATGTCTGGACACCACGGTCTCGGTGATCAACGGATAAAATCCCATCGAGGGGGCGATTTCTGGAAACCGAGACACCCTTTCTTTATATGGTGGGGGTGTTATAGCTGAAGGGGACACCGGACCTGCCATTACAGCTGTGGGGGGGTTCTGGGGACTAACAGTAGCTACTACTGAACCTGTCGGAGTCAAATTACACTTTTGCAAAATATCTGTTCTATTTCGTAAAGCCATAAACAATTGCGCATGCATATGTTCGTTCCATTTACCCGTTCGCTGACAAAACAGGAGTAATTGAAGGATCGTGTTATAATTAAGTGATCCTTCCGGTGGCCACCTTTTCTGGTCCTCTAGGTGATATTGAGGCCAGTCTACTGTACAGAACCTTTTTAATCTACTTTTAGTTATTGGATTTGCGTAAAACACTTTCCAATTTGCTAGAATGCATTCTAAGGGCGTACACCATGACCTGCCTGTCGTACTCTGTCCCTGCCCCATGGCCTAGGGTGACACTGGGTGTCCCCAGGTCCTAACAGGCAAAAGTCCACTCCACTGGACTGTTCCTACCTTATCCAAGGGACCGGTTCCTCACCGTCACCCGCAACCGCTTCTCCACTGTCAGAGTGCGTTACACCGTTGTGCCCTCCGGGGTCGATCAAACCGCGTCTCTGCTGAGGCCACCGATGAAGTCACTGGTGTGCGCTGGGCGTCGGTCGTCACCACAATCCGTCGGCCACCGGAAGGGATCTGGGCAAGGCTAAATTTCAGCCTCGAGCCCACCCAGGAACACCAAAACTATTGCCGGCACGGAGGGCCCGAGGGGGCAACAGCGGGGTTTGTTGCCCCGTGTGCTTCGCGCCAATGAACACACCAGGGTGGAGAAGCAGACAAAGTTTATTCAAGAGCTCTGAATAGGCACTAGGAGACCAGCATGTCTCTAATCAAGCGCACTGATACAAGCAGTTTTTCCCTTTTTATTCTTTTCTTTCTTCCCTACCTCCGGCCCCTTTCTCCCCCTGCAGCAGTTACATTAAACGACCTTGGTTCTGCAGCTTGTTCGTATTGTTCCCTTCTGCAAATTATCTTGTCCTTCAGCTAGGAAGCATGTAGGTTCCCCTTATCACTACCGTTTTCCAGCTGCTGGCCTGTGAGTTTAGTAAAGTTTAACATGGAGGGGCTTTGGTTCACTTTGGCCTAGAGCGGGTGGGGGCTTCATCGACTCTCGTGGTCTTCCACCCCCCGAGTTACCTAGGGTGACACCAACACAATTGTGCCATAGAATTTCTAGGAATAGAAATTCCATACTCTAATAATAAGAATAAAGCAGTAGGGACACACTAACGACCACCTGACCAGGATGGTGATGTTGATTGTCAAATGCTCTGGTAGATTAGAGAGGCTATAAAAATAAGAAACTCAATAATAATGAGGGATTTCAACTATCCCCATATTGACTGGGTACATGTCACCTCAGGATGGGATGCAGAGATAAAGTTTCTTGACATCTTAAAAGACTGCTTCTTGGAGCAGCTAGTCCTGGAACCCACAAGAAGAGAGGCAATTCTTGATTTAGTCCTAAGTGGAGCACAGGATCTGGTTCAAGAGGTGAATATAGCTGAACTACTTTGTCCACATATTTATTCAAATAACACCATCATAGGACCTAATCACATTAGCCACGCCATCAGGGGCTCGTTCACCTGCACATCTACCAATGTGATATATGCCATCATGTGCCAGCAATACCCCTCTGCCATGTACATTGGCCAAACCGGAGAGCCTCTACGCAAAAGAATAAATGGACACAAAACTGACATAAGGAATCATAACATTCAAAAACCAGTAGGAGAACACTTCAACCTCTCTGGTCACTCAGTAACAGATTTAAAGGTGGCAATTTTGCAACAGAAAAGCTTCAAAAACAGACTCCAGCGAGAAACTGCTGAGCTTGAATTGATATGCAAACTAGACACCATTAACTTGGGTTTGAATAGAGACTGGGAGTGGCTGGGTCATTACACATATTGAATCTATTTCCCCATGTTAAGTATCCTCACACCTTCTTGTCAACTGTCTAAAATGGGCCATCTTGATTATCACAACAAAAGTTTTTTTCTCCTGCTGATAATAGCTCATCTTAATTAATTAGCCTCTTACAGTTGGTATAGCTACTTCCACTTTCTCATGTTCTCTGTATGTATATATATCTTCTTACTATATGTTCCATTCCATGCATCTGATGAAGTGGGCGGTAGCCCATGAAAGCTTATGCTCAAATAAATTTCTTAGTCTCTAAGGTGCCACAAGTACTCCTGTTCTTTTTGCGGATACAGACTACCACAGCTGCTACTCTGAAACCTGCTTGGTAATAGTGACCATAACATAATAAAATTTAACATCCCTGTCAGGGAAAAACACCAAAGCAGCCCACCACGGTAGCATTTAATTTCAGAAAGTGGAACTACAAAATATGAGGAACTTAGTAAAACGGAAGTTAAAAGGTACGGTGCCAAAAATGAAATCCCTGCAAGCTGCATGGAAACTTTTAAAAGACACCATAATAGAGGCTCAATTTAAATGTATATCCCAAATTAAAAAACATAGTAAAAGAACCAAAAAAGTGCCACTGTGTCTAAACAACATAATAAGAGAAGCAGTTAGAGGCAAAAAAGCATCCTTTAAAAAGTGGAATTTAAAGCCTATTGAGGAAAATATAAAGGAGCATAAACTCTGGCAAATGAAGTGTAAAAATATAATTAGGAAGGCCAAAAAATAATTTGAAGAACTGCTAGCCAAAGACTCAAAAGTAACAGCAAAAAAAAAAAAAAAAAAAAAAAAAATTAAGTACATCAGAAGAAGGAAGCCTGCTTAAATAACCAGCAGGGCCACTGAACGATCGAGATGCTAAAGGAGCACTCAAGAAAGATAAGGCCATTGTGGAGAAACTAAATTAATTCTTTGCATTGGACTTCATAGCTGAGGATGTGGGGGAGATTCCCAAACCTGAGCCATTCTTGTTAGGTGAGTAATCTGAGGAACTGTCCCAGATTGAGATGTCTGTACAGGTGGTTTTGGAACACATTGATAAATTAAACAGTAATAATCACCAGTGTCAGATAGTATTCACCCAAATGGTCTGAAGGAACTCAGATGTGAAATTGCAGAACTACTAACTGTAGTCTGTAACCTATCATTTAAATCAGCTTTCTGTTCTAGATGACTGGAGGATAGCTAATGTGACACCAATTTTTTTTAAAAAGGCTCCAGAGGTGATCCTAGTAATTACAGGCAAGTAAGTCTAATTTCAGTACCGGGCAAATTGGTTGAAACTATAGTAAAGAACAGAATTATTAGACAGAGAGATGAACATGATTTGATGGGAAGAGTCAACATGGTTTTTGTGAAGGGAAATTATGCCTCCCGAATCTACTAGAATTCTCTGAGGGCGTCAAAGAACATGTGGACAAGGGTGATCCAGTGGATATAGTGTACCTTGATTTTCAGAAAGCCTTTGACAAGGTCCCTTATCAAAGGCCCTTAAGCAAAGTAAAATGTCATGATATAAGAGGGAAGGTCCTCTCGTAGATCAGGAACTGGTTAAAAGATAGGAAATAAAGGATAGGAATAAGTCGTCAATTTTCAGAATGGAGAGAGGTAAATAGTGGTGTACCCCAGGGATCTCTACTGGGACCAGTACTGTTCAACATATTCATAAACGATCTGGAAATGGGGTAAATAGGTGGCAAAATTTGCAGATGGTACCAAACTACTCAAGATAGTTAAATCCAAACCTGACTACAAAGAGTTACAAAAGGATCTCGCAAAACTGGGTGACTGAGCAACAAAATGGCAGATGAAATTCAATGTTGATAAATGCAAAATAATGCACATTAGAAAACATAATCCCTACTTTACGTATAAAATGATAGGGTTTAAATTAGCTGTTACCATTCAAGAAAAAGATCTTGGAGTCACTGTGGATAGTTCTCTGAAAACATCCACTTAATGTGCAGTGGCAGTCAAAAAAGGTAACAGAATGTTGCAAATCATTAGGAAAAGGATAGATAATAAGACAGAAAATATCATATTGCCTCTATATAAATCCATGATACACCCACATCTTGAATACTGCATGCAGATCTGGTCACCCCATCTGAAGAAATATATATTGGAATTGGAAAAGGGCAACAAAAATGATTAGGGGTATGGAACAGCTTCCATATGAAGAGAGATTAATAAGACTGGGACTTTTCAGTTTGGAAAATAGTTGACTAAGGGAAGGATATGATAGAGGGCTGTAAAATCATGACTGGTGTGGAGAAAGTAAACAAGGAAGTGTTATATACTCCGTCTCATAACACAAGAACTAGGGGTCACCAAATGAAATTAATAGGCAGCAGGTTTAAAACAAACAAAAGGAGTATGTTGTGACAGCCAAGACTATAACAGGGTTAAAAAAAAAACTAGATAAGATAATGGAGGATAGGTCCATAAATAGCTATTAGCCAGGATGGGGAGAACGATGCTCTAAAGGGTCCCTAGCCTCTGCCAGAATCTGGGAATGGGTGACATGGGATGGATCACTTGATGATTACCGGTTCTGTTAATTCCCTCTGAAGCACCTGGCATTGGCCACTGTCAAAAGATGGGCTAGATCAGAGGTTCCCAAACTTATTTGGCCTACCGCCCCGTTTTCAGAAAAAAAATTACTCTGCGCCCCCTTGGAAATCTACCTTCTTTAAGCGAACAAACAAAGATGCAGTCACTAATTTGCGTTCTTTTATGTATCTATATTTCTACCTATGTCCTACAATATAGTAAAGAAAGATGTTGTTGTAAATAAGACACCTTGAAGCTTGAAATTATAAAATTATTTATTAAAATCAACCATAGTAACATTCACATTACACACAGAAAATTAAGATAACAAAGGATAATATTAAAATAAAAATTACAAATAACATTAAAAATAATCCTAATGAGAAGGATGAACCTGGTGCGCTGCTATCAATTTATTAATGTTCGGCTCTATTTTTGTCAACAGCATTCTTAAATCACCGCGATTAGCTATTTTCAGTCGGTTTCTTTTTTTAGTTAACAGATTTGTGACCGCACTGAACCCACGTTCCACTAAATATGATGAAGGAAATGCAATTAAAAACTTTTGTACTATAGCCCATAATCCAGGATAAAGTGTAGGTATCTGCTTTTGCAGCCAGAATTGTTGGTAGCTGTCTTTGAATTTAAATTTAAATTCCTCATTTGTTGTTACTTCTATTAGTTCTTCTTGTAATTTTGGAGATTCTTCTGTGTTTGTACTTGAAAAAGGGTCCAAAACCCAATCGGGTATGTTCATTTTAAGAATATCTTCAAATCGTTGATTGAAGTCAGAATGGAGAGCCTCCAAGTGCTGACAGTAGGTAAGCAAGTCTTCATCATGTTTTTCTACTGTTGATAAATTTGGAAACTGGCTGAATTCTCCTTGTCCTAAATTCCATTAGTACAGAAGAAGTTTTGCCACAAACGCGGAAATAACAGTTTTTGTTTTGATTAAATTCAGCTCATCGCCTTGGAGCTGTAAATTTGTTTGTTTAAATTTATTAAACAAGTCTGTCAAATAAGCTATGTCATTTTTGGAATCAATCAAGTTGACTCGTAAAGCATCATCTTTGTTTTCTAGGAACTCTAGCACTGAGTCAAAGAGTTTATAAAACCAGTCCAAACAGGCACCTTTTGATAGCCAACGAACTTCTGTATGAAGCAGCAAGCGATTGAATTCTTCATAATTTTCAATACAAAGTTGTCCAAACAATCTGTCATTCAGTGAATTGCTTCTGATTTTGTTGATTGTTTTAATGACATAATGCAATGACCTATGTAGGCGTTCACTCAGATTTTTGGCAACTAAATGTTCATGATGAATGACACAGTGTACAGCGAATACATTCGGAACCGCTTTTTTTAAATATGCAAGAAAACCTCTCTAGCGCCCTATCATCGCTGGAGCACCATCAGTAGCAACTGACAAGATATTACTCAGGGGGATTTCTTTTTCTTTAAAAAAAACTCTTCCAATGCATGAAATATCGATTCTCCTTTAGTATCAGTTTGCAAATTTTTAGCAAATAATAATTCTTGGCAATTTTTTTCTTCTTTTATGAATCGCATGTATGCTAAAAGTAAGGCTTCATTTCCTGTCAAAGTTGACTCATCAAGCGGTATAGAGAACTGGGATGTTTTTAAATACTCACATAATGAGTCTTCAACATCTTGAGCCATTTCATCAATTCTTCTTTGCACTGTATTATTGCTCAAAGAAATTTTCTTGGTAATATCAGATGCTGGCTTGTGTAGTATAGTGCGTATTACCTCACTTATAGCTGCTAGAATTAATTCTTCACCAATAGTATGCGGTTTTCCCGATTTAGCAATCAGTAACGAAATGTTGTAAGAAGCACGCAACCCATCGTCATCTTCTTTGGATGCTATTGAAAAGAGTTTTGCCAATGTCGGCTGTCTCAAAAATTTTTCTTTAAATGCTTGAAAATAAGATAAATCCTTATCTTTCTTATCAGCATGAACTTTTGTCAAATGTTCTTGTAGTCTTGAAGGCTTCATAGCTTCATTTGATAAAACTTTTTGGCAAATCAGGCACATTGGTAATGTTTTGTTTGTAGGCGACTGAATAAAGCCATAGTTCAAATATTCAATACTATATTGTCTACATTTTTTCTTGGGTTCAGCCATGATATTATCTGTAAAAAAGAAATAAAATTTGTGTGTTTATCATAATGGGGTATAAAATTATCAAGATATATAACAATTTATAATTGAAAAAGTGCAGTTTCTCTCACCGGAACCAACATTTTTTGCAATAGTTGTGTTGTTAGGATATCGCCCACGACATCAGGTATACAGTGGTTTTTGCATAAGACGGCAAAAGACAATCAAACTAAAATACTAATGAAACTAATAAACTGGGTTTTGTTCTTTGCTCAGCATTAGATATATGTATTTGATATTGAATTGTCAAATATCAAACTAAATTTATCAAGAAATAATTAATTTAAAAAATAATCAATATGCAATTAAAAATCAATTAATAGTTTTACTTTAGTTTGCCCTTATTTAAATAATTGTTCCTTATTAACACACCCCTTATTTACCAATTAACACAGATGATTCGATAGATATAAATAAATGCTAATAGTTAACAGTTTTTTTACGATTTCATTCCCGTTTTTGTTAATATTGTAATAAAAAATGACAAATATATTGACTGTACACTTCAAATAGTACTGTACCGACACAAGCCTGCTACGATTTTATTATTAGTAAGCACTAGAGACACAGAAACGTACAGTAGATATGTAAGAAAATGTATAAAAATACTCACGTGTAAATTGCTGTTTTATTGAAACAACAATAATACAATTTGCTTTGTATGTGATCCATAATCCGTAAAGATTGAAGGTATCGAACATGAATAAATATTTTTAAATACTTATTGCACTATTGTTAACTGCTTTTTACAGAATTCAGAAACAATCTAAATTAGATTTCATACATGTCGCCTATTTATAGTATCGTATTGTAAACAAGTCATTACACGCACATATTCCTGCCGATGCATGCTGGACTTCCCGACAATGCGCGAAATGCTCGCCTGCCAACACTTGCTTGTTAAGAGCTGTTGGCGGACTTGACACCTGATCGGTTATAATTTGTGAATTTATTTGGAAAATAATCACTACAACTTTAACTCTGTTACACAACAGATGAAACATGTATGAACGGTTTTTCAAAATTTTCTTATATTCTCTTCTTACTTTATGCTTCCACCGCCCCCTTATTTTTATTCAATGCCCCCCCACTTGCACCCGAGGCTACTACTACCCCCCTGGATCATTCCAGCGCCCCCCAGGGGGCGGTATCGCCCACTTTGGGAACCTCTGGGCTAGATGGACCATTGGTCTGACCCAGCATGGCCATTCTTACGTTCATCAAGGCAGTGTGTGAATCTACCATTCACCAGTTTGCCATGCAATAACATCCCATGTTGACATAGCTACAGCGCAGTGAAAGTCCATGCAGTAACTTATTATGGAGAATAGCTGTTAGCTAATAAAATCATTACTGTGCAGTATCTTTACACTTTTTCTCTAAGGAATCTGCAGGTGTTCATTGTGTTAGTTTTCTTCAGAAAAAATAATTTTATTGAAATGTTGAGATGCGAAATATAGAAACCTAAATTGTTCTTTGATTGGACTTTCATTCTTGTGGCTTTTACTATCTGTATCTGAATGCCCAAGGGTGTCTGCTGTTTTAAAGCCTGCTAAGAAAGAAATAATTGCTTTTGAATTTGAGATACAGGCAAAGTAGGGAAGAAAGAGTTCTGTTTCTTAGAGTAAAATTGATATCAGTTTTGTCAATAGCATTAGGCAACATAGGTTAAATTCAAATCGTATCTTTGCTAGGTTTATATTCATTAAAGCTTTGTATAGTTACCTGACATCAGAATTCTGAGCAGTGGTTGAATAACATTCAATTAAACTACTGGTTTAGAGAGAAATTATTCCTGCTAGTGTGTTTATTCTCTATTTTGCCATGCTATGGCATATAATGCACTCAATTGGTATTTCTACTAGTTCACTCTAATAAGGTGAAACTTCAGCTACAGAGATACTCTCCACATGATGAAGCTCGTATGGTTGCATGAGAAAAAATGTAATACAGCAGGAGGCTGAAAAGATGTATGATTAATTTATTTAATATAACATTTCCTATTATAACTTTTTATTTTTCAAAATTACTCACAAAACATGAATGAAACTAAAACATCATAAGCTCCTTCGAGTTGGGACAGTATTGTTTTTGTTCTGTGTTTGTACATCACCTAGCACAATGGGGTCCAGGTGTGTGACTGGGGCCCCTAGGCGTTATGGTAATACCAATATTAATAAATATGTAAATCAGTGTGATATTTTCTATTGAAAAGAGTTATGAAGTTAGTATTTCACTTTCTTGCTTTGTATCTGGTAGTATTGGTTAGTCTTAGATATAATCTTAGGGCCTTATTCCACAAGCTGATTCACACAAGCAGACCCCTGAACCTGTGTGAAGTTCATTGATTTCAAGATACAGTCCCTCCTGTAAACCCTATCCAGGGCCTTCGAAAACTCCATCTATAGTGTATAACTTTCATCTTCATGTATTAATGGGGCACTGGATAGAAAGAGTTTTAAAACTATTTAGGATGTGCTCTGTTAGGAGACAAATGGGTGGCTTTCCAAGAGGGTGACAGAGAAAGGATATTGTGACAGACCCAGACCAGTGGGGTACAGGAGTCTGGTAGAGGGCAAATATACTGGTCACTGGATGAGTAGTTTTCTGTTCCCTGAGTGACCAGAGCAGGGGCTGCACTAGAGTAATCAGGAACCTGCTAGAACCAGTTAAGGCAGGCAGGCTAATTAGGACACTTGGAGCCAATTAAGAGGAAGCTGCTAGAATCAATTAAGGCAGGCTAATCAGGGCACCTGGGTTTTAAAAAGGAGCTCACTTCAGTTTGTGGTGTGAGTGTGAGGAGCTGGGAGAAGAGGCACAAGGAGCTGAGAGTGAGAGGTCTGCTGGAGGTTTGAGGAACACAAGCGTTATCAGACACCAGGAGGAAGGTCCTGTGGTGAGAATAAGGAAGGTGTTTGGAGGAGGCCCTGGGGAAGTAGCCCAGGGAGTTGTAGCTGTCATGCAGCTGTTACAGGAGGCACTATAGACAGCTGCAGTCCATAGGGCCCTGGGCTGGAACCTGGAGTAGAGGGCGGGCCCGGGTTCCCCCCAAACCTCCCAATTGACCTGGACTGTGGGTTCTCCCAGAGGGGAAGGTCTGTGGGCTGTTCCCCAACCCACATGGTGAATCTCTGAGGTAAGAAAATCCGCCAATAAGCGCAGGACCCACCAAGATAGAGGAGGAACTTTGTCACAATATGTACGGTGGAGCAGGAGATATTACTATTGAGTGCTGGGGTTGGGCATATTCATATTGTCTTGTTTCCACACCACACAGCAGAAATGCCTAATGGCCCTGGAGAATGTCCCCAGCCTCTCTCCAGCTAGTCTCTTCTTGACAACCCATTTGTGGTTCCCCCATTGGAGAGTTTCAGACAGTGATCCACAGGGAGCTTGGCAAATTTGACTGCTGTCAAAGTTGCCAAACAGATAGCTGCACTGCTCACAGCTCTTCCACTCCCTCTCTCCTGTTAGGTTTGTCAGAGAAAGACTGGGATATGATATGAG
The DNA here is from genome assembly GCF_013100865.1 of Trachemys scripta elegans. Taxonomy (NCBI): domain Eukaryota; kingdom Metazoa; phylum Chordata; order Testudines; family Emydidae; genus Trachemys; species Trachemys scripta. Next base: position 38,011,394 of record NC_048301.1, read on the forward strand.
TGTGAAGTCACGCTGCTTTCAATCAATGGTAAAAGAGAATGTATGGTAAAAATCCATGTAGATTATTTGTGTGTAGATGAGAGACATAAGTGAAAACCTTGCATTCAATTGCTCCAGTCATCTCTTAGACCATGGAAATGAATAAGTTTAGTTAAAATAGTACCTATTCCTTTGTCCTTGGAAATTTTGTCAGACCTATCAAATGTTGGTTCCAGTATGCAGTTATTGTTCACATCTTTAAGAAGTTTGCCTTCTCTTTACCTATCTACAACCTTAAAGAAGGTTTAGAAGAATTCTTTTCTAGGTTAGAAATATATATGGACCCTATGGTAACTGTTTTTTAACATTAAGTTTTCTTTTTAAAGTTTGTTTTCATAGTCTTTTACTTGTTCCTTCACTTTAAACACCATATTCTAGAGAAATCAGTAACATCTTCTTTATTTTTTTCTGGATGTTGAAGCAAATTATATCTGCAGAGACCTTAAAGAACCCTCTTGTCTCATTCTAAAGTTCATGTAAGAAGTTAATAGTAGATACTTTTTTGTTAAATTCAGCTAAGGCCATTCATTGGATTACAGCATTAACATCCATAATGGTTAATTGTAATAACTTCAGTCAAATAAGATGCTCAATTATATATTATGATTCATCTGTTGGTGTTATGGAGGCACTGATTGCAAATTCAGTTGATGTTCACTTCCATTTTGCACTTAATACAAAGGTTGAATTCCCTGCTTTATGAGTGGCGAAATACAGTGCATCTCCCTCACACTTAAAGCACTTACTCTGAATAAATTCACTAACTAGTTTCAATTAAAATTAAACTGGGTCTTTTAAGCTGTACAAAGAGGGAAAATCATCTCCTTATATTAAAAATTGAGGTTGAGAATGAGCAGCAAAAGCAGCTAAACTCTTAAGATCCTATTTTCAGACTTATGTCTCTGATTAAAAAAAAAAAAATCCTAAAAACCGTGGAGAGAAAAATACAGAAAATCTGACAAGTATTGAGAACTACTTCTTGCTAGCATGGGTTTATAAATTTTCCATTTCTTCACTTTATTCTTTGTCTCAAATTATGATTTGGAATCTTTGATTTGTCCTGGTTGTCAAACTTAGCACAGAACTTTGCATCCATCTTCCTCAGTCATCTCAGTTGTTTCCCCTACCTGTTCCCGAACAGAATACCTCTAGAGTTAAGAAATGCAGCCTATATTTAAAGAACAAAAGCTTTAATTTTCAAAAGCACTTTGAGAATAATAGTTAGGAAGCAAAATTCATTAGGCTTATCTCTGGACCCCAGGATCTCAGTTAAATAAATGTATTTTCATAGAATGTAAATAATAATAAATGTATTTTCATCTTCAAAAAAGAACTAGATAAATTCATGTAGGATAGGTCCATCAATGGCTATTAGCCAGGATGGGCAAGGATGGTGTCCCTCGCCTCTGTTTGCGAGAAACTGGGAATGGGCGACGGGATGGATCACTTGATGATTACCTGTTCATTCCAAGTGGGGCAGTGGGCATTGACCACTGTTGGAAGACAGGATACTGGCCTAGATGGACCTTTGGTCTGACCCAGTATGCCCATTCTTATGTTCTTAAGTTGTTAAAAACTTTTTCTTTCCCATTTTGAATCTAGAATGCAGTTGTAGCATGTGTTTTCTGGCAAAAAAATGCAATTGAATAATTTTTCATAGTATCTGCTAACTTTTCTTTTTTGGTGGTGTATGTTTGACTTTGATGTCTGACAAAAACTGAATTGGAAATCTATACTTTATCCTTGGGCTGAGGCTGCTGCACACAAAGCTTATTTTTAAAAAAGCTTTTATATAAATTGACCTTTTTTCATCTCAAAACAGTGTATTGTCCTGCTTTAAAAAAATATCTGCTGGGGAAGTTGAGATAAATCAGAACCTTTTTTCTGTTGTCAGTTTTGGGAAAACTAAGGCAAATTCTAGACAGGACATAAATACCGCTTGGTTCAGCATGCCTGTCCTCTCATAAATTGATCTTGACTCCATCACCATGACACTGGGCTCTTCGTTCTCCATCCCTCCATAAGTGTCCAGCTGATTTAACATCATATTCTGTGCTTTTATTGGCTTTTCAGTGAAATAAGTCTGCCTGAATCCCCTGTTTACTGTTAGCTTGGTAATTTTAGGGTGCATTCCCCTCTTCCCCACCTCTTTTTTTTTTTTAATATTTCTACTAGGATACCTTGCAATTTTCTGTTCTATACAAATAAATTCAGTTTCAGTACCTTAATTATCTTAGACCTGAGTAATAGAAATTAGAGATGTAAAAGAGATTTACCAGCAGCTCAGATCTAGTCCATCTAGGGTGACCAGGTGTCCGGTTTTATAGGTAGGCTATACCCTATCTGTCCTGGCTGGCACCGCGCTGTGCTCCAGAAGCAGCCAGCAGGTCCGGCTCCTAGGCGGGGGGGCCATGGGGCTCTGCACGCTGCCCCCACCCCAGCACTCTCATTGGATGGGAACCAGCCAATGGGAGCTGGAGGGGAGGTGGTGCCTGTGGGCGAGAGCAGCCTGTAGAGCCTCCTGGCCCCACGCCTAGGACCCGGACCTGCTGGCTGTTTCCGGGGCGCATACAGCTCATTATGGTACCAGTACAGGCAGGCAGCCTGGCTTAGCCCCCCCCGCCGCGCCACTGACCAGGAGCCGCCCGAGGTAAGCCTGTGCCTCTGCCCCATCCCTGAGCCCCCCCAAACCCAAAGCACCCTCCTGCCCCCAAATGCCTCATCCCCGGCCATAGCCCAGCGCCTGCACCCCCAGCCCAGAGCCCTCACCACCTCCTGCACCTCAACCCTCAGCCCCTTCCTGCACTCCGAATTCCTCGATCCCACCCCCCCAGCCTGAAGCTGCCTCATGCACCCTAAACCCATCATCCCTGGCCCCAGCCCAGAGCGAGCACCCAAAGCCCTCACACCCCAACCCCCAACTCGCAGACCCCTCCCGCACTCCAAATCCCTCAGCCACACCCCCCAGCCTGGAGCCCCCTCCTGCAGCCCAAACCCCTCATCCCCAACCACACCCCAGAGCCTGCACCCCAACTCCCTGCCCCAGCCCAGAGTCCCCTCCCACACCCTGAATCCCTCATTTCTGGCCCCACCCTGGAGCCTGCACCCCCAGTTAGAGCCCTTACCCCCTCTGCACCCCAACCCCCGCCCAGACCAGTGAAAGTGAATGAGGTGTGGGAGAGCGAGTCACTGAGGGAGGGGGAATGTAGTGAGCGGGGGCGGGGCCTCAGGGCAGGGGCGGGGCTAGGGTGTTCAATTTTGTGCGACTGGAAAGTTGGCAACCCTAAGTCCATCCCCTCACCTTTCTAGGGAATAGCAGCCTTCCAATGGAAATACCATTCAGACCAAGACTGTTAAAGCATATTAACCAGTGACTGACTTGTTATTAATAGGTTATAATATTAACATAGCACCCAGAAGCCTCGTGGGACACAGTTGCGCTGGGTGTTAAACTCATAGGGAGTGAAACACATATGTTGCTGAAGAGTACATTGACAATATTACTTATGGTCTGAAGCACACCTTTTTATAGTTGTACCTATATCTTTTTTACTGCAATTTTACAGTATGCAGATGGTTTCATATATTTTGTGCATTGCATTGTATACACTTTGAGTTTGACCCCAGATTTATTTTTTAAAATTGGGCAACTTTAAATATCTTTTTCACTTCCCTGGTTACTTAAAATGCCTAAATCCTGTTGAATGTGGTTGTACTGTTCCTCTTCATTTGCTGTGTCACAGATTGGGAAATAAACAGTGAATTTACATATCTTACATTTGACTTCTTTATTCCAATTACTGTGGTATAAACAGGAGTAGTTCAAACTAACAATCGCCTCATTTTATCTGTTGTTTGAGTTATGATTTGCACTGAACTACCCATTTTTCTGTTTAGGGTTTGGGGTTCAGGGCTGAGTTTCTTCAAGTATTGAATTTCTTTTGTGTAGGTTGTCTTCCTATGGCTGGAGTAATCAGTGAGGCTGGCACAGAGAGAAACTAATTTTGTGATATTTAATATTTTGGCTAATTGAGTAAGGGAAAAAATAAAATAAAATTAGTTTTTTCTAGTATCTATCTTTCTCTGGCCTGTCTGTTTGTAGATACAAACTGAACAAGTTAGTAAAAGTAAAATAAACACACACTGATTCTCAGAGACCCTTTTGCAAGGCTGGCATTGTGGTATTGACCCATTGTCTCCATGCACAGTGAATACTATTTTAGCTGCCTGAAGTGGTTTCCTTGTGTAATATACTGATATCTTTTTGTGGACAACTGAGCATACAATTAATTCCCGTTCCAAGCCACTTTTATGGGGCATTGGCAGGAGAACTACCACTTAGCTAAACATGTACAGCCTTTTTTGTCTGGCTGGGCTTTTGTCCCATTGCATTAGGAAAAAGCAGAATATAATTTTACAGAAAGACTTGGTATGTTTTTAGTCTTCTATTGCAAATAAGTATAATATAAGACCAATTTTGAATTTATACTCAAAGTTCATCCTGTTAAAGAGTAATTGTCTTTAAAATAAATAAAAAAGGCAATTCACCTTTGTAGAAATCCCATGCAAAAATATCACTGCAGATGATGGTTTCTTTGTGGTTATCAAAAAGTGAGGTTAAGTGACCTCTGTTAACCATAGAGCCTATGGGGGGATTAGAATACTTACTTATGTCAGTGGACTGAAGTATGGAAATCGAGTGAGGATGGGAAACTCTTATGGTGATTCAAGCAAGTGTGACAGGCATGAGCCTTTGTTATTGTTCTGGGAAAGCCTTTTCCTTTATTTCTGCTCCTACAATTGTCTATTGTGTTAGAGGTCTACTCAGGGCTAATCTTAAAGCCCAACCCAAATCTGACTAGACCATAGCCGATCTGAGCCCAAGAGTGTCAAGTCATTGTAGTTGGGTCTCATTGGGTTCTGGTCAAGTTGCAGGGTCAGGTGTAGAGCTGCAAGAGCTGGAGCCTGCAGAGCAGCATGACCAGGGTGCTGCAAACAGACCCATGTGCTTCTGCCTTTCACAAACTTGCCCTACTCATGCTCCCCACCCTGCAGTCTCTCCAAGAAGTCTGGGACTGCCCACATCCCAGTGGGGCCACAGCCCCCCAGACCCACCGCCAGGGCAGCCAGGTGGCAGGCAGCCTCATTGCCATATGGTCAAAGGCCAGTCTTCCTCCTCCTTTCCCTCCACCACCACCACCTCCCACCCGGCCCTATTGCAGGGCTGTGGGTGTGGGTGGTGCAGGCCCAGCAGGGCAAAGCATCACAGGGTCATGTCGAACTGCAGAGCCTCCAATCGCCTCCTTTTTGGATTTCATGAAGTGCTTCATGAGGGCACCTTTTGCACAGGCACCACACTAGGTGGAGTACAGGAAAGAGGGTGCCCAATGCAGTTTGCCAGCTGGCTGCACCATTCTGTTTGTAACTGAGCCATGCAGTGTGTGTCTGAAGGCAGGAAACAGCTGGTGTGAGCGCAGCTTCCCCAGTGACACAGCCACTGTCATGTAAATAATGGACTGTTTATCGCTGCCCCAGCCTCTTTGCTTGTGACCCCATGCCCACCCTGTCATAACTATAAAGGGAAGGGTAACAGCTGTCCTGTGTACAGTACTATAAAATCCCTCCTGGCCAGAGACTCCAAAATCCTTTTCCCTGTAAAGGGTTAAGAAGCTCAGGTAACCTGGCTGGCATCTGACCTAAAGGACCAATAAGGGGACAAGATACTTTCAAATCTTGGGGGAGGGAAGGCTTTTGTTTGTGTTCTTTGTTTTGGGAGGGTGTTCACTCTCGGGACTGAGAGGGACCAGACATCAATCCAGGTTCTCCCCATCTTTCTAAACAAGTCTCTCCTATTTCAAACTTGTAAGTAAATAGCCAGGCAAGGCGTCTTAGTTTTCCTTTGTTTTCTCAACTTGTAAATGTACCTTTTACTAGAGTGTTTATTTTTGTTTGCTGTACTTTGAACCTAAGACTAGAGGAGAGTCCTCTGAGCTCTTTAAGTTTGATTACCCTGTAAGGTTAATTTCCATACTGATTTTACAGAGATTTTTACCTTTTTCTTTAATTAAAAGCCTTCTTTTTAAGAACCTGATTGATTTTTCCTTGTTTTAAGATCCAAGGGGTTTGGATCTTGATTCACCAGGAGTTGGTGGGAGGAAGGAGGGGAATGGTTAATTTCTCCTTGTTTTAAGATCCAAGGGGTTTAGATCTGTATTCACCAGGGAATTGGTGAAGGTCTCTCAAGGCTACCCAGGGAAGGAAATTAGCCTTGGGATGGTGGCAGCGGACCAGAGCTAAGCTGGTAGTTAAGCTTAGAAGTTTTCATGCAGGCCCCTACATTTGTACCCTAAAGTTCAAAGTGGGGATACAGCCTTGCTACACCCCCACCTAATTTTAAAGCCTGACCTGAACATGTCGAGACATTTTCATGCCTGATCTGAATCCGATGCTCGTAGTTGGGTCCTGCTGTGTGCAGGCCCGGGCTGTAACAAAGCTCTCTGCTGCTATTTAATGGCCTCTTGGTTTCCAAGAAGTGGAGAGAGATTGATGGGCTCGTTTCTCTCTGCCTTAAATAGAAAAATCACTATTTTTGCTCATCTGTGTTGGGAAGTAACTCCTAAGCATGACTATTCTTAATTTTATCTGGATATCCAATTATAGATTTTTCTTGCCTTCCCCTTTCTTCACATGGTCACTTTAAAGGCCTTACATCAGCTTTATACCTCTAGATTTCTGCACATCTTGAGAGATAAAACTCCTCAATAACTCTGGCATGTGCAGATCCTTCTCATTGCAGAGGCAATTGTAGGCTCCAAGGCAAATGTCCCTGTCTTCCTGTAAAGGACTTCTTGGGTCCAGTGCTGCTACTGGTCAATTATCTACTTCAGTGTTCTAGTAAGAGTCACTTGAGTTAATATATTATCTATGTAAAATTCTGTCACCTTAATTGGATAATGTATTTTTGTTTCCTCACTCATAGGTGACTTTGGTGCCATTATAATGACTACTATGTTCCACCCCAGAAATAACTGCATCTTGGTGGTCAATGTAGTATATAATTTTTTACACACAGAGACAAAAACTAGGCTAAAAGAACATTATTACAGTTGGAAAGTAAATCACTCAAAAGTTAGGAAATGCCAGAATCAAGGTTGTCACTGCAATCTTAATTCAACACTTTTTGCATGTACATTATGATACAGTCTTTAATTACATGATCACATACTGGGTGTTTTTTCCATGGGGCTCCTGCCTCATTCAGTGCCCGGGATGGACTGTGCTCATATAATGAACAGTTACTCAATATTTTGTTTTATTCACATTGTTCAATTGATGGAGTCATACCTTATTGACTACACACTATTCAAACACAGCTCTGAAAGCATAACTGTATTATTAATTTCCTCAGGAGCTTTTCTCTGGGGATGAATCATGGTTGTGTAATAAAGGAGACTTGTATGTAGGATCCCTGTCTCATTTGTCATGTATGAGGCAAACGATTGCAGGAAGAGAAACAATAATCTTATGGTTGAGGCAATTGAATGCTGCTCTGGACAACTAGATTCTATCTCTGCCTCTGTCACAGAGTTCTTATGTGATGCTAGGCAAGTCACTTAAACCAAACTTTTCACAGGTGGTCACTAATTGTGTGTTCTCCCTCAAGTATATTACACTCAGATGTGTGCGTGCCCAGCTTGCTGGAGCCCAGAGAATTTTTTGCAGCAGTACCCATTAGGGCAGCGCATACATCCTACACATTATTGTGGCCTCTCTCAAGTCTATATAAGGGTGGCACCACCCAGCTCCCCCACAATTACTTCTCACAGCCTGTGTCCTGAGTTGGAGCTCCCCATGCGGTTTACTTCGTGGTTTTCATCTGTGTCACTATTGCTAGTTTAGCTTTCTCCTTATCTGTAAATAGTTAGAAGTATAGTTCTTGTTTTACTATTTTAGGCATTTTTCTGTGCTGGGCACAGTTGGTATGCAGCGCTCTCTGGACTTTAAGCACCACTCATCATGAGAGGTGACTATCCCAAACAGACGTGCCCATACGCAGTGCCTTTTATGCCTTGGTGAGGAGCATGTTAAGGAGAAGTGCAGTCTCTGCTGTTCTTTCAATAAAAGAATGCAGATTTCTGGAGACCTGTGATTCAGAGGTCATCTTCTGGAGCAGGTAATGAGGACTGCTTCAGCTCTGGGCCCCTCTGGACATCCCCTGGCCTCTTGTACTCAGGCTACAAGTATGTCTGAGGTTGTATCAGACAGACCTTGGACTCAGTTTCTTTCCACGAAGAAAGAGGGGTCAGTCTTCTTTTCGAGGACGTCCCCAGGGAAGGACACATGAGACAGACCATGATCACTCAGAGTCTGAGAAGAGTTCCTGGTCTTGGAAAACGGAGCCAGAATGTCATTAATACTCATCTGGTACCCAGGAAAGAGGTGGGCCATCAGCCCATGATATCCCGGTACTGCCTCAGGAAGACTTCAGTATTATACCAATATCTCCAGCACCATCTGCAAGACAATAATTGAATCTGGTACCAATGGATGCTGTTTCATTGCCAGCCTTTTCAGTACCAACAACACTGGAAGCTTATAGGGCAGTAGGGGGTTTGCTTTGTTTCTCTGTTCCAAGACACTCCTGTATTCAGGAGACAATTGTTTTGTCAGCACCTGCTTTGGTACTAGGTCCATCTGTCTCTTCAGCTCTGGTGCAAAGCAATTAGTGATACCGATGCTAGGACCACCTAAGAAGTATGGCAGGGGCTCAGCTCGTTCTTCAGTACTGTCTTCGACTGGTGCTCACTATGTCTGCATCAGTGCAGTCATAGGCCTGTGTTTTGATGTTGGACTGACTGTTTCGGTACAGTGGTGAACATCTGCTTGTGTACTGACTCCAGTGTCTGCCATGGTACTGACCATGAGGCCTTTCCCAGCACTATACCATCAATGTCTCATGAAAACTTTATAATATTATCATACCTACCTTGATACTAATGTTGACCTCTTCACAAGGGGTTCGAGATTGATCAGGTTGTGTAGTGGACTTATCACACTTTGCACTCTGGATGCCTGATTCTGGTAACTCCTTGCTGAGTCACAGAGTTGAGCAATCTCCATTATGCTGTGCTTGTGCAACTGTCTCTTATTGGATTGTAAATCTCTTGTTTACACTTCCCCTGCTGGTCAATGGCTGGTGACGGTTGTTTAATGCCTACCTGGGTAGGGGACTCCTCCTTTGTTGCTAGCTGTGGGCATCTCCTAGCCTCGCAAACATATTTTAATAATAACCATATAGCAAAATCTCTCAACTTCATACACAATACTGATATACATACTTTGACAAAACTATGAATTTCAGCAGATAATGGCCTTTCATGTGATACCTTCAAGGCATGCTTTGTATGAAATATCACAACCATATACAAATGATTTATATGGGGTTGCAGAGTGCTACTTCGAGGTACAGTGCATCACAATGATAGGGTCGGGAAGAGTCAGCGTGGCTTTTGTAAAGGGAAATTATACCCCACCAATCTATTGGCATTTTTGAGGGTGTCAACAAGCTTGTGCACAAGGGTGATCCAATTGATATAACGTACTTGGACTTTCAGAAAGCCTTTGACAAGGTCACATACCAGAGGCTCTTAGATAAAGTAAGTAGTCCTGGGATAAGAGGGAAGGTCCTCTCATGAATCATTAACTGATTAAAAGATAAGAAATATAGGGTAGGAATAAATGGTCAGTTTTCACAAGGATCTGTACTGGGACTTAGAAACTGTTCAAAATATTCATAAATGATCTTGAAAATGGGGTAAACAGTGAGGTGGCAAAGTTTGCAGACAATATTAAATTAGTCAAGGTAGTTAAATCCAAAGCTGACTACAAAGAGTTCCAAAGGAATCTCACATAACTGGGTGACTAGGCAATTGCAGATTAAATTCATTGTTGATAATGTAAAGTAATGAACTGGAAAAAAATAATCCCAACTATACAAAGTGATGGATTCTAAAGCAAAATAGGTCTTGGAGTCATCATGGATTGTTCTCTGAAAACATCTGCTCAGTGTGTGGCTGCAGTCAAAAAACCTAACAATGTTGGAAGCATTAGGAAAGGGATAGATAATAAAACAGAAAATATCATAATGCTGCTCTATAAATCCATGTACATCTACACCTGAAGTACTGCATGCAGTTCTGGTTGTCCCATCTCCAAAAATATATATTAGAATGGGAAAAGGTACAGAGAAGGGCAACATAAATGATTACAGGTATGAAATAACTTCCATATGAGCAGAGATTAAAAAGACTGGGACTGTTCATCTAAGAAAAGAAAGAACTAAGGGTGGATATGATTGAAGTCTATAAAATCATGAATGGTGTAGAAAAAAGTGAATGAGGAAGTGTTATTTACCCATTCACATAACACAAGAACTAGAGGTCACCCAATGAAATTAATAGGCAGCAAGTTTAAAACAAACATAAGGAAGTACTTCTTCACACAACGCATAGTCAACCTGTGAAAGTAATTGCCAGGGGCTTTTGTGAAGGCTAAAAGTATAACGGTTCAAAAAAGAATTAAATAAGTTTCTGGAGGATAGGTCCATCAATGACTATTGACCAAGTTGTGCAGTGATGCAAACCCGTGCTCTCGGTGTCCCTAAATTCCCGGCTGCCAGGAGCTGGGATTGGGCAAAAGTGATGGATCACTTGATAATTGCCCTGTTCTGTTCATTCCTTCTGAAGCATCTGGCCCTGGCCACTGTTGGAAGACGGGATACTGCACTAGATGGACCATTGGTCTGACCCCATATGGCTATTGTTACGTTCTTATGTTTTTAAGAAATACCTCTTCCAGGAATAATTCCAGATATGGTATGCTAACCAATAGAGCTAGAGTCAGAACTACTAAAAATAGCTTACCTTGGAGAAAAAGAGAGATGTAAAAATTGAAGGAATACACGAAGAAACAGCAGAATAGTATGGGGCTATTGCTAGTCCAGTGCTCCCTTTAGAAGATTCTGTATCTCCAAAAGAGCCAGGTTCTGAAGGCATCCAGAAACTGCTGAAAATAGGTTGAAACCTTACCAGATAGAGTTAGAAAGGAGATCACTGGGGGAGACAGAAGATGGCAAGAGGAAGGATCAAAGATGACAGAAGGAGGAGCAATACTGTATAAAGCAAAAATGTGAAGATGATCAAGGCCAGAGCCATGTCAAAGTGGCAAAAGAAAGGTATTTAAGACCAGAGTTTCCAATATTCATAGAGCTCCTTCTGACAAAGTTATCTGTAAAAGAAATAGGCATACTTAACAAAGTTTGAGACAGTAAGGATGACCTGCCAGTTGCCTAAGATTCAGTTGATAATCCAGCTGTATGCTACATGTTGGGGAAGGCACAAAAGGCCAACGGTAGCTGACTATACAGCAAGCAGAGAAATTCTTTTGAGTAAAGGGTGTAATCTTGTATCAATACAACATTAAAAAAAGAAAAAACTAGCAGGCAAATGGACCTTGAGAAGTCTGGACACATCTTACTGAAGTAATAAATGGATGCAGCGTACAAGCAAGACACTGCCACAGTTTGTTTTGAATCTCTTTTTGGTAGCACATTGAGCTGCTACTTAGACATCTCAGACCATCATTGTCATTGCTCTTATTGAATCTGGGCAGCAATAGTAAGTTGGTTGTTATTTCTAACTTGTGAAGGCCAATTACTTTGTAGGATTCACAAAATAATTATACATTTATATAGTTAATGAGAACATCCATAATTGCATTAGTTAGGATAAATTTTTATGAGGGATGTACCACTTGGGGTTTGGAAGAAGAAATTTCCCCTACAGGGTTTTTCACTTTTGTCTGAAACATCTAGTACTGGCTATTGCTTAGAATACTGAACTTGATGGACCTCTAGTTTGATCAGATTACAACAATTGCTATTTTCTAAGCATGATGGCATTAACTGTGTTGGACACAATTGGCGTGCATTCAGACTGGACCTTGGATTCATGTGTACATTATTTGTCACAGCCTCGAGTGGCTCACTTTTTACATTTCTTAATTATTTTAATAGCAATCTGTGTTGCTGAAAATGTGTGTATAAAACAACCCAGATTATTTTCTTTACAGGAACAGAGAGATCTTAAATTCCAGTCGGGATTTTCTACTTACCCTTTTGTATAAAGAGCTTTCATAGAGAACACCGATTAATCCTTCAAGGTTGAATGTTCCCATTGTGATCCTTCATTTGTCCAAAATGACGGATGGATGCTGAGACCTTGATGTAATCTTAGTAATATGTTTTAATGATCTTGAATTACACAAGGCCTTGTTCAAATGATCTCCCAGAGTCCCTTGCTGCCCTTTTTAATTTAGTTGTAAGCAGCAAATTAGGCTTTTTATTTTGTTTCATGTTATAGCACCACATGCTTTGGTTAATGTTTTGTCAGAGTTTCACATCATAAAACCTTTTTATTTCAGGAGTTATATCTAACTTGTAAAGTTTCTATGGAAATACTAAAACCCCCCACAGAGACTGGTTTCCCCTGTGATGGGTATATCTGTTAAGAAAGATTAATTGCTTTTTGCTGTTGGCCAGGGAATATGTCTCATGTTTTCTGTACTTATGTGGAACATTTAGTTTGCTGTTTTTCAAATGTGGCTGATATTTTGTATACAAATGGTATTCTTTACCTGTGTTGTTACAGGGTGTAAGTGGTGATGATGGCGGTTGAAATAATACTAGGTAGGATTTAATATGGAAGAGGAAGGGCAATTTACATTAATAAGGTTACACAGCTGTTCAGCAAGATTTTGTATGTGACATGAGATAGTTAAAGGTACTGTTTGTTTTGAATTTGACTAACTGGATCCATGAAGGCACCTCAGCAGAAGTCAATTATAGAGGGACTTGAAGTAGGAGAGAGCAGTGGATTTGCTGCTCTGCTCAGGAAAAGGGAATTCCCCTTGTATGTGGCAGCATAGAAGAAACAACAAGGAATCATAGAATATCAGGGTTGGAAGGGACCTCAGGAGGTCATCTAGTCCAACCCCCTACTCAAAGCAGGACCAATTCCCAAATAAATCATCCCAGCCAGGACTTTGTCAAGCCTGACCTTAAAAACCTCTAAGGAAGGAGATTCTACCACCTCCCTAGGTAACCCATTCCAGTGCTTCACCACCCTCTTAGTGAAAAAGTTTTTCCTAATATCCAACCTAAACCTCCCCAACTGCAACTTGAGACCATTACTACTTGTTCTGTCATCAGGTACCACTGAGAACAGTGTAGCTCCATCCTCTTTGGAACCCCCTTTCAGGTAGTTGAAAGCAGCTATCAAATCCCCCCTCATTCTTCTCTTCTGCAGACTAAACAATCCCAGTTCCTTCAGCCTCTCCTCATATCTCATGTGCTCCAGACCCCTAATCATTTTTTGTTGCCCTCCGCTGGACTCTTTCCAATTTTTCCACATCCTCCTTGTGTGGGGCCCAAAACTGGACACAGTACTGCAGATGAGGCCTCACCAATGTCGAATAGAGGGGAATGATCACGTCCCTCGATCTGCTGGCAATGCCCCCACTTATACAGCCCAAAATGCCGTTAGCCTTCTTGGCAACAAGGGCACACTGTTGACTCATATCCAGCTTCTCGTCCACTGTAACCCCTAGGTCCTTTTCTGCAGAACTGCTTCCTAGCCATTCGGTCCCTAGTCTGTAACAGTGCATGGGATTCTTCCGTCCTAAGTGCAGGACTCTGCACTTGTCCTTTGTTGAACCTCATCAGATTTCTTTTGGCCCAATCCTCTAATTTGTCTAGGTCCCTCAGTATCCTATCCCTACCCTCCAGCGTATCTACCACTCCTCCCAGTTTAGTGTCATCTGCAAACTTGCTGAGAGTGCAGTCCACGCCATCCTCCAGATCATTAATGAAGATATTGAACAAAACCGGTCCCAGGACCGACCCCTGGGGCACTCCACTTGAAACCGGCTGCCAACTAGACATGGAGCCGTTGATCACTACCCGTTGAGCCCGATGATCTAGCCAGCTTTCTATCCACTGTGACAAAGTTCCTCCTCTATCTTGGTGGGTTCTGCGCTTATTGGCGGATTTTCTTGCCTCAGAGATTCACCATGTGGGTTGGGGAACAGCCCAGAGACCTTCCCCTCTGGAAGAACCCACAGTCCAGGTCAACTGGGAGGTTTGGGGGGAACTCGGGCCCGCCCTCTACTCCGGGTTCCAGCCCAGGACCCTGTGGACTGCAGCTGTCTATAGTGCCTCCTGTAACAGCGGCATGACAGCTACAACTCCCTGGGCTACTTCCCCAGGGCCTCCTCCAAACACCTTCCTTATTCTCACCACAGGACCTTCCTCCTGGTGTCTGATAACGCTTGTGCTCCTCAGTCCTCCAGCAGCACACCCTCTCACTCTCAGCTCCTTGTGCCTCTTGCTCTCAGCTCCTCACACTCCCACCACAAACTGAAGTGAGCTCCTTTTAAAACCCAGGTGCCCTGATTAGCCTGCCTTAATTGATTCTAGCAGCTTCTTCTTAATTGTCTCCAGGTGTCCTAATTAGCCTGCCTGCCTTAACTGGTTCTAGCAGGTTCCTGATTACTCTAGTACAGCCCCTGCTCTGGTCACTCAGGGAACAGAAAACTACTCATCCAGTGACCAGTATATTTGCCCTCTACCAGACTCCTGTACCCCACTGGTCTGGGTCTGTCACATATCCCTCTCCCCTGCTCAACGCTCAGCGGGGTTGGGCAGCTTGGGATGCCAGAAAGTGCACATGTGACAAGCCATCGGCGTTGCCATGACGGCTCCCTGCTCTATGTTGCACACAGAACTGGAAAGGTTGGAGGGATAAGAACCATCTGGTCACCCTTGTGTTCTTCTCCTTGTTCCGCTGCATCCATTGAAGAGGGGCATGGTCGGTCACAAGGACAAATCTGCGCCCGATCAGGTAGTAGCGCAATGTTTCCATGGCCCATTTTACAGCGAGGCATTCTCTCTCCACCACTGCATATTTTTGCTCCCTTGGAAGAAGTTTCCGACTGAGGTATAGAATTGGGTGTTCCTCCTCCCCGACCATCTGTGATAGAACAGCCCCCAACCCTACTTCCGATGCATCCGTCTGCAGGATAAACTCCTTGGTGAAATCAGGGGCTATCAGTATGGGGTTACTGCAGAGGGCAGTCCGTAGGTCTGTGAATGCTTCCTCTGCTGCGTCAAACCATCTCACCAGATCAGGTCCACGGGCTTTCACTAGGTCTGTCAGGGGGGCTTGCCCTTGTGGCAAAGTGGGGGATAAATCATCGGTAATACCCCACCACACCTAGGAACACCCAGACTTGTTTCTTGCGACTTGGTCATGGCCAATTTTGTATGGCCTCTAACTTGTTCACTTGGGGTTTTACCAGACCTTTTCCCACAAAGTAGCCAAGATATTTGGCCTCTGTAAACCCTACAGCACACTTGGGAGGGTTTGCTGTAAGGCCAGCTCGCCTGAAGGTATCGAGGACTGCCTTCACCTTTTCCAGGTGGGTTTCCCAGTTTGGGGTATGAATGACCACATCGTCCAAGTAGGCAGCAGCATAACTGTTATGCAGGCATAATAGCTTGTCCATGAGGTGCTGGAAGGTAGCTGGGGCCCCATGTAGTCCAAATGGGAGGACAGTATATTGAAAAAGACTCTCTGGTGTAGAGAACGCAGTCTTTTCCTTTGCGTCTTCTGAAGGGGAATCTGCCAGTACCCCTTTGTCAAGTCTAGGGTAGTCAAGTACCGGGCATTACCCAGATGGTCCACTAGCTCATCTATGCAAGGTATGGGGTACGCGTCGAACTGGGATACTTAGTTTAGTTGCCGGAAGTCGTTTCAAAATCTTGTGGTGCCATCAGGTTTGGGCACCAGCACGATTGGGCTGGACCATTGACTGTGGGATTCTTCGATGATCCCCAACTCCAGCATTTTTTTTACTTCTGCTTTTATTTCCTCCCTTTTTGCCGCTGGCACCCGATAGGGCCTCATTGTTACTCTGGCCCCAGGGTTGGTGACTATATGGTGATATGTCTTGGTTGTTCGACCCGGTTTTGTTGAGAACACATCTTGGTTCCAGAAGATCATCTCAGACCCTCATTCTTCTGGTTTGGTGTTAAATCGGGAGACACTCTCACCTGTTTGGAAGGCTTGTTTTCCTGGGTTAGGTCTTTTTGGACCGTTGTGCATGCCAGGGTTTCAGAAGGTTAACGTGATAAATCTGTTCTTGTTTTCTGCGTCCTGGCTGCCGCACTTTGTAGGTTACTTCCCCCACAGGTTTCAACCACCTCATAGGGCCCCTGCCATTGGGCAAGAAGCTTGCTTTCTGCCGTGGGTACCAACACCATAACCCGATCCCCTGATTGGAACTGTCGCACTTTTGCCTGGAGATTGTAATGGGTTCGCTGGGCCTCCTGGGCCTTCTCCAAATGTTCCCGTACAATAGGGGTAACCCGGGCTATCCGGTCTCGCATCTGCATTACATGCTCTATTATATTTCTCCCCTCATTGGGTTCCTCTTCCCAGATCTCTTTGGCGATATCTAGTATGCCACGGGGGTGACGCCCATATAATAACTCGAAGGGGAAAAACCCAGTTGAGGCCTGTGGTACCTCCCAGATAGGTAATATAAGGTAGGGTAGTAAGGTGTCCCAATCCTTCCCGTCCCGACTTACCACCTACCTTATCATAGCCTTGAGGGTTTGGTTAAACCTTTCTACCAACCCATCAGTCTGAGGATGGTAGACTGAAGTTCTCAGGGTATATATATGGAGCAGCGTACAGAGGTCCTTCATTAGCTTCGACATAAATGGGGTTCCTTGGTCAGTTAATATATCCTTCGGTAGCCCCATTCGGGCAAAGATTCCCACCAGCTCTTTGGCTATAGTTTTAGAGGCCGTGTTCTGCAGGGGGACGGCTTCTGGGTAGCGAGTAGCATAGTCCAAAACAAGAAGTATATATTGGTGGCCCCGAGCCGTCTTCTCCAGGGGTCCCACTAGGTCCATGGCTATTCGCTCAAAGGGGACCTCTGTGATGGGAAGGGGTACTAAAGGTGCCCTCAAGTGGGGACGGGGACTGTGCAGCTGACACTCTGGGCAGGAGGCACAGTACCTCCGCACTTCTTTATGTACTCCGGGCCAGAAGAACTGTCGTAGGACTCGTGCCAGGGTCTTCTCTACCCCCAAATGCCCCCCAAAAGGATGACTATGAGCAAGACTTAATACAGCGTTCTGGTGTTTTTGAGGAACTAGGATCTGCTGTACCTTCTGTCCCTGTACTGGTGCAACCCAGTATAAGAGATCCTTCTTCATTATGAAGTAGGGTCCTGGTCCCTGGATTTTTCCTTCCACAGGGACCCCATCTATTTCAGTCACCTCCTTCCTAATGTTGTCATACGTTGGGTCTTCTGCCTGGTCCCATCCAAAATTTCCTCTCCCGGGGCTAATCTGCCCAAGATCTAGGGGCCCAGTCTCTGTTGCCTCTACTGGTTCAGAAGCATTAGGGTGGGAGTCAGACTCAGATGCTTCTCCCTCCTGCGTGGCCTCCTTTTCAGCTGCGCGGGTCCGCCTACCTACAAGAGCGACCCTCTGGCTTTGGGTCAGTATTCGGGTTCCCAAGGCCTTAGCTGCCCTTCTTTCCCTTTTTGTCTTTCTACCCTGTCTGGGAGTGGAGAACAAATCTGGGGATATTTCAGAGAAGATTGGGGGTTGACAGTCTGCTGTGGATGCCTCACCAATTTTAGGGTCCCCATCTTTCTCCAATCCCCCTACTGGGAGTAAGTTTCCAAACCCTGGGAAGTCCCTCCCTATGAGCACCGGGTAAGGGAGTTTAGGGACTACACCTGCTGCTACTTCAGTAGTGTTCCCTTGGATCTCGATTTTTTACTGGGATGGTGGGGTAGTAACTAACTGTCCCATGAACACGTTATCGCCGTACGTTTAGCCTGCAGCAGCTGACTACACTTCACAAGCTTCCCTGAGATAAGCGTGATAGCACTCCCCGAATCAACCAGTGCCGTGGTCCCTACCCCATTTAGTTTCACTGGTCTGGTATACATATATGGGGTTAGTGAGACCCCCACAAGGTGGATTAGGGAGCATGGATCTGCCCAGCTCCCCAGGTTACACTGCATAGACTCCTCAGCATTGGGACACACTGCAGCTATGTGTCCCCACTCCCCGCAGGCATAACATCTGTATGGAGCCCTAGGCATTCCCCGGTCTCTGGGTTTGGGCAGTCTAACATCACAATGCTCTTCTCCCTCAGTGCTCCGACTCTTTGTGACCTCTGATGGGCCTTCAGCCTCTCTCTTTTTCCACCTGGGCCCTCCTGGTGGCCCAGTCACCCGAACTTTAGGGCTTGGTGCTGCTAGTTTAACCCAGGGTGCCTCTTCCTTAACTGGTTGGGTCAGCACCCTCGCTGTCTTTCGCCTCTCTACCAGGGCGACAATCTCGTCATAGGTGGAGGGTTCGTTCTGGCTTACCCAGGCACGAAGGTCTGGTGGTAGTCCCCTCATGTATCGGTCGATGACCAGAACCGCTAGTATCTCTTCCGGACTCCAGGACTCTTTGCAACCACTTTCGGGCGAGATGGATGAGGTCATACAATTGGGACCATGGGGTTTTGTCTTCCTGGTACCTCCAACTGGGATACCGCTGGGCCCGCACTGCTGTCTTTACCCCAGATCTGGCCAGGATCTCTGCTTTCAGCTGGGGGTAGTCTGCCGCAGCCTCTTCAGGCAGATCATGGTAGGCCTTCTGGGCCTCCCCACACAGGAATGGGGCAAGGATGCCAGACCACTGATCTCAAGGCCAGGCCTCCCGTAGGGATGTCCTCTCAAAGGCCAGAAGGTATGCCTCTACATCATCCTCTCATGTCATTTTCTGCAGCCAATGGCTGGCCCGTATGAGCCGCGTCCTATCATGGCAGTGATTCAGCTCTGTAAGCGACTTTACCTGGTTTACCAGTTCCCGCAACATAGCTCGGTCTTGAGCAGCCTGGTCCATCAGCAGACCATTAGTCTCTTGCTGCAGCCGCACTGCCTCCTGTTGGGCGGCTGCCTGGACACGGGTAGCCTCCTGCTGGGCCGGTATAGCTTGTATCAGTGCCCGCACTACGTCATACATTGTGGTGGGGGGAAAAAAATAAACCCTCTCCTTTCGTTTTTGTTTTTTGTTGTTTGTTTTTTTTTTAAATCACCCTCCTTCTTCCGCCGCGCTGTGCACACCAAGATCCCACGCCTGACACCAGTGTGACAAAGTTCCTCCTCTATCTTGGTGGGTCCTGCGCTTATTGGTGGATTTTCTTGCCTCAGAGATTCACCATGTGGGTTGGGGAACAGCCCACAGACCTTCCCCTCTGGAAGAACCCACAGTCCAGGTCAATTGGGAGGTTTGGGGGGAACCCGGGTCCGCCCTCTACTCTGGGTTCCAGCCCAGGGCCCTGTGGACTGCAGCTGTCTATAATGCCTCCTGTAACAGCTGTATGATAGCTACAACTCCCTGGGCTACTTCCCCATGGCCTCCTCCAAACACCTTCCTTATTCTCACCACAGGACCTTCCTCCTGGTGTCTGATAATGCTTGTGCTCCTCGGTCTTCCAGCAGCACACCCTCTCACTCTCAGCTCCTTGTGCCTCTTGCTCCCAGCTCCTCTCACTCGCACTCTCTAGTAGTTGTAGACTTCGTGGTTGCTCTTTATATCACATGTTATGTCATTGTTGAAATATCCCATTTGATTTGTTCATATCTAAAAATGTAGATCCTGCTTAACTAACTAAAAATGTGAGGAAAGCTCCTTTGCAAATAAATTCACCACGCTGATTTATGGTGGGAGTGCATTATAATGAATAGCACACACAGCTGGAAGTCTATGTTCTAATCTTGCTTCTGACAATATTGTGATCTTGAGAAATTCCTTATTATGTCTTCTTTTCATCATGGAAAAGGGGATAATTAGTCTAATTCTCCTTTGTAAATGCTTTGGGATCTATGGATGAAAAGCATTGCATAAATGCAGAGTATTAGTATTATTCGTGTCTTTCATGTGAACTATATCATAGAATCATAGAAGGAGGTCATCTAATACAACCACCTGCTCAAAGCAGGACCAACACCAACTAAATCATCCCAGCCAGGGCTTTGTCAAGCCGGGCCTTAAAAACCTCTAAGGATGGTCTTTCCACCACCTCCCTAGGTAACCCATTCCAGTGCTTCACCACCCTCCTAGTGAAATAGTGTTTCCTAATATCCAGCCTAGACCTCCCCCACTGCAATTTAAGACCATTGCTCCTTGTTCTGTCATCTGCCACCACTGAGAAAAGCCGAGCTCCATCCTTTTTGGAACCCCCCTTCATGTAGCTGAAGGCTGCTATCAAATCCCCCCTCACTCTTCTCTTCTGCAGACTAAACAATCCCAGTTCCCTCAGCCTGTCCTCGTAAGTCATGTGCCCCAGCTACCTGATCATTTTCGTTGCCCTCCGCAGGACTCTCTCCAATTTGTCAACATCCTTTCTGAAGTGGGGTGATCTGCACTTGTCCTTGTTGAACCTCATCAGATTTCTTTTGGCCAAATCCTCCAATTTGGCTACGTCACTCTGGACCCTATCCCTACCCTCTAGCATATCTACCTCTCCCCCCAGCTTAGTGTCTCCTGCGAACTTGCTGATGGTGCAATCCATCTCATCATCCAGATCATTAATAAAGATGTTGAACAAAACCGGCCTCAGGACTGACACCTGGGGCACTCTGCTTGATACCGTCTGCCAACTAGACATCAAGCCATTCGTTGATCACACCCGTTGAACCTGAAAATCTAGCCAGCTTTCTCTCTACCTTATAGTCCATTCAGCCAATCCTTACTTTTTTAACTTGCTGGCAAGAATACTGTGGGAGACCAGTACCTTAAAATACTTTACAGAATTCAAGAATACAGTGAAATGATAAATTATAGCACTCTGTAAGAAATTGAGTGAGTGGTGTACAATCCTTACTACTTATTTAAAATGTGGACATTAAAGTTTTTCTTCAGATTGGGAAACTGGTTTATATCTTAAGTATTGTAAAGTGTTTTATTTTCATCTTATTCATGGTGAGGATTGCTTTCTACCTTTTTAAACATCTATATTGTTGGGTTGAGTGAAAACGATGGAAATTTCCTTTCAAGACAGGAAGTGAAAGTTCCTGTTTTAAAATTAGGATTATATAGAAGGTGTTTTCTCAGACTTCTTAGAAGATGGAGATAGCATTTCTTGTCTTTTTCTGCAGACCTGCTGAGTTCCTCTAATGTTAGCATCAAATGAAAAGATGTTTTATGCTGACTGCACTGTATACATGCTGTACCATTTCATTTTAATTAGTATTCTCCCCCCTCCACCCACCCCGCAAAAAAATCACCTACAGAAATTTTGTATTTAGTTTATGGTCAGTTCTTATATTGCTCATGAAAAATATGGGAGATATCTGTATTATTTTAATGAACATTATATTTACCTCTGTTTGTTTGATTGTTGTTTGCCATGCGGTAATTAGGAGGTTAATTCCCGCAGGAGTTACCCAGACATCCCTAGGAAAGGAATTCAGTGTCTTTACATATCCAGTCATCTACCAACACTTACAAGACAGTGACTGGACTGTTCTCTTCAATAGTTTAGCGCCCCCACCCCACCCCCTCCAGCAGATAAGTTTGGCAAGGGGAAGGAGGGCCCAACTTATGGACACAAAGAACAAAGATGCCTGCTTGGTTTTAAAAAGAAGCTCTTTCTGATGCTCAGGGAAGACGTATCATAGAAGCAGGGAGACAGATTGGAACCTCAGGTCTCAGAAACAGGGATAAATTCAACTTGCCCAAGCTTTGAGGGAAATGCTAAGCTTTACATAAGAAATATGCATATAGGCCTTTTGTTGTTTTAACCTTTTTCTCATTCCTATGGATGAATAAATAGTACTTTGTTTTGAAGAAGTTGTTCTGAGTCATTGCACTTAGCTGCTGCTCCTGAAAGGAAGTTGCTTTCAAGTTCCAAACCCAGTTGGACCTGCTCAAGAAACATGGTTAGTAAACGAATGCTGCAGCCCGGATATACACCCAAAGAAGAGTGAAAGCACAGGGCCTGTCACTCACTGGAAAGGGTGCACTAAGTTAGGGAGAGATTTAAGAGAGTCAAAGATGCAGTTTGCCCTGTAATTGTGATGCTGCTATATACTTTTCTGTTGAAAATATTTTTTTTTAGCATGTCATTTTCCCAAGAGTTTGTGTGCTGAAACCTATTTATTATTATTTATATTACATTAGCACCTAGAGATTCCAACTGAGATCAGATCCTCATTGTGCTAGGTGCTGTACAGGTGCATAGAAAAGAGACAGTCTCTGCCCCCAAAAGCTTACAATCTAAATAGACAAGTTAGACAAAGGGTAGGAGAAAAAACCAAGACACAGAGATGTGAAGTAACTTTCCCAAGGCTGCAGAACTAGGAACAGAGCTCACATTTCTTGGGTCCCACTCCAGTGGACCACACTGCATGTCCTAAACATGCAACAGATAGCAATCAGTGTATTTAGAGTACACTAGTAAAAGGAAGCCAGAAAACGATAAACTTTTTGTAGTCTTCTGACTTGCTGTGTTAGATCTCACAATGTTTATCTTGGAAAATTTAAAAGTTATAATAGAACAGTTTCCTTCTTATGTTCCCTGGGGGAAAAACGTTTCCTTTGCTGCCCAATGCCCTTAAATCACTTGCCATTTTCATGCCTTTCTAATTCTGTAATTAGTAAGCAATAATATCAAACTATTCTTTGTGGGTAAGCAATGCTGGTTTATTTTTCTTTGTCTTTGTTGTATATTTAAATCCTTAACTTCTGATTATAATCAGTCTTAGCAGTGTTTAGCTTGTCTTAGATGTGAGCTGTGGTTCAAATAGCCTTGGGAGCCATTGTTCTGGAACAGCTCATGTTTCCCAAAAAAAAAAAAAAAAAAAATTGAGAGAGAGAGAACTCTGGTAAGTGTTTAAAAACACTGTTTTACTGCGGTCAGGCTATGACCTTATTTATCTGTGTCCTCTCTTGATCCTTTCACCTCCCTTTGCTTTTGTAGGACTTGACCAGCTTTAGACATGCACTGTCTGTGTCCCAGAATGTTTGTAATCTCCATTTTTTTTATTGAGACAACTGATCCTGAAAACAGAGAGCAGTTAAAGTAGATGCTGATTCCTTAATTGAAAGAAACAGTGAGATAAGACAATAAAGTATGCTGGAAAGCTTTGTATGACATCACTTAATCATGTTTAAAATGTTGCATTTGTTTTGATTTGACCAATGAGATTTAAAAAAAAGTGTTAACATCACGTGGTATTGGTCAGATAACAAGCATAAAATGCTTACATATATACCTGCTTTTAAACTCACAAATATGGGCCATATTCTTATTTATACTAAGGACTGTGCACTGCCTGAATGGAGTGTAGGGAACTTAGTGTAAAACAGACTCAGGCCCATAGTCCTGTTTAAGATCACATTTTGAACATATTGGTGAAAAAAAATCTACAAAATATAGTGATCAAAGTTGTAGTGTTTTTATACTTTTAACTGGTATAAAGGATAAATGGATAAATCGCCTGAACAAAATAATTGTTAGGCTTTCATGAAACTATTTTACCTAGTCCTTTAGTAGAATTTAAACAATTCTTCCCCGTTCATGCTGACTTCGGAAAAAGCTGCTTTAGAAAAGACTTGGACCCTCAGCAAAGGGTTCCTGTGTGTTAACTAAGGCCTCGTCTGCACTGTTGTTTTTTTTTTTTTTTAACCAATGTTGTTCTACCAGTCTAAAACCCTATAGTGAATTTGCTTTTTTCTAATGCAGCACAACTTGTACTGATGCTGCTTACACCAAATCTGTAGCATAGACGTGATGCGAACAGTGCAGCTTACATACAACCTCAGGTAAACTATACTTTATATCAGTTCAGTGCATATACAATAGTAGTTTGCACTAGTGCCAGGGCCGGCTCTGGCTTTTTTGCCGCCCAAGGCAAAAAAGCCTCCCACCGCCCCTCCCTCCCCCCCGCAGCGCGGCAGGGGAGGGCAGCGAGCCCGGCCGGGGCTCCGCTCTCCCCGACCGGCCGGGGGGAGGGCGGCGAGCCCGGCTGGGGCCGTAGCGCCGTCCCCCTCCTCCCGGTGCCGCTCCAAGCACAAGCTTGGTGGGCTGGTGCCTGGAGCTGGCACTGACCAGTGCAACTATCACTGTGTGTTGTTGCTCTACTGCAAATAATTCTGTTGTAGCTGAGGCCTAATGCTGGTAGTGATTTCTGCCATGATCTGGAGAATTGGTTCTTTAGACACTTTTACATGCCATTTGAGTTTGTGACCCTTTTCTCTTAGCGTTGTATTTATCATTCATTGTATTTCACTTGTCCCAAAGCAAGGGGTTGGAGAAGGCAGAATTTCTCACATTGTCATCCACCATACTGACCAATATTTTCAAATTAATTTCAGGGAGATTTGTTGTGTTACTCTTTCATGACAGAGGGGCAGTTGGGCCAAACCTGAGCAATGTTGAGAACCCATGCACCATGTCACAATGCCACTCACTCAGATTTGGCGCAGCCACCCCCCATCATGATGTCAATATTTTTATTTTCCTAATGAGCTCGTGTCTGGGGGTGAACCATGGTCGTGTAATAAAGCAGACTTGTCTGTAGGACCCTTGCCTCATTTGTTGTGCATAGTGTATGGGGCAAAAGATTGCAGAAAGAGACAGGATGGTTTCATGGTTAAGGCAGTTGAATGGTGCCCTGGAGAACTGGATTCTATCCCTGCCTCTGCCGCAGAGTTTCTGTGTGATGCTAGGCAAGAATCTTAAGCCAAACTTTTCACAGGTGGTCCGTAATTATGAGGTGTTGTTCAAGTGGGTGCACGTGTGTATTCCACTCAGGTGTGTGCACACCTAACTTGCTGGAGCCAGAGTTTTCTGCAGCAGTATCTCTGTGGGCAGCACATGTGCCCAGGCATTAACCTGCTCCCCCACAGTTCCTTCTCACTGTCTGTGGCCTAAGTTGGAATTCCCCAGGTGGTTTACCTCATGGTTTTCATCTGTGTCATTAGCTAGTTTAGCTTTCTTTTTATCTGTAAATAGTTAGTTACCAGTTAGTACCTGTCAATTTAAGTTTTTGTTTTATTTTTTAAAGTTTGTTTTATTGTTTAGTGATTTTTCTGTGCTAGGCACAATTGATATGCAGCGCTCTCTGAGGTTTAAGCACTGTACGTCGTGTGAGATCTTTCCTGAATAGTGATGCCCATACACAGTGCTATTTGTGCCTTGGTGAGGGGCACATTAAGGAGAGGTGAAGCCTCTGTCACTCTTTCAAGAGAAGAATGCAAATTTCTAGAGATACCAGATTCAGGCACCATCTCATGGAGGCAGATGATAAGGCCTGCCTCAGCTCTGAGCCCCTGAGGACACCACCCAGGCTTCCATACATAGGCTACAAGTATGTCTGTGGTTGTCTCGGACAGACCCCGGACTCGTTTTCATTTCCATGAGAAAAAGGGGTTGGTCTTCTTCAGGGCCTCCTCAAGAAAAGGACATAAGACAGACTGCTCACTCAGAGCTGAAGAAGAGTTCTTCTTTGTAAAAGGAATCAGAACATCATTGGTACTCATTCAGTACCCAGGGTAGAGGTAGGCCATGAACCCGTGACTTCCTGGTACTACCTCTGGTACTGAAGTACTCCATACTGTCAACTCTAGCACCATCTGCAGGATGATCATTGAGTCCAGGAGCAATGGATGCTGTTTCATTGCCGGCCTTTTTGGTACCAACAACCCTGCAAGTTTGTAGGGCAGTACAGGGTTTGCTTTGTCTCTCTGGTCCAGACTCTTATGTGTTCAGGAGATGATTGCTTTGTCAGCCATCCAGTACTGAGTCCATCTGTCTCTTCAGTTCCAGTGCAGAAGCAGTTTGTGGTATAATGCTAGGACCAGCTAAGATGCTCGGCTCATTCTCCATTATTATCTTTGATACCCACACTCGCTCTGTTTTGGTGTTGGACTCTTGTTCTTCACTAACAATGTTGGTATTGTGGCAATCATCCACTTTGGTACCAATTCCATGGTACTGAGTACAAGGTCTTTCCTGGCACCATCTCAAGACATTGTACCACTGTCTTCTTGTGAAGTGTTTACAGCACTGACTGTCATACCTGCCTCAATACTGATGTTGACGTCTTCACAATGGGTTCAAAATTGATCAGGTCGTTTAGTGGACCAATCAGACTTTGTACCACTGGTGCCTGATTCTGGTGACTCATTGAAATCTAGTTTGGTGTCTTCCAGGAGTTTGCCATCCCCTCACAGACACAGATGGTCTAATAGATCATCCAGACTGCCTCCAGACAGGGAATATTGGTCCAGGAATCAGACAGAACATACAGCAGGGAAAGATCACTGTGGCCAGATTCTTACTGGCCCCTGATATTTTATACTCTTCCTCAGTGGCCAGTTTGGAATGCCTGGAGTGTCTTTCATCCCCACCCAGAACACATGGTGACAAAACTTCTTCTTCGAGTGCTTGCTCATATCGATTCCAATCAGGTGTGCGCGCGCCGCGTGCACAATCGTCGGAGAATTTTCTACCCTAGCAACACCCGGCGGGTCGGCTGTGGAGCCCCCTAGAGTGGCACCTTCATGGCGCTGGATATATACCCCAGCCGACCCGGCGCCCCCTCAGTTCCTTCTTACCGCCCCTGACGGTCGTTGGAACTGTGGAGCGCGGCATAGCTGTTCTCCACTCTCCCTAGCTTATCCTGTTTTCTGTAGATAGTTGTAGTTGTTGTATAGTGTTAGATAGTTGTTCATTTTACTTTTTAATAGCTGTAGATAGTTAGAGGGGATTAAGGGGATTGTTCTCCCCCCTTTTTCCCCCGGCGCATAGCCGGGCTCATGCCCAAGGCTCCCGGCTTTAAGCAGTGCGCGTCCTGCGCTAAGCCTATGCCCACGAGTGATCCGCACGACTCGTGTCTGAAGTGCCTGGGAGAGTCCCATCAAACAGATAAGTGTAAGATCTGTAAGGCCTTCAGACCGAGAACCAAAAAGGAGCGGGACTTTCGGCTTCGGCAACTCCTCATGGAGGCGGCACTTTGCCCGGCCACTCCATCGGCGCGTCAGGCCCCGACACCAAGCGCCTCGGTGCGCAGCGCCCCTGCGGCACCAATTGCTTCTGCACCGCGGGTAGAGTCGGACAAGCCTCCGCGGCACCGGCCTCCTTCGGCACCGCACCCGCCACAAGTGCCTCGGCGCCGATCCATGTCTCCGGGACATAAGAAATCCCGCAAGGCGCAGGAGACTGCTGTCCTGAAGACGCCGGCTCCGCACAGGGACCGGTCATCTCCGGAGCGGCACCGAGCGGCACCGTACCATCTGGAGCTAATTTCGGCGCGATCGGCACCGCCCTGGCCCTCGAGATCAGTGTCCCGTTCCTCCGATGGGGCCTCGAGATCGACGTAGCCCCCTCAGGGGCAGGCCGCTGAGGCAGACATGGGCCACTGGCAGGAGGTAGCGGAGGATCCCGCTCAGGGACCTACACACTGGTCGTTCTGGACCCCGTGGGCGTATCACCAAGCGCAGGGGGCTCCACCATCAGCCTCTCGCTCGATACGCTCTGAGCATAGGGCGCCAGAAGCCACCATCTCCCGCCCTCCCCCAGGGGGCATGGAGGCTCCCGTGCCCACACCACCTGACGACCTGGACCCAGGGGCAGGCGACGCTCTGCTCCAGGGCTCATTGGAACAGGACCCGCCCTTAGATCCCTTGCCACCTGAGGCATCCTCCTCATCTTCCCCAGATGAGGCGGTGGCGGGCACAATGGCCACAGGTCCACCCCCGATAGATCTTCGGGCACACCAGGACCTATTACGTAGGGTGGCACGTAATATGGACCTACAGGCAGAAGAGATAGTGGAGGTGCAGGACACCATTGTGAACATCCTCTCTGCGGATGCCCCATCCAGAGTAGCATTGCCCCTGATTCGCACGATCCAGGCTAATGCCACTGCGATATGGCAAACTCCTGCCTCTATTCCACCCACAGCCAGAGGGGTGGAAAGAAAGTACTTCGTCCCCTCAAAGGACTATGAGTACTTATACACTCATCCCCAGCCGTGTTCACTGGTGGTGTCATCGGTGAATGCAAGGGAGCGCCACGGTCAGCAGGCTGCAGCGCCCAAATCGAAGGACGCTAAGCGCTTCGATTTGTTTGGGCGTAAGGTATATTCAGTCGGAGGGCTGCAACTTAGAGCGACTAACCAGCAGGCGCTCTTGAGCCGCTATAACTTTAATTCCTGGAACTCTATGGGGAAGTTCAAGGAGTTGGTCCCCCAAGACTCCAGGGAAGAGTTCGGGGCCTTAGTGGAGGAGGGTAAGAAGGTGGCACGGACCTCCTTACAGGCCTCCTTGGATATAGCGGACTCGGCTGCGAGGACGCTGGCTTCAGGTATCGCCATGCGGAGAGTCTCCTGGCTCCAGGTCTCGGGCTTGCCTCCGGAACTGCAGCAAACCCTGCAGGATTTACCCTTTGAGGG
Organism: Trachemys scripta elegans; assembly: GCF_013100865.1. NCBI lineage: Eukaryota > Metazoa > Chordata > Testudines > Emydidae > Trachemys > Trachemys scripta. The sequence continues at coordinate 38,040,029 of NC_048301.1, forward strand.
ACACGGGTTGTTCTCGGACAAGACGGACTCTCGACTGCAGAGCCTCCAGGACTCGAGAACAATCATGCGCTCCCTGGGGATGCATGTTCCGGGACCCCAGCGCAGGCCATTTCGGCCCCAGCCTCAGAGGTTCTACCCCCCCCCCGCCTCGTCCGAGACAGGACTCTGCCAGAAGGCGGGGACGAGGTGGTAGGAGAAGGTTGACCGGCCCTCAACCCGGTCAGAACCAGGGGCCACCTAGGCCACCTTCAGGCCCTAGGCAGAACTTTTGAAGGTGCGGTCGAGGACGGCGCCCCAGTCATCACCCAGGATCTAGCCCCCTCCTTTCGGGATCGCCTCTCCCATTTCCACCGTGCTTGGTCCCTTATAACCTCGGACCGTTGGGTCCTTCGCACGGTGGAGAGGGGATACGCTCTCCAGTTTTCTTCATCCCTTCCCTCCCACGCCCCCCTCCCCGTCCCTCTTCAGGGACCCTTCTCACGAGCAACTTCTTACACAGGAAGTTTTTACGCTCCTGTCTATGGGGTCCATAGAGGAGGTTCCACTAGAGTTAAGGGGCAGGGGATTTTATTCCCGCTACTTCCTGATCCCCAAGTCCAAAGGGGGTCTGCGACCCATCTTAGACTTATGCGGACTCAACAAATTCATAGTAAAGTTGAAGTTCCGCATGGTCTCATTGGGGATCATTATCCCTTCCCTGGATCCTGGAGACTGGTTCGCCTCCCTCGACATGAAAGACGCATACTTTCATATAGCAATCTACCCGCCTCACAGGCGCTTCCTGCGATTCATGGTAAACAAGGTGCACTACCAATTTGCAGTCCTTCCCTTCGGCCTATCCTCGGCCACAAGAGTGTTCACAAAATGTATGGCTGTCGTGGCAGCATACCTTCGTCGGCAAGGGATACAGGTGTTCCTGTATTTAGACGACTGGCTGGTACGCAGTCACACCAGGGAGCAAGTTCGAGCTCACGTCCACATAATAGTACACACATTCCACGAGTTGGGCATTCTACTCAACAAAGAGAAATCCACTCTAGAGCCTACCCAGAGGATAGAATTTATTGGGGCAGTCCTAGACTCCAGACGTGCTCAAGCTATTCTACCAGACAATCGCTTTCATACCATCACAAGCCTCATTCGAAGGCTCAGGACCTTCCCGATTACCACAATGAGGATGTGCCTCTCCCTGTTGGGTCACATGGCCTCTTGCACATACGTAACCAGGCATGCCAGACTTCGGCTTCGCCCACTCCAGGCCTGGGTATCATCGGTATACCGCCCGTATCGGGACAGCCTGAACATGGTGATCACGGTTCCGAACTCGGTCTTGACCTCCCTCACCTGGTGGTTGGATCACAGTGTGGTTTGCGAGGGAGTGCCGTTTCGCGCCCCGCAACCCTCTCTGCACCTGGTCACAGACGCTTCATCTCTGGGTTGGGGTGCCCATCTCGGCGAACACCATACCCAGGGCCTGTGGACCGCACCCCAACTAGCCCTGCACATCAATGTTCGAGAGCTGATGGCGGTGCGCCTGGCTTGCCAGGCATTTCTCAATCTCCTACGTGGCCGCTGTGTGTTAGTTTTCACCGACAACACCACGGCCATGTTTTACATCAACAAGCAAGGAGGAGCACGTTCGTCGATTCTATGCCAAGAGGCCATTCGCCTGTGGGACTTCTGCATCGCCCACTCGATTCATCTCACAGCATCGTTTCTTCCTGGAGTCCAGAACACACTAGCGGACCGATTCAGCAGGTCCTTTCAGACGCACGAGTGGTCAATTCGTCCGGACATCATCTATTCCGTTTTCCAGAGGTGGGGATTTCCCCAGGTAGACCTGTTTGCATCTCGAGCCAACAGGGAGTGCCACGGGTTCTGCTCCCTACAAGGGCGAGCTCTGGGCTCTCTGTCAGACGCGTTTCTTCTACCTTGGAAAGACCACCTGTTTTACGCTTTCCCTCCATTTCCTCTGGTCCACAAGGTGCTGCTCAAACTGCGCAGAGACCAGGCACAAGTAATTCTAGTCGCTCCAGCGTGGCCGAGGCAACACTGGTACACCACACTGTTGGAGCTCTCGGTTCAAACACCGATCCCGCTTCCGTTGTGTCCAGATCTCATCTCTCAGGACCACGGCCGACTATGTCACCCCGACCTACAATCACTCCACCTCACGGCGTGGTTGCTCCATGGCTGAACCAGGCAGAGCGACAATGCTCGCACTCTGTCCAGCAGATTCTGCTGGGCAGTAGGAAGCCTTCGACACGGACCACGTACTTGGCCAAGTGGAAGCGGTTCTCCTGTTGGTGCGAACAACGAGCCAAGTCCCCGTTACAGGCGCCTATTCCTCTCATATTGGAATATCTCCTATCCCTAAAACAGCAGGGCTTGGCAATATCTTCAATTAGGGTTCACCTGGCCGCTATATCGGCCTTCCACCCAGGGGAACTCACTTCCTCGGTATTCTCTAACCCGATGGTCGTTAGATTCCTCAAGGGCTTAGACCGGATGTACCCACAACAACGTCAGCCCGTTCCGACGTGGGATCTCAACCTGGTTCTCTCCAAGCTCACAGGGCCTCCATTCGAGCCACTGGCTACCTGTTCGCTCCTGTACCTATCCTGGAAGACAGCCTTCCTCGTAGCCATCACCTGAGCAAGGCGCGTTTCTGAACTTAGGGCGCTTACGTCCGAGCCCCCATACACGGTTTTCCATAAGGACAAAGTGCAGCTTCGCCCACATCCTGCCTTTCTTCCTAAGGTGGTCTCACCGTTTCAAGTGAATCAGGATATATTTCTCCCAGTCTTCCATCCTAAACCACATGCTACTCGCCAAGACCAGCGTTTGCATTCTTTGGACGTACGCAGGGCCCTGGCTTTCTATATTGACCGCACAAAGCAGTTTAGAAAGACGACGCAACTCTTCGTTGCAGTGGCCGACCGGATGAAAGGCTTACCGGTCTCCTCACAATGCCTGTCCTCCTGGATCACGTCTTGCATTCGGACTTGCTATGACCTGGCCGGTGTCTCGACGCCGCACCTCACCGCTCACTCAACGAGGGCCCAAGCTTCCTCAACTGCCTTCCTGGCTCAAGTTCCGATCCAGGACATTTGTAGAGCTGCAGTTTGGTCATCAGTCCACACATTTGTAGCTCACTACGCACTGGTACAGCAGTCCAGGGACGATGCTGTATTTGGATCAGCGGTTTTGCACACAGCAATGTCTCACTCCGACCCCACCACCTAGGTAAGGCTTGGGAGTCACCTGATTGGAATCGATATGAGCAAGCACTCGAAGAAGAAAAGACGGTTACTCACCGTTGTAACTGTTGTTCTTCAAAATGTGTTGCTCATATCCATTCCAAACCCGCCCCCCTTCCCCACTGTCGGAGTAGCCGGCAAGAAGGAACTGAGGGGGCGCCGGGTCGGCTGGGGTATATATCCAGCGCCATGAAGGCGCCACTCTAGGGGGCTCCACAGCCGACCCACCGGGTGTTGCTAGGGTAGAAAATTCTCCGACGATCGTGCACGCGGCGCGCGCACACCTGATTGGAATGGATATGAGCAACACATCTCGAAGAACAACAGTTACAACGGTGAGTAACCGTCTTTTCCAGAGGCATCTGTTTTTGAAGTACGGAAAGATACTGTTCCCCCCAGAGCAGCCAGTGTATCAGGAGGATCCCTTGTCTGAGGAGTAGAATTTATCACAGGAGGATCAATTTGCTCCTGTAAACATGTCTTCTTCCTTACCTGATGGCTTGATGATCCCAGAATCTTCTCCAGTTTTAGATGATTAAGTCTTATTAGGCACTTCTGAGAAGAATGGCTGCATCTTTGGGCATCCAGGCAGAGCTTGTGAAAGAAAATGTTGACAAGTTGCATCTGATGAAGTGGGTTCTAGCCCACAAAAGCTTTTGCCCAAATAAATCTGTTAGTCTCTATGGCACCACAAGGACTCCTCATTGTTTTTACAAGTTTTTAGAAATTCTATGAGTTTCTGTCCTTGCAAAGGTAGCCCTCCGAAATAATGAGGCTCTTCTAGAACTGGTGAAGACCTGTAGTCAGTCTGACATGTATTGCAGCACTGTACCAATGACAGCCAGAAAGTGCAGTAATTATAAACAGTTTGAAAATGATGAGTGTGTTTTCATTATCCAAACTCAAAGAAATTCAAAAAGAAAACAAACTGCATAAGTAGTGAAAAATAAAATATTTTAAAATATTTCAATTTTAATAAGCTATTATGATTACTAGTAAGGCAGGTGAGCTATTTTAGAATATAATTTTAACCTGGTAGTGTCCCTTTAAGATTGTTTGTTTGATCCCCCCCCCCTTTTTTTTTTTGCATGTGACCTCATGTTACCTTTTTAAAATGGCAACACAATCCTTTCCATGCCAACAAAAGGGATGTCATAGACACAGGGTATTCTGAGATTCCATATTATTGAATTGCTGTTGGAAGCATCCAGTGAGAAAAGGTCTCAGTCTGCGGGGAATAAATAAATAAATAAATAAAATCGATGGGAATCTAAGGAAACTGAATAAACTCTCCATAATAAATACTACTGATGCTGATCCACAAATACATCAGAGGTAAATGTAATTTCTATTCAAACAACCTATTGATTTTTATAGCGGGCTTGCTCTTTAAAAAGTGTGTGTGTCTGTCTGTCTGTTTTTGCTTTGTTTTTGTTGTTGGGGTGTTAGGGTTTTTTTTTTGTTTGTTTGTTTTTTGGGGACTCTTTTTGTTTGTTTATATTGTGTCTTCTGAGTTATTTTAAAGTTTGCTGAAAAGAACCTACATTCAGAGTATTAGGGGAGTGGAAATCAACCCAAACCATTTGGAAATCTCTAATATTTATGTAGTGGAAGAGTAGAGAGATCAGTTCTTGGATGCATTAGCCTAATATTTTATGCAGTTTTGTCTTTGCCTGCCATTGTTTTTATGCAAACGTAAAAGTATAAATGCCAGGGTGAAAAATGAAAGGTAAGATATTTGATCAAATTATGTCTTACATACTGCCTTAAAACCTAAGTTGATTTTCTTTCTTTCCTGAACCTGTTTTATAATTAATGATTATCTCAAAAATATGGACTTAGGATAAGCCAAGGAGGCATGATGTGTTCTTTCAGCTTGCAAAGTACATTAATACCAAGGGGATATCATTAATTTTATCATTTGGTTTAAATATACTTGCAAGAAACTAGATCAAAAGGAACAAGAAAAATTTGGAAGAAGGGAATTTAATGTCTGTAATATTTTACTAGTTCTTTCTCCTTTTTTCTTCTTTTGTGAATTGGGACTTGTTTTAAACCAAGCTAAAGAATTAATGATCTAAGAAATACTGTTTCATTTAAAACTGTTGAAATGGTGTTGGAACGTATGTATATGGAATTATATACACAGTGCGTAAGGATATTTCATTCTTCTTCTGCCTAATGAGGAAGATCTTGTAAACAACCATGGTACTTTATCAGAAAAGAAGACCTTCAGGGTGCAAAAGTTTGAGGAAGTAATGAGGGAAAATCACTGATTTACAGGAGAGAAGAAATTGTAGGCACACTTTATAACTTTTCTATTCTGAATTTAATTATTTGCCTGAAATGTGTTTAAAGGAAATATGTCACCTTTGACTTAGCTTTCACGAAACGGAAATACTTATTCTTCATATGTAACTGTCTAACCAGTGATAAAATGTCCATTTCATTAAATAGACTCCACCCTATTTGAAATTAAATTAATCAAAGGGCTCCATGATCTTCCCATCACAAATGGGGTGTTAGAAACATTTGTATAAGAGAATAACAAGTAATATTGTAAATTTGGCTAGAATAAACAAGAAAATTGTGTACCTAATAGGATTTGTAAGTGTAAAAGATGAAGGAAAGGCTTGAAACAGTGAAAAAATAATTATGTTCTGAATACTGTTTGTTACATTAACATCTTTAAATTTTAGTTACGGTATCTTCTTTTCTTACCTAGCTAGGGGATTGTCAGGCCCTATTATAATACATGTAACTCATTGTATTTTCTTTATATGTGTGTCTGACAGCTTTAATATCCTATTAACTGACATCCTTGTTCGGTTGAAAACTCTTTTTGTAAAAAGAGTGCTCAGATACAGAGTTTTGCAGCACATTCTGGGAATTGAAGTTTTAGTGCTTTGTCTGGTACCAGAGCATTTTTTTCTTTGCTACAAACATCAGCACCAGGAAAGCCTATACTCAGTGTTGATTGTGCACAACAGCATACTTTCAATTATAATTTCAAGAATGTAAGCTGAATTCCTAGAAAATGATGAAAGTGCAGGTGTTTTTCTTTATGAAGATTATTTTTAAGAAAAGCAGCTTCAGCTGGCTTGGCTTATTTTCCTTCCAGTTTTGCAGATGCACTGGTTTAAATCTGGCAAATTGTATAGACCTCTAATTAATGTAGTCAAACTTAAATAAAGCTGTAAACCTCTTATTCATAATTGGCAAGTTGCTGTACTTCAAGGTCAGATTTTGTCAGTGGCATCTCTTTGGATTGGATCTGCTGTCATTGCATTTATCAAATGGCGAACTGTGAAAGGTGATTTTGAATCTCAAACACCTGTCAGTTTTGATATGTGGGAATAATTTTGAGGATTTTTCCCATAAAACTAAGCAGGGCAAACAGATAACTGTACAGATAATATAATAAGGGATTAGTGGTTTGTGAACAATAAGCCAGAAAGTGACATATAATCAGTCAGTCCTTCTTCATAGTTAATTGAATTAAAAGATCCAGTTGTCCTCTGCTTGCAAAAGGAGTAATAAATTCTAGTGAAGCCTGTTCATATATTCATATCTTAATTTTCTTATGGTGGAAAGGAGAGTGTTAGTGTAGTTTTTATTCCCACTACATCCCTCTGCAGTTTAGCCTTTAGGTTACTATGATAAGATAGCTATTTGGGTCCTTTTGTATTTATATACTCATGTTTAAAATGAGCATCTGCCCTTTTGTAGCTTCTCTGAACTGAGTCTCTGCAGCTGTAGAAATCCATCCCTTCCTAAACCAGAGCTTCCACCTTGACGGTTATTGGGCAAAGTGGGGAGAGGTCCTCAAGTCCCAGATCACATCGTGTCTGATGCTCCAGGTCCAGAACCTCCACGCATGTAAACTGGTGTAGTTGTACATTAAAGGAGCACAGTTGCTAGTTTTCTGAGAGGCAGTGGTGTTGAATGGTGTTAATGCAACACACAAGTCCATTTCTGAGGTCAGATTAGGTATTTAAATTATGTATTGGCTTTTCGATGGTGCTCATTGCCCTAATATCTGAGCAACTTACAGATAGTAAGAGATTTATTCTTAGAACATCCCTGTGAAATAGGGAAGTGTTTTCCTTACTGTAGAGATGGAGTGATTTACCCACAATCATACAGGAAGACTGGGAGAACTGGGAATAGAAGTCTCCTGAGTCCTGGTCTAATGCCTTAACCATGGGACTGTCCTTTATTTTCAAATTGTGTATGAACTGTTTTATAAATCTGTCAGTTTCTATTTGTCCACCCCTATGGTATCTCAGCACCAGAGTGGCCTTTTCTTGCTTTGGAGAACAGGTATACTAACTGGGACTAAACATGATTCAACACAAGCCCTTTAATGTGCAAGATATTTACCACATTAGATACTGTAAATTCTCACTTATACCTCTTTCAAATAAGACTCCATTTTAGGTGGTCTGAAATATAGACTATAAGTCATTGCATCTAGGAAGAAATTAAGTATAAAAACCAGGCAAATTCGCTTTGTTTAAAATGTAATAAATACACGCTCAACTACAGACTAATTGTTGGCCTTTCTGAGCCCAACTGGTGGTGACTTATTGCCTATAAAATATTACTATCTATATGATTCTAAGACTATAGGACAGCATTTTCTGGAATGAAAATTTGCTAAGGCCCTGTCTACACTGGCAAGTTTCTTCACGGTAAAGCAACTTTTTGCACTGTAACTCCCGAGGTGTACACACTGCCAAGCCACTTAGTGTGTAGAAACTGCACAGTTATAGCGCTTTTAAAAAACCACCCCAACGGAAGGTGTACAGCTTTCTGCATCGGGGGGACGGCGCTGCAGTGCCAGCGTAGACACCATGGCGATTACAGCGCTGCGATTGGCCTCTGGGAGGTGTCCCACAATGCCTGTTCTCACCTCTCTGGTCATTGGTTTAAACTCTACTGCCCTGCCCTCAGGTGACCAACTGTCATCCTCACCCTGTAAATTCCTTTGGAAATTTGAAAGTCCCCTTCCTATTTGTTTAGTGATGTGTGCAGTGGTCTCAGCGCATCTTTCCAGGTGGTCATGCCTGCTCCATGCACCAGGCGATCTCCCGCTTGGAGCAATGCTGAGCTACTGGACCTGATCAGCATTTGGGGAAAGGAGGCTGTCCAGTCCCAGCTGCATTCCAGCTGTAGAAATTATGATACCTATGGGCAGATTTCATGATGAATGACAGAAAGGGGCTATGACCTGGACACATTGCAGTGCTGGGTCAAAGAGAAGGAGCTACAACAAGGTGCGGGAGGCAACCCGCTGCTCCTGGGCTGCACCCACAAGCTGCCGGTTCTACAAACAGCTGGACACGATACTCGGTGGCAACCCCACCTCCACTGCGAAGGCCCCTGTGGATACTTGGGTGGCTCATGTGCCAGTCGAGAGTGGACCACACCAGGAGGAGGAAATCTTGGATGAGGTTGTGGAGAGGGAGGGGGACCTAGAGGCAGAGGATGGCTTAGAGGCCAGAGATGCATGCAGCCAGAAGCTCTTTTATACCCCAGAGGAGTCTAGCCAGTCACAGCTGTCGGAGCTTGGCGAAGCACAAACAGGAGAGGAGGCTCCTGGTAAGTGGCCTTGATTTTGGGAATCACTGAAGCAAGTTGTTGGGGGCAGGAGGACTCCAGAAAGCAGGCTTGTCTCCCACTGCATGCCTAGTCGGAGCGGTGGAACAGACAGTTGATAGACTCCCTCACTTCATTGGAATCTCTCTGAGATCTCCAGGAAACTCTCTCAGATACTGGGTAATCTGCTGCCGCAGGTTCTTCGGCAGAGCTGCTTTGTTTCTTGCCCCATTAATGGTAACTTTCCTGCACCACTGTGCCGTCGCGGGGGAGGGGAAACCATTGCTGCACACAGGCGAGCTGCATAGGGGCCAGGGCGGAAGCCGCAGGCTTGGAGAAAACCCTTCCTTGAGTCCCTGCTTACCCTCAGCAGCGAGATATCTTCCATAATGATCACATCCTGTGGAAAGTGTGGGGACAGGAATGATTGTCAGGCCCCCCCTACAGGGCTGGCTCTCCCCAAGAGCCATGTGCCCAGTGTACAGCAGGGTCCGGGAAGAGTGATTTACCCTGCCCATGCAGCAACTCACCATTTTGGGAGTCTCGTGGCTCATGTGTGCTTGCCTGGGGTCAGCCAGTTAGTGACAGGTGTGTGAGTACTGTCTGTGTTTTAAGTCACTGAATCAGTGTTGTCTGTGTTGCAAACAATACTGCTTCTGTAAAATGTTGCATTTAAACTTTACAGAGATGACCTTGGGAGCCCAGCCTCCCTCTTTGTTATCAGCGGCTGAACTGCTGCACAGAATTAGAAAGCGGCTAAGAAGAGCTAAGGAGGACTTTCTGCGTGATGTTATGATGCACTCTGTCGCTGAGAAACAGGAAATGAAGGAGTGGCAGGACAGCAAGAAGAAGGACCGAAAGGAGAACGCGGCACACCAGAATGAAGCCACAGAGTGGCTCTTAAAGGTTATGGAGCGCCAAGCAGACACAATCCAGGCGATACTAGCTCTTCAAACCAAGCAGCTCCGCACCCGCCTTCCCCTGCAGCCGCTGTCACAAAACTCTTTCCCATGCGTCCCCCAGACACCACCAAATCTTTAGCCCTCCTCGGACCTTCCCTTCCCCCATCCCCATCCCTGCTGATTTTTTTGTTTGTTTGTTTGACTCTCTCCTCCGGTTGTTGTCTTTTAATAAAATAATTGTGTTGGTTTGAAAGCAATCTTTATTTTATTAATTAAAAGCAAAAAGAACACTGCAAAGCAACATACAATTATGTTAATCCCCCTTATTGCATCATGTGCACCAATCACCTCCTAGCATTACAAGCACTGCAATCCTGAGAATAGCAACAAATATTAGTGGCTTTCAGCTTCAAATTGCTGATTCAAGGCATCCCTGATCCTTATGGCCACATGCTGTGCCCCTCTAATAGCCCTGGTCTCTGGCTGTTCAAACTCAGCCTCCAGGCACTGAGCCTCTGTGGTCCAGCCCTGAGTGAAGCTTTCACCCTTCCCTTCACAAATATTATTGAGCGTACAGCACACAGCTATAAGCATATGAATATTGTCAGTGGACAGGTCCAGCTTTCCATAGAGGCAGCACCAGCAGGCTTTTAAACAACCAAAAGCACACTCAACAGTCATTTTGCACTTGCTCAGCCTGTTGTTGAACTGCTCCTTGCTGCTGTCAAGTTGCCCCATGTATGGCTTCATAAGCCACGGCATTAAGGGGTAGGGGAGGTCTCCCAGGATCACAATGGGCGTTTTGACTTCCCCATGGTGATCTTCTGGTCCAGGAAGAAAGTCCCTGCTTGCAGCTTCCTGAATAGGCCAGTGTTCCGAAGGATGCGTGCGTCATGCACCTTTCTGGACCAGCCTGCATTAATGTCTGTGAAACACCCACGATGATCCACAAGTGCCTGTAGAACCGTTGAGAAATACCCCTTGCGATTAATGTACTCGGTGGCTAGGTGGTCTGGTGCCAGAATTGGAATATGTGTGCCATCTATCGCCCCTCAGCAGTTAGGGAAGCCCATTTGTGCAAAGCCATCCACAATGTCATGCACGTTGCCAAGAATCACGGTCTTTCAGAGCAGGATGCGATTAATGGCCCTGTGCACTTCCATCAACACAAGTCCAGCGATTGACTTTCCCACTCCAAACTGGTTAACGACCGATCGGTAGTTGTCTGGAGTAGTCAGCTTCCACAGTGCAATCTCCACGCGCTTCTCCAGCGACAGGGCAGCTTTCATTCTCATATCTTTGCAGTGCAGGGCTGGGGTGAGCTCATCACACAGTCCCATGAATGTGGCTTTCCTCATCCAAAAGTTCTGCAGCCACTGTTCATCATCCCAAGCCCAAAAGTGGCGTTCCACTATGGTCAGCACTTCCGTGAATGGCACAAGCAATCTCGTGTTGTAGCTACTACGCGTGGCGAGATCAATGTTGCACTCCTCTTGCCTTTGTAGTTTAAGGAATAACTCCACTGCCACTCGTGACATGTTAGTCAGAGCGAGCAACATACTGGTCAACAGTTTGGGATCCATTCCTGCAGCCTGAAGAGGCAGGGCACGCAGTACACAAACCGTTGAAAGATGGCGCCAAATGGGGATGGAAGCACAGGGATTTCTGGGTTGCGCAGCAATGTATCACGGGTCATTGGGACAGGACCCAGGATGCCCCACAACCCCCTCCGCCTTCTCACACGTCTTAGCGCAGAAGAGAAAGAGGTGCTCTGTGGGATAGCTGCCCAGAATACGCTGCAAGTGCCGCAAGTGTGAACACGCTATTCTGCAGGCAGCTGACAGTGTGAACACACAACAGTGGTTTCCCTTCAGTGCTCTCTGAGCGGCACTGTAACTTTGCCAATGTAGACGTGCTCTAAGTTAAACACCCAAATGACTCTCCTTTCTTAAGGAGCTACATCAGATACAAAATTCTAAAGCAAACATTTGCCTTTAGCAAAATGTGCTCAAGCAAAGTTGGAGTACACGTTTGGATAGACAGCCACTAAGGTTGTAAAGTCCATACTCCTGCTTCAGCACAACCTGTGCTATACTATTAACATTTTTTAAAGTTACGCTGTGAAACTTGGAATGTTCACATTCTTAAACTCATAAAGAAGCTTTCATATGCTAATCTTAGCGGAAATTTTCCTTTCTCTACCAGCTTATGTTCCATAGAAGAAATGCTACAGTTGTAGTTGTGCATTTCTAATGGGTCACTCAACATAGTGGTTAGGCTCCCATTACATAATTTGGAAATACAATTCCTCACAAAAGGTGATTGCGAAACACAACTTTTGTCTCCATATTGTGATAAGGCAATCTCAACTAGATAATACCATGGATAGTCAACTATAGAATTTCAGAAGGCCAGAACAAAACTGAGTCTTGCATTGTGCCCTAGGGGAGGCATGACAGTGACTGAGGAGGATCTTCAGAAGCAGCAAATTCTACAGCCCTCCACAAAAACTATCCTCTCCTCATAAGTTCCACAGTGGAGACAATCAACAAAAGTATGCTTTATTGATTACAGCAGCAGCCAGTTGATTGAGAAGAGATCTTTGCAGTAGTCAGATCTTAGCCCATTTAGGACTTTGTATAGATAAATATTAGGACCTTCAAAGCCAGTGCAGATAATGGTGCTTTTAAAGTGTTTGACCTATTGTCCTGCCTAGAAGGTGACCTACTCCACTCAGAACTAGCTGCAGTTTCTGAGTGGATTACAAGTGCAACAGTAGGGTTAAACGCTTTCTGCTTGGGCGTGGACAAAGGCAGTTAGCTAGATTAGTATCCAAGACGAAGGAGTAGTCTTACTTTAAAAAATAAAATTCTTATTTATTTTTTTATTTTCATCATCCTTTTGTTTTTCTGGTTCCCATATTTTTAGTCCATGTCACTGAGAATTGTGGTTTAATCAGTTCAAAGAGCTTACCTAGATCTATCCTTTTTACCCATTTATCTTCATATCAGAAGAAATGGAAATTTTCAAGAGCCTGAACCCAAAACTTAAAGTGAACTGTGAGGGCGAGAGTGGGGGGCAAGGGGAGTTTGACCAACTTTTTCCCCTACACCATTTAAATTTTGTCTGTGAGACAAACTTGTAGTGCTCAGTTTGCATAGTCAAAAATATGTGCAATAAGTTACACCAGCAGATTTTGTGTTTAAGTCAGAAAAATTTAGGCAGTCAGTTGCATGACTAAGTGATATGCAATATTTTTTGATCTGCGAATATAATTTGGGTCCATTTGTGCAGATGGACCTATTGTTGTGTATTTGGTTGTCGTGGTTTTTGTTCCTATGGTAACTGAGTTAGATTATTAGGGGATAGCCAGTCAGTTCCAACTGGCTGGCCAGGTCAGTGAGTGTCTGTAAATAAATGGTTGCTTTGTAAGCTGGCTGCTCTCTGGCCTCAAGTGATTTCTTCCTAAACCTGCTGCCCCCAAAGATATGAAAAAGTGGCGACGAGGGTGGGATTCCTGTGCTGCCTCAGCAACAGAAGGAAGTAGAAGTCAAGGTAAAGAAAAAGAAAAAAAAAAAAAAAACCCCTACCAAACTCTTTTAGCTGTTGCTTGTTTGCACTGACTGTGAAACTGAAACTAAAACCATGGTGTTATAACTATAAAGGGAAGGGTAACAGCTGTCCTGTGTACAGTACTATAAAATCCCTTCTGGCCAGAAACTCCAAAATCCTTTTCCCTGTAAAGGGTTAAGAAGCTCAGGTAACCTGGCTGGCATCTGACCCAAAGGACCAATAAGGGGACAAGGTACTTTCAAATCTTGGGGGGAGAAAGGCTTTTGTTTGTGTTCTTTGTTTGGGAGAGCGTTCGCTCTAGGGACTGAGAGGGACCAGACATCAATCCAGGTTCTCCACATCTTTCTAAACAAGTCTCTCCTATTTCAAACTTGTAAGTAAATAGCCAGGCAAGGCGTCTTAGTTTTACTTTGTTTTCTCAACTTGTAAATGTACCTTTTACTAGAGTGTTTATCTTTGTTTGCTGTACTTTAAACCTAAGACTAGAGGGGAATCCTCTGAGCTCTTTAAGTTTAATTACCCTGTAAGGTTAATTTCCATACTGCTTTTACAGAGATGATTTTTATCTTTTTTTTTAATTAAAAGCCTTCTTTTTAAGAACCTGATTGATTTTTCCTTGTTTTTAGATCCAAGGGGGTTGGATCTGTATTCACCAGGAGTTGGTGGGAGGAAGGAGGGGGAATGGTTAATTTCTCCTTGGTTTAGGTCCAAGGGGTTTGGATCTGTATTCACCAGGGAATTGGTGAAGGTCTCTCAAGGCTTCCCAGGAAAGGGAACTAGCCTTGGGATGGTGGCAGCGGAACAGAGCTAAGCTGGTAGTTAAGCTTAAAAGTTTTCATGCAGGCCCCTACATTTGTACCCTAAAGTTCAAAGTGGGGATACAGCCTTGACACATGGCTACATTTACAGGGACACTGGAACCTTTTGATGAGAATATAGGGCAGTGGCATGTGTATACTGAGCGTTTTGAGCTTTTTGTTATTGCAAATGACATTACAGAAGCGAAGAAGGTGCCAGTATTCTTAAGTGTTGTAGGGGCTAAAACCTACTCCATGCTACACAACTTAGTACACCCTGTTAAGCCTGAGACCAAATCTTACAGTGACATTGTGGAAATCCTGGGGTCCCATTTTTCCCCAAAACCACTGGTAATTGCTGAAAGATATAAGTTCCACAAAAGAGACCAGAAAGAAGATGAAACAATGGTACAATTTGTAGCAACTTTGAGAAAGCTTGCAGAACACTGTGAATTTAAGGAGATGTTAAATGATGCCCTGCATGACAGGTTAGTGTGTGGCCTGCACAGTGAAGCTAGATGGAAGCGCCTACTGACAGAGGCTCAGCTTACCTTACAGAAGGCTGTTGATATTGCTGTCTTCATGGAACTGGCTACAAAGGAGGCGCAATACATCGGTGCATCCCCTAGGGTGCATAAAGTATCACCAGAACCTACCCACAAAACTGTGCAGTCAGGAATGTTACCGCTGTGGTAAGCCGGGTCACCAGGCATCAGAATGCTGGTGTAAGGACCTGGTGTGTCGACACTGTGGCAAAAAGAGACACATTGAGTGTGCCTGTAAACAAAAGAAAAAGAGGTCTGTTGTCTGGCTGACCAAAAGGGGAACCCTGCATACCCTAGAGCAGACCCAGGATGACCAACGTGACACCTCATCGCAAGAAGAAGTGCCAATGCACGTTTTGTCTTTGGCAGTGGACTCACATGAATACTGGGTAACGCCGTTGTCGGATGGCAAACCTATACGCATGGAACTGGACACCGGTGCAGCCGTCTCGCTGATCTCGGAGACTGTATAGAGAAAAGCTACAGCATCTTCCGCTTAAGGCAACAAAAACTGTTCTGAAGACATATACGGGAGAAGCTGTGCCCATGTTGGGCACTATTGATGTTAAGGTGGAGCTCAATGGACAGGCTGCTAAATTTCCACTGTTTGTGGTGAGAGGTAATAACCCAGCCTTAGTGGGTAGGTCTTGGCTTGGGAAGGTTCAGCTGAACTGGGCAGAAGTGCACCGAATGATTAAAGAAGAAACCAGTCTGACCACTATACTAAGGAAACATGCTGCTGTTTTTGGAGAGAATCTGGGAAGTATGAAGGGAATCACTGTGGCATTGAACATTAACCCACCAAAATATCTGAAAGCCAGAAACGTGCCATATGCCAGCAGGCCAAAAGTTGAAGCGGACCTGGAGCACCTGGTTACCAATGGAGTTCTAATACCAGTTACCCATAGCCCATGGGCCACTCCTATCGTTCCGATAGTGAAGAAAGACTGTTCCCTCCGGATTTGCAGTGATTTTAAAGTCACTGTCAACCCGGTGTTGTGTGCAGAGCAATACCCGCTTCCCCGCATCGATGACCTCTTCGTGGGCCTGGCTAGGGGACAAAAGTTCAGTAAGATCAATCTGAGTCAAGCGTATTTACAGATGCATGTCGATGAAAAGTCTCAAGAGCTGTTGACGATTGTGACTCATAAGGGGCTTTATCGATATTGTCTCCTACCCTTCGGAATAACGTCTGCTCCCGCCTTGTTCCAGAGGGCGATGTTGTTGATGGCTTGTATGGCTTGTCAGGAGTTCAGTGCTATCTGGACGACATCCTGGTCACTGGAAGGAATGAAGAGGATCACTTAAAGAATTTAGAGGCTACCCTACAAAGACTGGAAGAGTATGGCCTACGAGTCTGCAAAGACAAGTGTGAATTCTTCCAGCCCTCGGTTGAATATTTGGGACACATCATTGATGCTGCGGGTCTTCATAAGGCCCCTGCAGAAGTTAAGGCTATTGTGGAGGCTCCCCCACCTCGAAGTGTTAGCCAGCTGCGCTCATTTCTAGGACTATTGAACTATTATGGAAAGTTCATCTCGCAGTTAGCCACACTGCTAAAACCACTTCACAAACTCCTTGGGCAGAACAAGACCTGGAAGTGGACTGAAGCTGTAATGTTGCATTTAACAAAGCTAAGGATGCATTGCTAAATTCTGAAGTTGTAACGCACTTTGATCCATCCTTACCCCTACAATTGGTCTGTGATGCATTCCCTTGTGGAGTGGGAGCAGTCGTGTCACACATTATGCCTTCAGGAGAAGAGAGACCTATTGCTTTTGCTTCACGCACTCTAAGCAAAGCAGAAACTAACTGTGCCCAAATCGAACGTGAGGCATTGGGAATCATTTTTGGAATTCAGAAGTTTCATCAGTACCTGTTTGGGCGGAAGTTTACTCTTCTTACAGACCATCGGCCTCTGATGTCAATTTTTGGACCCTACACAGGCATTCCCCCATTAGCTACTAGTCGTATGCAACGTTGGGCATTGTTACTTTCAACACACACCTATGAAATTAAATATCGGAAATCCATTCTGCATGGCAATGCAGATGGTCTCTCAAGGTTGCCTTTGCCAGTCAAACATCAAGATAGTGCCCAAAAGGAAATCTTCTACTTTGAACAAGTAGAGAATACACCCATCACTGCTACTTAGATAAAGAAGGCAACTCGTGTTGATCCAGTATTCTCCCAAGTTATGGACCTGGTGATGCATGGAAAATCTCGACACACCTCTCCGGTCTCACCCGACCTTGTTACCTACCTGTCCAGGAGGATGGAGTTATCGATCCAATCTGGTTGTTTGTTGTGGGGGAGACGTGTCATCCCACCACCACTGAGATCACAGATGTTAGAACAGCACGCATGAAGAAAATTGCACGAAGCTATTTTTGGTGGCCTGGATTGGACAGTGCTATTAAAGAGAAGGCAAAAGCTTGTATGTCATATCAGGGTATGAGGAATGCACCCCAGTGGGCATCCCTACACCCATGGGACTGGCCTGAAAACCCATGGCAACATATTCACGTTGACTTCGCTGGACCTCTTGAAGGAAGCATGTTCTTGGTGGTGGTAGATGCCCATTCTAAATGGCCAGAAGTCTCTCTAATGCAGTCCACTACTGCAGAGAGTACTATCCGAAAACTACGATGACTCGTTAGTTGTTTTGGTCTGGCAGAACAACTTGTGAGCGACAACGGACCGCAGTTTGTCTCTCAGGAGTTTCAAAATTTTATGAAGGCAAATGGAATACACCATATCACTTCAGCACCGTATCATCCATCCACCAATGGATTAGCTGAAAGATTTGTGCAGACAATGAAACAAGCTTTGAAATCGGCACGGGGACAACACTCCATTCCAAAGCGTCTGGATACCTTCTTACTTTCCTACAGAAACACACCTCATGCTACGACCAAGGCATCCCCAGCCTTTCTAATGATGGGACGACAGCTGCGCACTTGCTTTGATCTGCTGAAGCCTTCTGAACCCCGACACATTGTGCAACGTCAGCAGCAATATAAAGTCATCAGACGGGCACCCAGAGCAAAAGACCGAACCTTTAGCCCGGGACAGCCGGTTTTGGCTCGGAATTATGCTTCTGGAGCTAAATGGGTCCCTGCCACGATCATCACTCAAACAGGACCTGTTTCCTACACAGTCTGGACTGCAGAGAATCTCACCTGGCGGCGACATGTAGATCAGCTGTTGCCAGGTCATGCCAGTCCTCAGGACACATCTTCAGTTGAGTTGTCTGACTTCACCTCTTCTGGTGAGACACCGAATCAAGAATCACCTGTTGCTGACTGTTCTCCTCCATTACTGCCGGCGGCTGAGATACCCCTTTGCCCAGCACGAGCTGATACCACCTCCTCATCCGTTCGTGCTGCAAACCCTGAGCCCATTGTCAGGCCTGCGCCCATGGTACTTTGGGGTGCAACAACACCAGAAGTTCACCGTAATCCACCTAGAGACAGAAGACCTCCTCAATGGCTGGATCTTTAGCTAGGGCGAACCCACAGTTATGGGGCAAAATAACCCCCCGGGTTTAGCAGGGAATGGAAGCAGTCTACCCTCTTTCTCTAGTCTAGTGTTTGTTTTATTTAGGGGATGTTCTTATTTAAGGGGGGAGGAATATGTTGTGTATTTGGTTGTCGTGGTTTTTGTTCCTATGGCAACTGAGTTAGATTATTAGGGGATAGCCAGCCAATTCCAACTGGCTGGCCAGGTCAGTGAGTTTCTGTAAATAAATGGTTGCTTTGTAAGCTGGCTGCTCTCTGGTCTCAAGTGATTTCTTCCTAAACCTGCTGCTCCCAAGGATATGACACCTATGCCCTTCAATTTTGAACTGTTCATTAAAAGCATCTTAAGGCTTTTTACGGGGGTTGGGGGGGTGCGAGGGGTTGAGGGTGGCGGTATGACATAGGGTATGTAATGCTGGGGGGAAGGGTTTCTGGAACTTTTGGTTCACAGAAAGGAAAGGATTTCCTTCAGTAAAATATTCTGCCTGTTCTGGAACTTGAGAATTTTTATAAGTCTTTTGCAACCTGTCGGTTAATTTTCAGGAACACTAAAGAGACTATGATATGTATTTTTAGAAAGTTGCTTCTTAAATAAGAGTGGAATATGAGTAACTTATTACAGGAAGATCCCTCTTAAGTATTGAAGACAGGTTGAAAATGTATTCTTTATTCTTGCACAACTACATACACGCAGACAGACTCCCTGTTCATGACGTTGCAGCATAGATTACAATGGAATTCATGCTGCTAGGAAAGGAGAAAAAATAAGAATTTACCAAGAACTCACTTGGAATCTTTAGCATTTCTTGGAAAAATATTCTGAGTCAGGAATCAAAATGTTCTATCTCTCTTTGCCATATATGAAAGAGGGAGAGACAAAAGCACTCTCATAGTGTGATAAGAGATCTAACTGAAAGAAGATGAGACTCTCAAACCTAAAATTTATTCTTGGTTTACTTGGTTGTGCTTAAAACACATCCATTTTAGGATTTTATATGCTTACTATGCACTACAGCAGAAACTTTTATTGGTGATGTAGACTTCAGCACCTTGACTCCTAAGTTATGTAAATGCTATTACCATGTAAAATATCTCAGTAGTCTTGTTGAAGGCAACAGATTAAGTTTATTAGATTTAATCAGATTATTTTTTCAGAGTAATGAATTTCAGTAACATACAATATTACTTCTTAAAAATGAGAATCAATGTTACTTTGCAGATCATTCAGCAGCATTGAGTACACTCCAATTTTTTCTTTGATAGTCCTGTCCCCAGTGTATAGGTGTCATTATGGTATTCAATTTGAGAGCTAAAGAACAGGAGTTAGAGTAAATAGAGCTTGGAGTGTCCCTAAAATACAATACCTTATTACCTTAAATCATAGATTACAAAATAAGTGTAGCTTAACTTGTTTGATTATATAACTCATTTTTGTTCCCACTTCCAGTTTTGCACAAATGTTTGCAATTAACTTTTCTTTATTAAAATTAAAAATCAATCATTAATTTAACTTCTTGGTGAGTTTATCCAAAGAGATCTAAAATGCTGTTTGTTAATCACTTGAAGTGGTAATTTGCCATCCTTCAGTAATGTAATTTATATATTATATGATTGATATGATTGAATAGCAATAGAATATTGGGCCAGATCCTGGGGACCAGTTATGTTGCATGCATGATAGTTCTCGAGGAAAGGAGCCGGGGAGCTAGTAAGCCGAAGTAGGGTGTTGGTAAATCACACCAGCAATGTGCTGATATTGGGACCAATTATACAGTGCCTGACACAAAACAAAGCAGTCTCAGGGCTCTTTTTGTCTTATTATTGGCTGCCTATGACCCCTTTCTTCCTCCCCTGTCCCTCCATGAGTTGTGTGGCAGTTGGGGATTGGCTAGAAGTTGTAGCTCCCTGGCCACTACCCTTTTCCCAGCCACACCTCATATTGTGGGGACAATAAAAAGAGCCTATGCTTGCTCTATGCCTCCTGGGCATTCCTTGGGAAGCCAGTTAAACTGGTTTTAAGTCTACCTTGCACTGCCAGAGAAGTGCAAACAAGCCTCAGTAGGTCTAGAATATAGCCCAGTGTTGTAACAGTGGGTCAAATGCCATTAACCTTCAATCTGAATTTACCACAGTTAGCAGGTATACAAGAGACAGATAAAGACAGCCCCTACCTTGATGACTTTACAGTCATTAAGACAGACATAGACAAGACAAGATAAAACAGTAGATGAGCGGATTCAGAACACGGGTGAAAATATGTATTTTAATGACTGAGGAGGAATAGGTTGTGGTTTGTGTGGTAGAACTGAGTGAGTCTTTACGATGTTGAATGTGGAGGAGTGGGTACCTGTTGCACTGGGATTGGGAGATTATTCTAAGCATAAAAGGCAGCATTGGAAAAGGCACAGTATTTAGGTAGCTTTGACTCTGTTATGTAAACATAACTTCTGCAATTTCAAAGGTAACGTCTGCTAAATGGCTGTTTTTGATATTTAGGTTAGGTCTCTTGATTGTTAATTGGTAGTTGTTCACACAGAAAAAAAATTTCTTCCACATATTAAATAAGATCCCTTATGAAATAAGCGTGCAGGCACCAAAGTCACCATGTCATAATTACATGAAGTTATGTCAGATACAAATACTGGAATTAAATTACAGAATGCACGCAAAGGGATATGGTCTTTTGGGGAACAGCCAGAAGACAATTATATAAAGCAAAATTAGCTTTTCACTCTGGTTATTACCTTGTTTGCTGAAAGAAAGGCAGTGAGGTGCAATACCTCATTTCTCAGGTTTGCTGTATACCTACCCTGTAAGTTCCCATTACAGAGTTGAAAAAAATTCCCAATTAGAACTGTTTTAGGATCAGAAAAGCTCTAAAATTGGCTGATACAGCAGGTTGGCTGCCTATAATTCTCTTGTTGATGAAATAGGGTGCCAGTCTCTCAGCTGTCCTTTGGGTAATTAGTACCAGAGTCCTGCTTAGTGTTCAATAACCATAGCAATGTTTTTTTATATGCTCATTTGTTAGCCTTTTACTAAGCTGGAAATAGTTTCCTGATACGTTACAGTGGGGCAAACAAGTACAAATGTACTGCATAGAGTACAGAATTTCGATAAAACATACAGGGAAGTAAGACCCTTTTTCCATAACTGTAATTAATTGTCCTGTTTACCCACTTGCTTCTTCCGCTCAATGCAATAAAATGTGACCATCTCCTTCCACTGATCTTCTGTCTTTGATTTGATATTAGCTATCCTGTCCCATAATGCAAATCTGCTGGATGTCGGCAAATCACAGTACATTAGCCCACACAGCTAATCTGTAGCTTTCTTTCTCGTCAAAATTCTCCACATCTGAGGGTGGCAATGTTTCTTTTATTCCCAAAGCTTGCATATTAAAACATATAGGTTGGTCCTGGAAAAGGGAGTCTTCATATAGTGTAATCGTAGACTCATAGGACTGGAACAGACCTCGAGAGGTCATCTACTCCAGTCTCCTGCACTCATGGTAGGACTAAGTATTATCTAGACCAGTGGTTTTCAACCCTTGGGCCACATGCGGCCCAATTAGCATACAGCTACGGCCCAGCTCAGCTGTGTGCTAAAGGCCCTGGGTGTGCCCAAGGTCCCAGGTTCCCAGCTCCCCCGTGTGTGTGTGTATGTGTCTGGGCTGCCCTGCTGCCTAGTGCAAGGGATCAGGGATTCGTGAGTTCCAGCGGCCTGGGCAGCCGTGTGGCTGGGCAGCTGGACCACCCCATGTGGCAGGAGTCCCGGGGTCTGGGGCAGCCAGCCCGCCCCGCAGGCTCCGGGGTAGCCACCCGGCCCTACAGGCTCCAAGGTCTGGGGCACCTGCACAGAGGGGACCAGGGCGGGCAGTCAGCCAGCCCCCGGGGGACGGAGGCGGCCCATGCAGTGAGGGTCTGGGGTCCAGTGTCAGGGTCTGGGCTGCCACTTTCCGGCTCCTGCGGCCCAGGTTACACATCATGGGCCGCATATGTGACCCACAATGTGTAATATGTTGAGAATCACTGATCTAGACCATCTGTGACAGGTGTTTGTCTAACCTGCTCTTAAAAATTTCCAATGATGCAGATTCCACAAGCTCCCTAGGCAATTTATTTCAGTTCTTAACCACCCTGACAGGAAGTTTTTCCTAATGTACAATCTAAACCTCCCTTGCTGCAATTTAATTCCATTGCTTCTTGTCCTATCCTCAAAGGTTAAGAAGAACAATTTTTCTCCCTCCTCCTTGTAACAACTTTTTATGTACTTGAAAATTGTTATTATTTCCCCTCTCAGTCTTCTCTTTTCCAGACTAAACAAATCCAGTTTTTTCAATCTTCCCTCATAGGTCATGTTTTCTAGACCTTTAATCATTTTTGTTGCTCTTCTCTGGACGTTCTCCAGTTTGACTACATCCTTCCTGAAATGTGGCACCCAGAACTGGACACAATACTCCAGTTGAGGCCTAATCAGTGTGAAGTAGAGTGGAAGAATTACTTCTCGTGTCTTGCTTACAACACTCCTGCTAATACATACCAGAATGATGTTTACTTTTTTTGCAACGGTGTTACACTGTTGACTCATATTTAGCTTGTGGTCCACTATGACCCCCAGATTCCTTTCCACAGTACTCCTTCCTAGGCAGTCTTTTCCCATTTTGTATGTGTTCAACTGACTGTTCCTTCCTAAATGGACTTTGCATTTGTCCTTATTGACTTTCATCTTATTTACTTCAGACCATGTCACCAGTTTGTCCAGATCATTTTGAATTTTAAACCTATTCTCCAAAGCATTTGCAACCCCTCCCAACCCCGTCCGCAAACTTTATAAGAGTACTCTCTATGCCATTATCTAAATCATTGATGAAGATATTGAACAGAACTGAACCCAGAACCAATCCCTGCGGGACCCCGCTCGTTATGCCCTTCCAGCATGACTGTGAATGGCTGATAACTACTCTCTGGTTTTGCAACCAGTTTTGCATCCACCTTATAGTAGCTCCATCTAGGTTGCATTTCCCTACTTTGTTTATGAGAAGGTCATGTGAGATGGTATCAAACGCATTACTAAAGTCAAGATATACCATGTCTACTACTTCCCCCCTATACTCAAGGCTTGTGTCAAGGCTGTATCCCCACTTTGAACTTTAGGGTACAAATGTAGGGGCCTGCATGAAAACTTCTAAGCTTAACTACCAGCTTAGCTCTGGTCCCGCTGCCACCATTCCCAATGGATTCCCTCCCTGGAAAGCCTTGAGAAACCTTTCACCAATTCCCTGGTGAATACAGATCCAAACCCCTTGGATCTAAAACAAGGAGAAAATAACCATTCCCCCTCCTTCCTCCCACCAACTCCTGTTGAATACAGTTCCAACCCCCCTGGAATCTAAAACAAGGAGAAATTAACCATTCCCCCTCCTTCCTCCCACCAACTCCTGGTGAATACAGATCCAACCCCCTTGGATCTAAAACAAGGAAAAATCAATCAGGTTCTTAAAAAGAAGGCTTTTAATTAAAGAAAAAGGTAAAAATCATCTCTGTAAAATCAGTATGGAAATTAACCTTACAGGGTAATCAAACTTAAAGAGCTCAGAGGACTCTCCTCTAGTCTTAGGTTCAAAGTACAGCAAACAAAGATAAACACTCTAGTAAAAGGTACATTTACAAGTTGAGAAAACAAAGGAAAACTAAGACGCCTTGCCTGGCTATTTACTTACAAGTTTGAAATAGGAGAGACTTGTTTAGAAAGATGTGGAGAACCTGGATTGATGTCTGGTCCCTCTCAGTCCCCAGAGTGAACGCCCTCCCAAACAAAGAACACAAACAAAAGCCTTGGCCCCCCGCTGCCCCCCCCAAGATTTGCAAGTATCTTGTCCCCTTATTGGTCCTTTAGGTCAGATGCCAGCCAGGTTACCTGAGCTTCTTAACCCTTTACAGGGAAAAGGATTTTGGAGTCTCTGGCCAGGAGGGATTTTATAGTACTGTACACAGGACAGCTGTTACCCTTCCCTTTATAGTTATGACAGCTTGTTACCCTGTCAAAGAAAGCTATCAGATTGGTTTGACATGATTTATTCTTGACAAATCCATGCTGACTGTTACTTATCACCTTATTATCTTCTAGACGTTTGCAAATTGATTGCTTAATTATTTGCTCCATTATCTTTCTGGGTACAGATTTTATTTGGTTCTTTGGCAGTAAGGAGATGGAAGCCAAAGAATCAAAATATAAAACCAGTTGGAATATAGCAAACTTCCGGGGTGCCTATTGAGTGTTCTAAATGGAAGATACAAGAAGCTCTTCTTAGATTGTAAGCTCCTTAGAGTAGAGACTTGGTAATCTGTGCGTTCATACAGCACCTAACATAATAGGGCTAGGATACTTATTTGGGCTTTTAGATACTACTCTAATACAAATGTTTATATGAATTGTCCAATCTTGCTGATTGTAGAAGGGGGAATCACAGTGGTAAATCATCATAGTGTCAATTTTAAGGCCTGAACTGTAACTCTTACTCAGAGTTATGCAGGTTTCCTTTGAGGATGAGAACTAATAGGTCAGATATAAAGTTATCGTTTTGTGAAAAGTATTCACCCACAGGTGATATGGTGGTTTTGTCTTTTATCATTTTTCTGTGTGAGTTCATTTGAGAGCATAGTGATTGTCTGGTTTCACTGAAATAGTGTTGTTGGGCATTTTGTGCATTCATCCTCAAAGGAAACCTGCACAATACTTTCAAAAGACCAGCCTGGAAGCTTAAATTCATAACTTTGTTAGACACTAAAAATTATGGTCTTAATAAGGACACTAGACTTATGGCTTATTACAATAATCTGTAACCTACTAACCCTCCTTTTTATTTTATGACTACCAGGATGTTAACGGGACACTTCACTTTGAAAGGTTCCTTAGAATATATGCTAACTACTTATGCTAAACTATGTGTTTGATCTTGTATTTAACTATGATACTCAGAATACCTTGCCCAGACCTGAAGAAGAGCTCTGTGTAGCTTGAAAGCTTGTCTCTCTCACCAACCGAAATTGGTCCAATAAAATATATTACCTCACCCACCTTGTCTCTCTAATATCATAGAATATCAGGGTTGGAAGGGACCTCAAGAGGTCACCTAGTCCAACCCCCGCTCAAAGCAGGACCAATTCCCACTAAATCATCCCAGCCAGGGCTTTGTCAAGCTGGGCCTTAAAAACCTCCAAGGAAGGAGACTCCACCACCTCCCTAGGTAACGCATTCCAGTGCTTCACCACCCTCCTAGTGAAATAGTGTTTCCTAATATCCAACCTGGACCTCCCCCACTGCAACTTGAGACCATTGCTCCTTGTTCTGTCATCTGCCACCACTGAGAATAGCTGAGCTCCATCCTCTTTGGAACCCCCGTTCAGGTAGTTGAAGGCTGCTATCAAATCCCCCCTCATTCTTCTCTTCTGGAGACTAAACAGTCCCAATTCCCTCAGCCTCTCCTCATAAGTCATGTGCTCCAGACCCCTACTCATTTTTGTTGCCCTCCGCTGGACTCTTTCCAATTTTTCCACATCCTTCTTGTAGTGTGGGGCCCAAAACTGGACACAGTATTCCAGATGAGGCCTCACCAATGTCGAATAGAGGGGAACGATCACGTTCCTCGATCTGCTGGCAATGCCCCTACTTATATAGCCCAAAATGCCGGTAGCCTTCTTGGCAACAAGAGCACACTGTTGACTCGTATCCAGCTTCTTGTCCACTGTGAAACCTAGGTCCTTTTCTGCAGAACTGCTACCTAGCCATTCGGTCCCTAGTCTGTAGCAGTGCATGGGATTCTTCCGTCCTAAGTGCAGGACTCTGCACTTGTCCTTGTTGAACCTCATCAGGCTTTTTTTGGCCCAATCCTCTAATTTGTCTAGGTCCCTCTGTATCCGATCCCTACCCTCTAGTGTATCTACCACGCCTCCTAGTTTAGTGTCATCTGCAAACTTGCTGAGAGTGCAGTCCACACCATCCTCCAGATCATTAATAAAGATATTAAACAAAAACGGCCCCAGGACCGACCTTTGGGGCACTCCGCTTGAAACCGGCTGCCAACTAGACATGGAGCCATTGATCACTACCCGTTGAACCCGACGATCTAGCCAGCTTTCTATCCACCTTACAGTCCATTCATCCAGCCCATACTTCTGTAGCTTGGCGGCAAGAATACTGTGGGAGACCGTATCAAAAGCTTTGCTCAAGTCAAGGAATAACACATCCACTGCTTTCCCCTCATCCACAGAGCCAGTTATCTCATCATAGAAGGCAATTAGGTTAGTCAGGCATGACTTCCCCTTGGTGAATCCATGATGACTGTTCCTGATCACTTTCCTCTTCTCTAAGTGTTTCATAATTGATTCCTTGAGGACCTGCTCCATGATTTTTTCCAGGGACTGAGGTGAGGCTGACTGGCCTGTAGTTCCCCGGATCCTCCTCCTTCCCTTTTTTAAAGATGGGCACTACATTAGCCTTTTTCCAGTCATCTGGGACCTCCCCTGATCACCATGAGTTTTCAAAAATAATGGCTAATGGCTCTGCAATCTCATCTGCCAACTCCTTTAGCACCCTCAGATGCAGCGCATCCAGCCTCATGGACTTGTGCACGTCCAGTTTTTCTAAATAGTCACGAACCACTTCTTCCTCTACAGAGGGCTGGTCACCTTCTCCCCATATTGTGCTGCCCAGTGCAGCAGTCTGGGAGCTGACCTTGTTCGTGAAGACAGAGGCAAAAAAAGCATTGAGTACATTAGCTTTTTCCACATCCTCGGTCACTAGGTTGCCTCCCTCATTCAGTAAGGGGCCCACACTTTCCTTGACTTTCTTCTTGTTGCTAACATACCTGAAGAAACCTTTCTTGTTACTCTTAACATTTCTTGCTAGCTGCAACTCCAAGTGTGATTTGGCCTTCCTGATTTCACTCCTGCATGCCTGAGCAATATTTTTATATTCCTCCCTGGTCATTTGTCCAATCTTCCACTTCTTGTAAGCTTCTTTTTTGCGTTTAAGATCAGCAAGGATTTCACTATTTAGCCAAGCTGGCGCCTGCCATATTTACTATTCTTTCTACACATCGGGATGGTTTGTTCCTGCAACCGCAATAAGGATTCTTTAAAATACAGCCAGCTCTCCTGGACCCCTTTGCCCTTCATGTTATTCTCCCAGGGGATCCTGCCCATCTGTTCCCTGAGGGAGTCAAAGTCTGCTTTTCTGAAGTCCAGGGTCCATATTCTGCTGCTCTCCTTTCTTCCTTGTGTCAGGATCCTGAACTCCACCATCTCATGGTCACTGCCTCCCAGGTTCCCATCCACTTTTGCTTCCCTTACTAATTCTTCCCTGTTTATGAGCAGCAGGTCAAGAAAAGCTCTGCCCCTAGTTGGTTCCTCCAGCACTTGCACCAGGAAATTGTCCCCTACACTTTCCAAAACCTTCCTGGATTGTCTGTGCACCGCTGTATTGCTCTCCCAGCAGATATCAGGGTGATTAAAGTCTCCCATGAGAACCAGGGCCTGCGATCTAGCAACTTCTGCTAGTTGCCAGAAGAAAGCCTCGTCCACCTCATCCCTCTGGTCTGGTGGTCTATAGCAGACTCCAACCACGACATCACCCTTGTTGCTCACACTTCTCAACTTTATCCAGAGACTCTCAGGTTTTTCTGCAGTTTCATACCAGAGCTCTGAGCAGTCATACTCCTCTCTTACATACAACGCAACTCCCCCACCTTTTCTGCCCTGCCTGTCCTTCCTGAACAGTTTATATCCATCCATGACAGTACTCCAGTCATGTGAGTTATCCTACCAAGTCTCTGTTATTCCAATCACATCATAGTTCCCTGACTGTGCCAGGACTTCCAGTTCTCCCTGCTTGTTTCCCAGGCTTCTTGCATTTGTGTATAGGCACTTAAGATAACTCATCGATCGTCCCTCTTTCTCAGCATGAGACAGGAGTCCTCCCCTCTTGCGCACTCCTGCTTGTACTTCCTCCCAGGATCCCATTTCCCCACTTACCTCAGGGCTTTGGTCTCCTTCCTCCAGTGAACCTAGTTTAAAGCCGTCCTCACTAGGTTAGCCAGCCTGCTGGCGAAGATGCTCTTCCCTCTCTTTGTTAGGTGGAGCCCATCTCTGCCTAGCACTCCTCCTTCTTGGAACACCATCCCATGGTCGAAGAATCCAAAGCCTTCTCTCCGACACCACCTGCGTAGCCATTCATTGACTTCCACGATTCGACGGTCTCTACCCAAGCCTTTTCCTTGCACAGGGAGGATGGACGAGAACACCACTTGCGCCTCAAACTCCTTTATCCTTCTTCCCAGAGCCACGTAGTCTGCAGTGATCCGCTCAAGGTCATTCTTGGCAGTATCATTGGTGCCCACGTGGAGAAGCAGGAAGGGGATAGCGATCCGAGGGCTTGATGAGTCTCGGCAGTCTCTCCATCACATCGTGTATCCTAGCTCCTGGCAAGCAGCAGACCTCTCGGTTTTCCCGAGACTGACACTGGGACTGACACTGCTCCACCTCCACTGCTTACTCATTAGAATGGGCTATTTCCTGTGGAGCACACTTGCTTTTCCCTTCAGTGGTCTCTAAAAGGAAAAAGGTAGTATTCTTCCACCAGTTTGTTGGTCTGGAAACGTTAACTAGATGTCTGTGAATGTGCAAAATTATATATTGTTTAGATAGTGGGAATAGCAGATTTATAAAAAACTTAGGGTATTTCAAGGCTCTAATAACTCTTATCATAGAAATGCTAATGCCTGTGAATAGCAAAGCCAATTTTATGTTGTGAATATGTAAACTGCCCAGTTGCTCTTGGATGTAAATCTCTCCATGTATTCTCTATTACATTTGTGACAATAATCCTTTCTTACCCTGTTTCACGCTGAAGGCAACGCAGTTACTCTGGTTATGTGTCTGTCAGTTCCTGCTTGCATTTTAGAAACTGGAATTATATTATCAGACCTATAAAATGTCTGTAATAAACAGAAAATGGATTACATTACAACAGCACAAGAGGAAGAGGCTGGTGTTACTGTGATGCTGGAGTTGCAAAATCTCTCCTATACAAAAATTTCTGAAATGCAAAAATTCCTCTGCAGTGTGCAGTAGGACACATTTTTGTATAGCATCTTTCATGCAAAAGTTTCTTCATATGCAGCCCAGCCAATTAGTCTTCACCTGTGTGTACAAGCAGAGTGTGGACTTTACAACATCAAATATATTATTTATATTAGGATTTTAAAAATAATTGTTTATGATGTGCAATAGAGCTGATCCAATTCCAAGAAACCTTCATGTCCTTAAGCCAAAAAGTACCCTTTCTCATTTGAGAGTAGGGAATTTGGATAGGATTATAATATAACTAAAAAGTTAGATTATATATTCTTGATAATATTCTTTAGATCTCTCATATCTAGAGGCTGCCTAATCAGTTATTGACCAGAATTTGCCACAAACTTTGAATCTGTGATCCCTGATATGTACTCAGTAAACACGGTCTTTATCACATGCTGTGTGGCTTTGGGAATATTGAAATTAAAAGGGACTCTATTCTGGCTATGTAGGGTATTGTACTTCAGTCAAGACCTCTGAGACATCCTGATACAGACCATATGGTAGTCTGAGTGCATTGCTGTAACTGGGAGATACTGGGGTGCTGATTTGTCATATAATTACACATCCAATTTTGGAAAAAGGTGTTACTATTGCATAGAATGACTATACATTTTACTATAATAAACCAAGTGCCACTAATGCTTATGTTTGCTGTTGCTTAGAATGCAGTTTCTAGTGAAAGGGTTGTGATATTGGTATTGTTTCTTTCAATGAAAAAATACATTTTCATCACTTATTAAAGTTGTTGGTACATTTGCAGAATAACAAGGTTAGCTAATGTTTAATTGCCTTGTGCATACATCACAGTATTTAACTTTAATGTTTGATATAATTCTTTTTTTTAAATCTTCCTTTTTTTCTTCTGGGGTAGGAGGGAGTCTTTCCTTACTACTAAGTTTAGTCTTATAAATCTGGTTTGTATATGATTTTTGCATATTTTACTTGGACTGTTATGTTGTGGATGATCCACAAGATTAGGGGAAAAAAATCTGGTTAACTTAATGCATTTTGGATATGAACAGCTGAGTTTTGTGATGTATTAAGAGAAGAATCACCAGTTGCTGAAAGTTAAAACTTGAAACCTGTTGAGTTGACGAGCTTTGTTTTCCATACTTTGTTACCGGGGATGTAGAGGTAATGAGGGGAATGTCTCATCAATACCGACTAGTGGCAGTACACCATGGAAGTACATCCACAGTTATGTTAAATACGATTACATATATATATGTACTCACCCACCCACCCCCCTTAATACTCGAGAACACAAGCCAACCTCTATTTGAGGCAGTTCACAAGAAACTTGTATTATGATAGTTTGTTTTGTAATTGCTCACTTTGGTTTCTTGCATTTTTTTCCAAAGCATGTGGGTGCTGGCCACAGTTGAGAGATAGGATACTGCACTCCCTCTAGTCTGATTTGGTATGGCATTTCCTAAGCACTGGCTGTTAATGGCTAGCTAACAATTATGGGGAAACTTCTTCTATAAGCAGTGACTTCTATCTATGTGGCTAGAGCTAGAGTGCCATTTGGGGAGGGGAATATAAAGAAGAAAACGAGGACCTTGAGAGAAAATAAGGGGACCAAAAGAAAAGAATATAGTTCAGAAATAGTTCTATATTTTTTCTCACTGCAGTTGTAAAAGTGTTGGTTTGGGTGTTTTGGAATATTTTGTATGTAATTTGGCCAACTTGTGTGTATGCATTATGATACTATCTTCATAACCACATGCTACATTTTCCATAGGACCCTTGCTCCATTCAGTGATGGGATGGATGGTGCTCACTATTCAATATTTCTTTTATCCTCATCATTCAGCATGTGGCTTCAGGCATTATTTACTACTTGTTATTGAAACCCTGCACAGAATGAAGTACCATTAATTTCTTCTTGGACCTTTCCATTGGGTTGTCATTTTAGTATCTTAGTTCTTTACAAACATTAAAGAATTTATCTTCACAACACCAATGTTAATTGAAGTGGTATTATCCTTATTTTTCAGCTGAGGAGCTGAGGCATAGAGATTAAACCCAAAATTGTTAAGTATCCACTAATTTTGGGTGCCCTATTTGAGATGTCTGTGATCTGATTTTTTCAAAATACTTAGTATTTTTATAACACTCTATATGTTTACGCAGAGCAGAAATTGACCTGGAGGAGCTCTTCAGACACCAGGTGTCTCAAGATAATACCCCCACCCCCCCCAAAATGAGGACAATACAGTGGCCATGTCTGAAAATTTTTGCTTCTATGACTTATGCAAGATCACATAGGAACTCTGTGGCAGAGGCAGGGATCGAATACCATTCTCCAGGATGACATTCAACTGGCTTAAATATGAGACCATCCTTTCTCTTCCTGCATTTCCTTGTCTTATTCTCCATACTTCTTTCAACTTCTGCAGTAAATGAGACAGGGGTCTTACAGACGACATCCTCCTTCACCGCACAACTGTGATTCATTCCTGTGCACTAAATGAGGCAGGGTCCTGTAGCGAAAACAGTATGTGATCATGTAATTAAAGACAGTGTCAAAATGCATAGGCACAAAGATGACAAATTAAGGTTGACCATGCATACTTCTGGCATTTCCAAACTTTTGAGCATTTGATTTTGCAAACTCAACATTCTTTTAACATAGTTATTTGGATGTAATTTCCTATGTCTTTTAAAAACAAAAAACTGAAAAAATTCCATCATATAGAGCCATAACGACTCCTAATTTGGGTCATCAACAGAACTGGGGTCTTTAGGTCCACAGCACAATCCTCTACTGTATCAGTTCTCAAACTGTGCGTCGAGACCCCAAAGAGGGTTGTATCCCCATTTTAATGAGGTCAACAGGGCTGGTTTTAGACTTGCTGGGGGCTGAAGCCAAAGCCTAAGGGCTGTAGCTCTGGGTGGTGGGGCTCAGGCTTCAGTTTCAGCCCTTGGGCTTTGGCCCTCCTGCCCGGGGCAGTGGAGCTTGGGCTTTGGCTCACCTCTCCCCCACCCGAGGCGATGGGGCTCAGGCTTTGGTCCCCCCTCCAGGGGTCATGTAGTAATTTTTGTTGCCAGAAGGGGGTCACAGCACAATGAAGTTTGAGAACTACTGCTCTACTGCTTGAGGTAACAGAGTAGAAATCTTCTATATGAATATGCTACTAGCGAGGAATGGGGAGATACTTTGCCAGTGGATTTCACAGTTTCTTGCTGCACAGCAAAGGAATGTTGACTCAGGAATCCTTGGTTCAATTTCAGATTCTGTAGCGGAGTGTTTCCCTCTCCCATTTCCAGACCTAGCTCCTCTAGGCTTCTATCCCCACTCTACATCTCTTTTCCCTCCCTGACTGGTCTCTCACCACTCTGCATTTGAGTTAGGATGATTCCTCCTTCCCCTTCTTTTCACTACCTGGGCACCACCAGGGCAGCACTGAGAGCAGAGGAGAGAGAGTCTTCCAGCTCTCAGTTCCTGTGCTTGTGTTGTCTCCCCCACAATCTAGAGCAGCCATTATTGGGAAAGTCCAGCTTTGTCCTTGTAGCCCTGGGCTGGAGCATGCTTTAGTTCTGTGGGGATGGTTCATATGAAATTTAGTCAGCACATAGGAGTTGTGAACGAATGCAGCATGTTCAGTGTAGATGGAATTTTCTGAATATTTAGGTGTTACTCAGTACAGACTTGCAGAGTTTATGTACAAACTGAGGTTTTTTTTTTTTTTTTTAAAGAGGCTTAGAACTTGGCCAAATTTGGGCAGCTTTTCAATGGTAAAGCAAAAGGCACTCTTATAATATCAGATTGCCCCCTTGCCATATGCCAACTCCACACTCTAAAGTTTGCGGTCAATTGAGATGTTTAATGAAACAGTTGCAAGAATTTTTTTTTTCATGGGCAAAACTGCATTTCCCCCTAATCTTGTTCTCAGAAATAGCTGTACCATTTTAGCTGATACATCCCAAAAAATAATCAACTAGAGGGAGGGCTTGGCATGGAAAATTTCAGCCCAAACAGGTTGCTTGGAAAAGTTTCATAATACCCTGTTTTCAGTTGCTTATAATGAAAAGTGTTGGGCAACTTCAACTGTAGGCGTCATTACCTGGTGTGTGTGTCTGTGTGTGTATATATACACACCACACTTACATGTGTATGATGGGAAGAAGATGACTAGGGGAAAGAAGCAAACTCCACAGGCGAATGTTTACAACCCAAACATTATAGCATTCTGCAAATGCTTGAAAACAAAATAGACTAGAATCAAGGATGAAACTATTTGGTCAGTTTTCATTAACCAAGATGGATGAAGTGCAACATGGAAACAAATCCCCTAAATGATGACAAATAAATTAATCTCCAAATTATTTGTTTTATTTATCCAACATTTGAATATTAACCTTACATTAAAAATCACCCATTTCCTTGCCTATGTATGAATTTTAACCTGATGGTGTCCCTTTAACTCATGAACCTGTGTTCACTTTAACTTATTAACCTATCTGTAGCACTGAAAATGGGGTATCAAACACAACTTCCAGCTTGAAGCCATTCCACAAGTGCAGTGGGGAATATTTTTCTTGCTAGTATAAACAGTGAACCAAGTTCAATCTTTTTAACAGAGTGGTTGACCCTAATAAGGATCAACCATGGCTTCTTACAACAGATGTGGAACAAAACCTAGCCTATCTGTGGCAACAGAACAACTGTTTTCAGCACTGGCTGTGGGGTGGTGGTAGAAAGAAATCATGTTTGACACCTGATATAAAAATCAGCTGATTAAGTTCTGGAACAGACCCAGATAAGAAATTACTTATTTTACTCCTTTCAAACTATATTTTGCTCTGGTGAAAGGTACCAAAGTAGTTTCTTTAACATTAGGTAGCAACTAGAAATGTGGGCAGCAGCAGTGCTACTGTATGGATGTGACACACTGACCACTTCTGCTTTCAAGCCAATGCAGTCAACCCCCTTGGAACTGTTGGTCCCTACAAGCCTTGTTTGGGCTAAGTGGTAAAATTTAATTTATTTTTAAAATGTTGACTCTTTCCAAGAAACAATAAAAATAGACTCTTAAAGGAAGAGAACTAGAAACCAGGTCTGGCCCTAAGCATTTATCAAGTGGACAGCCCCACAGAGCCCTTTTGGGTTCTTTGTTCCTTAAGTACTTTCTCAGAGCACACAACCTATTGCATGACTTTCTTTCCTTGTCTGGTGTGACCCACCTTCTCATGGAATGATTAATGTGTGGGCCCAGAACCTTCCAACTTCTCAGCAACAAATGCTCCAGTCCAGCTGCTTACATTCTAGGCTGTGTGTGTTGCAAATGGAGTACTTTGCAGTGATTGGCAGCCCAAATAACTGCTGAGCTCCAGAGAAGTTATTCATCCAAAAGTATGAAATGCCCCTATCGGGAAAAGCCTCCCGTATCCCCCAAAGGACAGTCTTCTCCAACATGCCCAGTTATGAAGCCCTTCTCCTCGGGATGAGCTGCATTGGTTACTGTGTTTTTTGGCTCCAAAACAAAGGTCAGCTGATAACAAGTCTCCTTGAAAGCAGCCCTTGCTGCTGAGCCCAGGATGAGCTTTGGTATATTCTTGGGAGTAAAGATAAACAGCTGCCATTATGTAGCCAAGAGGAAATTTGCTGATGTATAAATATGGATAGGGCAATAAAGCATGCAGACAAAACAAAACACTATGATATTAAGACGGAAAACTTATGACAGAATGTAGCATTCAATTTCCTGCCATGTCATTTTATATAAGCCATACCGAAATTCTTATATAACAGCAATGCCCATAAGCAATATCATCATCATTTTCTAAATCCAGAAATGACAAATTACCTTTTTAAACTTGTACTAGGTGAATTAAAACAAATTAAATTTTAATTTCTTTATCCTTGTTCTTGGAGGATTTAAATCATCTGGAAAGGAAATTTAGCTCCATTTGGGAGAGAGCTTTTTAAAAATTATACTATGTGCAGATTTGCAAAACAGGATGCTTAACTAGACTTTCTACTTAAAATGTAGGCTATTTCAGAAGCATCGCTTTGAAAACATTCCTTGATATATTTAATTATCCTACTTAATGTTAATTCACTAGTTTTCCTTCTTGGTTACAAGTTCTTTCATGTTACTACCAATCATGTACATAGCAGAAAAGACCATTGGCCAGTTAGACTTTAATGAAAGAGGCTGCTGGCTTCTCTTTCCCTCCACCCTCATGTAAACTTTGTGTTTATTTTCTAGCAGTACTAGGAATTATTTGTTTAAACTTCATGTACTAAGGCTTTGTCTGCAATAGGAACATTTTTACTTGTGTTCTAGCAGTGGCTGAAAATGTTGCTGCTTTGCTGCTACTAAGCAATGGTATAAATAATAGTGTATGGCAGGATATAATCATTTTTACTGTCATCTCATGAAAACTTGCTCTGAGCTGCACTGTTGCTGATATCCATTGGAATATAGGTACAATCTTTTTTTTAGAATGGATGTGTCATGAAAATCTATGCTTTTAAACATGCCTTGCTTGAATTATAGTAAAACTGATTTCCATTAGCTGCTACTATAACAAAATTATAGAAATAGATTTCTTGTTTCATAGATAAACAAGGAACATTCATTATTTTTCTATTTCAATCTGTTCTTGATGAATAGATTGGAAAATGCTGGCCTCCAATTTTTGGCATCTCAGGCTTGGGTGCTCAAGTCTGATTTTTTTCAGGATTACCATGCACCTTTGATAAGTCCCTTGGCATCCAAAAATTGAGGGACCTAAGTTAAATACTACTTATGAAAATTTGGCACTAAACATTTAGGTTTCGATCTAGTCCAGCTTGATTGAACTTGCTGTTTAGATGAGAGAACCTAATTTGGTTCTTTGAACTTTTCTTAACAAGAATTAAATTATAGGCTGAGATGAGGGCAGCTGAGAACAGGAAATTTCTGTCAGTGTCTTCATGACTTGGGCCAATTTAAAATGAATGAAAATCTGCCCTTTCATGTTAACTGCAGATAAGAGAAAAATCAGCAACACAGAATATTGTTGTCTTGTAGTTTCGGTCATGAAGAACAAAAAACTATGTTTACCATTTTTTAAAAGCAAAAGTAGCTTTGGTTTCCAGTTTCCATACTAAATCCAGGTATAGATGTGTTTAGGGCAATATGTATAGAGCAGGAACATTTTGAAATAAATCATTTGCACAACTAATAAATAGAGGTCAATGCTTTCCTTCTTAAGGTATATTTTCAGGGTGTCCTTATACAGAGGAAACTCTACAAGGACAACCTGAAAGTATATCTTAAGAAGGGAGGTATTGACCTCATGAATTGCGAAGAGCTGGCTGGCAATAGACTGCAATGGCGTTGCATCATACAACAAGCCTCAGTCCATTTTGAAGAGAATTGCCCTACTCAAGAGGCTGAGAAATGGCAGAGGAGGAAGAAAAGGGTACACCATCTTGGCCAGTAGTTGTGCTCTTTCCAAGCAACCAGCTGTCACATATATGGAAAAACCTGTAAATTACGAATTGGACTCCTCAGCCATCATAAGTCTCATTAATGATTTCCCCCCAGCAGACATCGTCCGTGTATTGAGGGATAGCTGATGAAATGATGTACAGAGAATTCAGGGGTCTGGGTTGAATGGAATCCACTGCTTTCCCTCCCCCCCCCCCCACCCCCCAGGCTAGAAACCCTCTATGCTGCTCCCTCTTGTGGCAGCTGTGATCCATGGGTGACAGCCCTGCACTCCATTATCTCCACAATACCTTCCCAGAAGTGGAGTTGTGCAGAACACAGTTCCATAACCAGTAGGAGTTGTGCTCCTTCTGCTTTGGCTCTGTGCAGCCTGCATGCCTTCACAACACAGGTGAACTGCACCAATTCCTCTTCCATTTGGGCAACAAAGCCCTGTGGGCAAAGGGTGAAGTGAACAGAAGTATTTGGGTCTAATTTTCTAAATAAAAAGGGAGGGACTATATTTCAGTAAATATAAAGACCAGCATTCTAGAGCCAGGCTGTCGCTGTTGACTTCAGCTCTTCTGAGACTGTGGCGTTCAATTGCACATCAACAAATATCATATGTATGCTATACTGACACACAATATTCAGGTGCTGGGAAGATGAAGGCAAAAGACAGCTGTCTTCCAGGCTTGAGCATCTGCTCCCCAACTGGTCCTGGATAGTTTGTGGAATATATTGTTCTTAGCCTTTATCTTAGCAGCAGTCTTCGTGAGATGTTGGCGACGTGTGAGGCTGTGTTCTAGGAACACTCCAATAAATCCTTGTGCTCGAGTTTAGTGTTGCAGAAGGTGACATATAGGCACTTTTTTACATGTTGGTTGCTCAGGTGACATGCCGAAACAGCTGTTTTTTGAGGGTGTGATTGGAGTTGACATAACTAATAGTACTCTTCTAGATTTTTCAGATCTTTTGTTGGGATGCATGCCAGCTGGGTGAAATTGCTTGCTTGGATGTTGAGCATAAGATCATCCACTTATCCAGATTTAGGTCAATGGCATGTCACTGATATAAATATTAAATAGTAAAGGTGCCAAGTCAAATCCCTGTGGGAGCCCATTGTTCAGCAGGTGAAGTCTGCTGGCCTGTTTCATTAGATGTACATGAAACTTATGATTTGTGAGCCTAACTGAGGACAATGGCAACCTTCACGCATTCTTCCCTGTTAAGAGCTTTGGCATGACCACTGCCATCAACGTGGTGACTGAACATTGACTGATGGCCTTGCAATCGAAAAGTTAATTCAAACAATGATTCAGGTGATGAATAGATATCTTGGGCCCTTCCTATATTGCACTACTTTAATCTGTCAACTGCTATTGGGATATTTCTTATGTATCCAGACAAGCCCTCCCTTAGCTCTTACTAATCAATTGACAGCTGCTGTTGAAGTTTCAGGTATGTCCAGTTAAAATGTATTTTCAGTACCACTGTGAATATACCAGATACTATACAATTTCATACTATGAAAACTACAGTGTTGCAAATTTCAGTCTTAGGTTTATCTACAATCTTTCCTAAATCTAACTGCAGAGAATTGAGCGCTACACATTCAACATTTTAATCAAATTCAGTGCATGCAAATTCAACACAGCCCTTTGGCTGCGAGCATGTTGCCAAAGTGGCTCTGGGCTGGACAAATGTGTATGCTGCTGACTCATCATGACCTTTCCTGATAAAAGAAATAATAAAGGCTAAAATAGCTCAGGAAGGAAAAAGGGTATAACAAAGATAGTACAAGAATGCAGACTAAAGCCTTTACCTGAGCATATTGTACAAAGAAATTATCTTACACCCATACACACATACTACATTCAATATTGAATTGTTGCTTCTGCAAACTTCAGTGGAATGTATATGAAACTAGCTGAAAGTGTTTAATTTTCTGATGCACTCTGAGTGTCTAGCAGCATATGATCACAACACCAGCTGACTTCCACACCTTCCAAGATGCTTTGATTGATGAATGTGTCAGAGGAAATGTTTTAACATTTGCTCATCCTTTTACACTTCACTGGAATGGACATTGGCAATGATGTATTCTCAGAGGGCGGTATTATAGTTTAGCACCTCATTAGAGATCTGGTTTGTTTTTTTTAATCTTGGGTCCAGCTGTGACCCACTTTTATAACTCAGGTTGCCTCTAGCCTACATTACATAGGACAGAAACATATATTACAGATTGTATAGGTATTCATATGGTGAATTTTTTGTCAAACTCCCCTTTTTGCTTCATTACAATAGATGATGAAGCACTTGATACTGTAAGAGTAATCAAAGAAGGCACTGTCAGTTTATGTGGGGTTTTATTATTACAAATGAAAATGTTAAACAAGTGATTTCTTAGTGTGAGTTTTGGGAGATCTTAGGTAAAGGAATTTAATGTCATGTCAAAGGCTTAGAAATATGTCACTTTTTTTGTAACTTTCATAAGAGGATCTCTGCACTGTACAAACTTTAATGAATTAAGGCTTTCAGCCCCCAGTGATATAAATCAGGTATTAGCCCCAGCTCTCAGACAGAAAGATTACAATACTCACCCAAGATCACAAAGGAAATGTGTGGCAGAGCTGGAAATAGAATCCAGGTCTCCTGATGCACAGTCCTGCACATTAAGCACAAGATTATCCTTCCAATATGTACTGAATATCCACTTTATTCTTCTCAAGCCATACAAAGGCCTACTTGTCTTATGTAGTTTGCTAACTTCTCTGAATGTGCTGCCATGACATCCATCAAAGAATGCTGCTGGAGCCAGCCTAAAAGAGTCTTGCAAGTGACAGGTCTTTTCGATATGGCACAGGTTTGCACCATTTCCTCCAAAATATTCTTTAGAACTTGTGTGGTATGCAGTAATACTAAGATCTTTGCAAAACATGCATACTATTATGTAAATAGTCAAACAAAACTTAATTGATTTAGAGATTGGTTCCAGGCATCAGCTGGAGACTAGGTTCTGTGACTGCTGTCACATAGCTATGGTGGGAGACAGCAAGCTTCAGTGGATACACGAACACAGTGCATGGCAGCAAGTCTCCAAGCTCAGGTCAACAGGCTCATGCTACCGCGCTAAAAATAGCTGCATAGGCATTCTGGCTGAGGCTCTGAAGCGTAGGCACAGGCGTGGGCTTCAAAGCCCCAGTTCCAGCCTGAGCCACAACTTACAGGCACTGTCTAGACAGCTGTTGTTAGCGTGGTAGCATGAGCCCGACTGTTGACCATGGGCTGCCACTGGCTGTGTAGACATACCCAATGGGAGTAGATATTATATCTAAAAGAGAAAAAATGAGGTTGTTTTAATTGTAATGAGTACCCATCCTAACTTTTATTAAATTACTTGGTGAATACTAGTATTATGGATTTATGTGCAGTAATCATGTTTATAGCTCAGTATTCCCCCTCCCCATCAGATCATAAGTCCCCCAAGTATAACATCTGTCTTTAATAGTGGCTTGATGATTTAGATGGCTACTTCCTCTCCTTCCCTCTACACCACTCCCAGTAAATGCATCTGTGGAATTATGGAATGTATTACATGAGTGAAAAAAAATGGCAGCAGAATGAGGAAATAATCTTATTATCTGAAGTATAACATTTCATTTCCTTATCTTAGTATGCATAAGCTACAGATGTCCATTCTGGTCATAAAATGTATCCTGTCCATCTTTTAAATCCAGCTGCAGTATTTGATTCTATGACATAAGACTGCATTAACTTCTACAAGAGTTACAGATGCTCAGAACTTTTGTAAATCAAACTGCTTTTATTTAGATGCTTAAGTTTATGCCATTACATTTGAAATTTGTGGACAACATTTTGTAAGTAGTAAAACCATAGCTTACAACTCCTAGGGTGAAATCCTGGCCCCACTGTAGTCAATGGGAGACTTGCTTTTTACTTCAGTTAGGTCCAGGTTTTCATCCATGGGTTTTAAAATTAACGACTAATTTGGAGTAAAATGTGCTAAAGCAGTTTAGAGAAGGTGAACCTTGAAAAATGAGAGATTCTGACATTGATGTTTCTAAGATGATGGCTGTGATGCTTGAAGGAAAAACTGCTTTCCGAACTGTTCTGGTCTTTCATGCTGCTTTGTATTATGAAATTATTCAGATGCAAGGAATTTCATGCTGTTCTGTCCTGTGCTTCTCAATGTATTATGTCTGTGTAGCAAAAATATAAAATCAGAAACAAAATTATAATGTGATATCTGGAATCCTATGTGACATAAGTTTTATGTTCTTCAATTCAGAACTGCTTGGCAAGACAGCTGGGTATTTTTTCTTCTGGTTTTCTTTTTGACTATACCATTGAGGATGTATATTTTCCTTTGAAAGAAGGTATACTGCCCAACCGATTAGAACATAAGAATGCCCATACTGGGTCAGACCAATAATCCATCTAGACCCAGTATCCTGTCTTCCAACAGTGGCCAGTGCCAGATGCTTCAGAGGGAATCAACAGAACAGGGCAATTATCCATCCCCTGTCATCCAGTCCCAGTTTCTGCAGTCAGAGGTTTAGGGGCAACCGGCTGTATCCCTGACCATCTTGGCTAATAGCCATTTATGGACCTATCCTCCAGAACTTATCTAAGGCCAGGTCTATACTATTAATTTACATCGGTATAGCTACATCACTCGGGGGAGAAAAACCATGCCTCTGAACAACACAGTTATACTGACCTAAACCATGGCGTAGACAGCTCTATGTTGACAGGAGGCCTTCTCCCATTGACATAGCTACCATGTCTCGCAGATGTGGATTAACTGTGCTGACGGGAGAAGCTCTCCCATTGACATACTAGCATCTTCACTGAAGCACTACAGCGGCACAGCTGCAGTGTTTTAAGTGTAGACTGTCCTAATTTTTTTTAACCCAGTTAGTCTTTTGGCCTTCACAACATCTCCTAGCAATGAGTTCCACAGGTTGACTGTGTGTTATGTGAAAAAGTACTTCCTTATGTTTGTTTTAAACCTGCTGCCTATGAGTTTTATTGGATGACCCTTCATCCTTGTATTATGGAAGAGGTAAATAACACTTCCCTATTCACTTTCTCCGTACCATTCATGATTTAATAGATCTTTATCATATCCCCCTTCAGTCCTCTCTTTTCTAAGCTGAATAGTCGCAGTCTTTTAAATCTCTCCTCACATGGAAGCTGTTCCATACCTATAATCATTTTTCTTGCCCTTCTCTGTACCTTTTCCAATTCTAATACATCTTTTTTTGAAATAGGATGACCAGAACTGCACACAGTATTGAAGATGTGGGTAAACCATGGATTTATTATGATGTTTTCTGTTTTATTATCTGTCCCTTTCCTAAGAGTTCCTAAGATTGTTAGCTTTTTTGACTCCTGCTGCACATTGAGCAGATGTTTTCAGAGAACTATCCATGATTATGCCAAGATCTCTTTCTTGAATCGTAACAGCAAATTTAGAGCCCATCATTTTTTATGTATAATTGGGATTATGTTTTCCGATTTGTATTACTTTACAATTATCGACATTGAATTTCATCTGCCATTTTGTTGCCTAGTCACCCAGTTTTGTGAGATCCCTTTGGAACTCTTCACAGTCAGCTTTGGACTTAACTATCTTTGACTAATTTACTATTGTCTGCAAACTTTGCCACCTAACTGTTTACCCTCTTTTCCTGATCATTTATGAATATTTTGAACAGCTTAGGTCCCACTACAGATCCTTGGGGGACCCCATCCTCTTTACCTCTTTCCATTGGGAAAACTGACCATTTATTCCTATGCATTATTTCCTATCTTTTAACCAATTATTGATTCATGAGAGGACCATTCCTCCTATCCTCAGACTGAATACTTTGTCTAAGAACCTCTAGTGTGTGATGTTGTCAAAGGCATTCTGAAAGTTGCAGTACGCTATATAAACTGGACCCCTCCCCCCCGTCCACAAACTTGTTGACAAAAGCCATGCTGACTGTTCCCCAACATATTGTGTTCATCTATGCCTCTGACAGTTCTGTTCTTTACTATAGTTTCTACTAATTTGCTTGGTACTGAAGTTAAGGTTAGCAGCCTGTAATTGCCGGATTGCTTCTGGAGCCTTTTTTAAAAATCAACGGTACATTAGCTGTCCTCCAGTCATGTGGTACAGAGTCTGATTTAAGCAATAGGTTACATACCACACTTAGTAGTTCTTCAGTTTCATATTTGAGTTCCTTCAGAAGTCTTGAGTGAATTCCTTCTGGTCTTGGTGACTTATTACTGTTTAATTTATCAATTTGTTCCAAAACCACCTATACTGATACCTCAGTTTGGGACAGTTCCTCAAATCTGTTACCTCTAACTTCCCTATCAATGTACTGCAACATCCGGTTAAAGGAAGAGAGAGTAGTTCACTTTCTATGCTCATCAATTTGCAGGCCTTTCTACTGTCATGACTAATAAAATGCCGGCTGTAATCATGGTTTGTCTGTCCACTGACAACAGGACTTAGATAACACTGCTCTACAGCCAAAATGCTTCTGAAATAAATGTAGTCAAACTTTACTAATTCTGGGTCACTGAGAACGAAAATGATGCTTAAAATTGTTGATTGGCTCTAGTTTTCAAGATATGCTATTGGGTCAGTATATACGACCCTTGACTTGAGAATGGCGGAGGATAAGTGAGTTATAAAGGGAAGGGATCTCAATTTAAACCAGAAATGACTAAAATACATCTTTGACTGGATCTAGGAATAAATCTATGACTGGGTTTGGACAGTACTTGCTTTTTAGGCAAAACAATGAATGATGTAATCTGAAGCTGGTATTGCGTCATACATGATATGAATTGCATCATGTTATTCGTAGAAGTCATGGATGATGCAATCATAACAAAGCTTACATCACTCTGCTGAACAAATTGCCCTATATCAGCTCTAGAAATCACAGCGTCGTGCTCTTTTATTTGTCAGTGTTTGATTTTGCAAAGGGGAACATTTCTGTTTAGCCAAAGTGAGCAGAGATGCCTCGTACTTGTGTGAACAGTGCAGATAACTTCTGCTATGTTTGTGGTGAAGTGACTTTTGCATCACAAAAGCGCAGTATAACCACTATGGTTAAGAAAGCCTATCACCTTTATTTTGGCTGCAAAATTGGAGATCAGGACAAGAGATGGGCCCCACACATATGCTGCAAGACTTGTGCAACAAATCTTCGCCAGTGGTTGAACAGGAAAAGGAACTCTATGCCTTTTGCAGTGCCAATGATTTGGAGAGAGCCAACAGATCATACCAGCAATTGTTACTTCTGCATGGTGCCTCCAGTTGGGAAAGGTGTGTCAAAGAAGAAAAAGTGGACTGTGCCCAGTACCCCACAGAGAAGGACTGCCGGTTCCTGATGCACCAGAATCATTCTCACTTGAGTCAGACGAGGAAGAGGATGAAACTTCTGGTCCTGAACCATCAATGTCACAGGACCCACATTTTCTCCCATCCTCCTCCTCTGAACCACACCTCATAACACAAGATGAACTGAATGACCTTGTCAGGGATTTGGAACTACCCAAGAGTAAGGCACAGCTGTTGGGCTCCAGACTACAGCAGTGGAATCTCCTGGCAGGTGATGTTAGGGTTTCCATGTTCCGTGACCGTCAAAAGGATCTTGTCCCATTCTTCTTCATGGAAGGTGATCTTGTAGCCTGCAACAACAGGCTGGTCGATGGTGTGATGGCAGCCTTCAACATCGTTCACGATCCACATGAGTGGAGACTGTTCATTGATTCATCGAAGACGAGTCTTAAACTGTTTTACTGCATAATGGCAATGTTTT
The DNA here is from genome assembly GCF_013100865.1 of Trachemys scripta elegans. Taxonomy (NCBI): domain Eukaryota; kingdom Metazoa; phylum Chordata; order Testudines; family Emydidae; genus Trachemys; species Trachemys scripta. Next base: position 38,084,643 of record NC_048301.1, read on the forward strand.
GCCATCAATTCCAGTTGGTCATGCAGTCCATATTAAGGAAACCTATGACAACATGAAACAACTTTTGAAGTGCATAAACTATGACCAACATCAGTGGCAGCTTTGTAGCCATTTGAAGGTTGTTGCTCTCTTGCTTGGTCTGCAGACTGGATACACAAAGTACTGCTGTTTTCTCTGCGAATGGGATAGTCGTGCAAGAGATTCCCACTACATCAAGAAAGATTGGCCACTCCGACAGTCATTGGAGCCTGGGAGGAAAAGTGTTCAGCCTCCACCACTTGTTGAATCAAGGAAGATTTTGTTACCACCCTTACACATCAAGCTGGGTCTGATGAAGAACTTTGTCAAGGCCATTGACAAAACACAAGCAGCTTTCAAGTACCTCCGTGGAAAATTTCCAAGGTTAAGTGAAGCTAAGATAAAGGAAGGTGTCTTTTTTGGTCCTCAGATTCGTGAACTTCTTCGAGATGATGCATTTGACCATGCACTGCATGGCAAGGAAAAGACAGCCTGGAAAGCCTTCCAGTTAGTGGCAATAAATTTTCTCGGAAACAACAAGGCAGACAACTACAGGTTGTTGGTGGAAAACCTCCTCAAGGCATACAAAAGCCTTGGTTGCAACTTGTCACTAAAGATACATTTTTTGCACTCTCATCTAGATTTTTTTCCACCGAACTGCGAAGCAGTGAGCGACGAGCACGGCGAGCGATTTCACCAGGACATTGCAACAATGGAGAAACGCTATCAGGGCAAATGGAGCCCATCAATGCTTGCAGACTATTGCTGGACAGTGACAAGAGATGCTCCATTTAATGAATACAAGAGACAAGCCAAGAAGCGCCGAGTAGACATTGAATAGGACTAAACTATGTACATAATAGTTTTTTGCCTTTTGTTTCATAATAAATTTTATTTATATAACCCTTTTGCTGATTTTTAAAGTGTTACATAAACAAGACAGGTGAAATATTATCATGTAAAGCAACCATAAACACATGAGAAGACCTAGGTTTACAATTTATGATTAAAAGTCTATTATCTACACAATATACATAGACATAAAATGTAAAAACTTAAATATCTTAGAAACAGTAGCCAATTAGTTGTTTTAATTGTGATATTTGAATTCAGCACATCAAAATACATAATAAATAGCACATTTTATCTCTGAAGCAGACAAATTGTAGACCAGTGTAATCAACTCACTGCACATAGACCACTTAACAGTTTACAGAGTGACACATTTTTCCTGTTATTAACCTGAATTGAATTCGAACTAGATACATATCACATTACCAATTAGTTCTCTGAGCCATCTTGTGCTCTACTAATATGCTTTTCAGAAACTGTAGGTTAAAATAATATTAAGAACCTTAGTGGCTAATTGTTTCTGTTAACTGTTTCACTGCTGATAATTTTAACACTGATATTTAAATTTAAAACTCTGAGATGAATGTGGCTGTTAAATGTGGCTCTCGGGACTATTAGGTCAAATCCTAGTGTAATTCCACAAGTATCAATTTAGGTATTTCTATCTGCAGACTCAGTTCAGAAGCTTAACTTCACAACCAAATGGTCTAGAAAACCTAGGGCTCATTTATGCAAAGTTATGAGGCTTTCCTAAGAGGTATTGAGTTTTCAACTCAGAGCCAACTTCATGGGAGCTAAGAGTGCTCCTTAACTCTATTGAGGTTCTCAGCATTTCGCAGAATTGGGCTCTTAGTTTTTTTATTTTCAAAGAAAGCATAAATTCTTCCAGGAAGAATTAGGGCCAGCAGAGCAGTGCTGGCACTCTACTACTGAGTGCAATCTGACTTCTGGCCTATAACATGATAGACAAGGAATATACTGGGAATACCTCTTCAAGGATCATGCAATGTTCAAGTTATGGACAGATTGGTAAGTAATAAAAATGTCTTCACACTTCTCTACTACAATCCTTTTGAACGTTGCAGAGCACTTTGCACATATTACCAAATTAAATCTCTCAGAAACCCTGTCAGAGAGGTGAGTATCATATATTAGCATAGAGATCAATTGAAGCAGAGATATTTGCTCAGGACCACACAGTTTAGCCTTTGGTAGAGTTTTGTTTAAAACCCAGATTTCTTGACAGATTGAATCTGACTTCTCTTGTTTTTCTCAGGTTAAGTCTGTCACTTAATTTTTTTTTACACAAAATTAGTTTTTTTCTGTTGCATTGTAATAATTGCTAGACCAGTCTGGTGGGTAATATGACTTACTCACATCATGAGCCCTAATTTGCTTGCTTGAAAGATCTTAACCAATGTATTAAAAATTGAGTTAGGATGCTTTACAGCTTTGGCATTATTGGGTGTTGGGAGGGAATTCAGTTACTCAAATGCTTATATTCCTAGATGAAACATGAGTGCACCCACTACTTGTCTTAACTTGCCTCTCATCTTTCACTCCAAACCTTCTATTTAGTTGTTATCTGAGATCACATCTTGTTCTCTTGAACATCTTGCTATTGCTTACTTCAGTGACTTTTTTTGGTAATATATCTGCACATTTGTCCTCTGTAAAATATTGCTTTGTCTGAACTCTTCTTCTGAACCATACCTTGTGAGTGTTTCTGCAATAATGAAGAGATGGTTTGGATTACATTTGTATAGTAACTTCAGTTAAGTAATTGAAAAACAGCCTTTAGTTCAGTGAGAATAATTTGAAGTTGGATCTTATTACTTGATAGAATACAGAAAAGTAGAATTTGGATTTAGATTTTGCTTTTAAAAAAGGTACATAATGTGTTTTACAAATGGTCAAGGTGGATTCTCCATCACTGGCAATTTTCAAATCAAGATTGGATATTTTTCTAAAAGATATGCTTTAGGAATTATTTTGGGGAAGTACTATGGCCTGTGTAATACAGGAGGTGAGACTAGCTCAGCAGTTCTCAAATTTATTTGATTGGGCCCCCATTCTTTGTGTCTGTTGTTTTTTACACCCCCTTTCCCACAAGTGCATATACCACCATCCAGATCTAAAGGCAGAGTGGAGAGCAGAGGCTGCTGGCTGGGTGCCCAGCTCTGTGCCAGCAGCAGATCAGAAGTAAGGGTGGCAATGTGAAAGTTATCAATATCACTTTTCACAGCAGTCTTCTCTTCTGCAGACTAAATAATCCCAGTTCCCTCAGCCTCTCCTCATAACTCATGTGCTCCAGCCCCCTAATCATTTTTGTTGCCCTCTGCTGGACTCTTTCCAATTTCCCCCCATCCTTCTTGTAGTGTGGGGCCCAAAACTGGACACAGTACTCTGGGACCTCCCCCGATCATCTTGGACCTCCCCCGATCGCCATGAGTTTTCAAAAATAATGGCCAGTGGCTTTGCAATCACATCCGCCAACTCCTTTAGCACCCTCGGATGCAGTGCATCCGGCCCCATGAACTTGTGCTCGTCCAGCTTTTCTAAATAGTCCTGATTCACTTCTTTCTCCACAGAGGGCTGGTCTGATTACAATTGTCCCTTCCAGCCTTGGACTTTATGAATTAATGTTAAATATTGGGAGGGCTGCCCTGAGTGTACTAATAATACTAATAAATTAACTTTTAAAATGTTAAATGCTATATCAGTGATTCATGATGACTCACTCTTACTAGCTATTGTGAGATTTGGCATTTTACTTAAAGCCTCAGCCTCTGGAGACAAGTGATTACATGAGAATCTCAGCTTTCATTTAAAAAAAGAAAAGTTTCTGTCCTTCATGGTTGTTGAGAGAAGCTTGAAAATGTGACCCAAGTGCACCCTAAAACCCAGAAAGTAAATGAAAAGAATCCAAAACTTGAGAGAGAAGAAAAAAAGAAGAAAAAAAAAACCCCTCATGATTTCTCATTATCTGGGTCCTAACTCATGATTTTTGAATGTTTGGGATTGGCAATACTGATATTATGTATTGTTCATCACACTTCTGTGAAAAGTCATGCCCCTAGTGAGTCACTACCTTTTTTGGTAACCACTGTGTTCCAATAGCTTCATATTGCTGTTTACACATTTGATAACTTGGAGAGACAGATCTGTAATTCCAAACTTTGGTGACCTACATAAACAGCAGCAGGTAAAGGGCTTGCTGTGTGCCTCCAAGGAGGACAGTTTTTGCTGCCCGGTCCATGCTGAGTAGCCTCTACTGCCATCTTCCTTATTTGAATCTGCCTTCTATCAATAGAAACTTACAACCATCTTTTTTCAAAAACAGTAAGTGTAATTGACTGTAATACACACGATTGCATTGTCACTATGCACACTCATATGAACTACAGACTCATAATAAAATTGACTGCTGAACTAGTTATCAAAATGTTATTACTTTTGCTTAACTGTTCATACACTTTGGTGGCTTTTTCAAATTATAGGTAGGCATCAGCTTGTGTCAGCCTGTTTTTAGATATGGAGTGTTTCTAAGCAAGTTTTTTTTCCCCCTTCTCCTTGTTCCACAAAGAGAAGATACAGTTTTCCTGCTTCTTTCTCCCACAAATATAAATTAGAGATCTCTGTGATGAATTTTTGCCTCTGCCTTGATGTGTAAAATGTCTATTTGTAAATGATGATTAGTAAATATAGGTCAATACTGTCAACAGCATTGTAAATGATCTGTTAGCTAGTGTCCTTACACATAAGTATGCCACATCTTTTGATGTAACAGTGCCACCCAGCACTTTCTGTACTTTATTACAGCTTTGAGAATAAGTTGAGAATAGTTTTACCAGTACCTAGAAATACTGTTTTCTGGCCACAATGGGAAAAATCCTCCAATCCTTCATTGGAGGCCCTCAAAAATCTGTTACACCCTGATTTATTAGGCAATGTTTAATGATAAAGCACCCTTATTGAGGGTGATATGCTGAATAATAAAAATGTACAATATATTTTAAAATATCAGAATAAAAGGGCACACTAACATGTGTAAACTATCGTAATACCAGAAAGTAATAAATATAGGCCAACATTCTTCATACAGCACCAGAAACACCTTTGTAATAAAAAAATAATAATTTTTTTTAGCAATTATCTATAATGCAATGAGCTTAGGTATTTAGATGTTCCAACTGTAACTATTAAAATATGTAGCTCACAAATATCAACAGGAGAAGTCTTTTATCCATCCTTAAAGTATGTCCTCCCTTATCACACTTCTGAGGCAAAAGCCTCAAGCTGCCTTTCTTGGAGCAGTGAGGAGCAAATTCCAAATCAGAAGACTTTTCAGTCAAAATGCCCTGTCAACAACCCCTATGTGCACACTCAAATGCCCTAGGCTATTTCAACTGCTCCAGCTGAAAGCTGGGAAAGAGGCAAACTCTCAAGCAACCAGTATGCAAAATATGCAAGGCTTTAAAGAACAAATACCATACATTTCTACAGCCCAGCGTCTCCCACAAATTTGGACATCTGGGTTGTTCTTCTTTCTCTGCAGCTCACAGAAGTAAATCAATGTTCTGGCAAAGCACGATCAACCCTTCATCGCCTGTTTGTTCCTCTGGGGCCTGTCCCACGGTGTGGGACTGGGACGGTACCGTGCTCGGTGCCGAGTCCACTCCCTCCCGCTCCTGCGCTCTAGAGACCGTTGCCTCCTTGTGAGAGGGCGGGCGGTACCGCGGAGAGCGGGATCGGTACCCCGATGGCCCGGATCTCGAGGTCCTGGATAGGGGCCCTTGCTGGTGGTAGGCCCAGGGTGTCCAGAACGGCCATTGGCTTGGTTGGCCCCATTGGGGATGGCCAGAGGCTTCGTAGTCCCTACTAGCCTGTGCCCTATGGGCATACCCGCCGTACCGGCCCGAGTCAGTCTCCGACACCACGGACGGTGATCTGGAAGGCCACGGCGGAGCCGTAGAACGGTGCCGGTCCGGGTTTGGGGAGTAGCGCCTCCGCGACCAGGACCTGGAGCAGCGTCTCGCCGACCTGGACCTGGATCGGTACCGGTGACCACAGGACCGGGAACGACTACGGGTGGTCGGTCTCGGGGAACATACCGTCGAAGCATCCCGGTGCCGACTCGAGTATGGCTGCTGAGTCGGTGCCGACCGCTTACTGAGGCCCGACTGCTGCGGCGCTTTCTGTGTGGAGGGCAACTGGGAGTCCACCGAGGCGGAGCTCGACAGGGACCGGTGCCTTGAACGGTGCCGAGATGGCGACCGTGATGGGTGCACCATCGCCGGCTTGCCTCTGTGTGGCAGTCTCGGCGGAGCATCCTCAGTTTGTGGAGGGCCCTCAATGGACAATGCAATGAGGTCCTTTGCTGCCTCAAATGTGTCCGGAGTGGAGGGCTGTTCCAAGAGCTCCTCCAGCCCTTCTTTCTCACTCGACGCGCCTATCCCGGGGCTCGACGGGCCTTTCGGCGCCGGAGCCACTACCGGGGCCTGTGCCGGGGCCGTGCCGGCCTTGGGCGCACTCGAGGTCTTCGCCGGCGCTACCCTCTTATGCGGGGAGCGTCCTCGGGCCTTGGGTTGGCCCTTCGATTTTGTCGGCGAAGACGACCGGTGCCGTACATGCCCCCGTTGGGTCGGTGCCGTGGGCTTCGAGTGACCCGCCGGCGCCGGTTCCTGCACCGATGCCGGGGCGCTCCGCACTGAGGCAGACGGTGCCGCCGAAGTGGAGGGCTGTAACGCCGTCTCCATGAGCAGCTGCTTGAGGCGAAAGTCTCTTTCTTTCTTAGTTCTGGGCTTAAAGGCCTTGCAGATCTTGCAGCGCTCTTTCTGGTGAGCTTCCCCCAGGCAGCGGAGACACGAGTCGTGGGGGTCGCTCAATGGCATAGGCTTACGGCACGTGGCACAAGCCTTGAAGCCTTGGGCGTGTGGCATTCCCCCGCCGCCCAGGGCCGGTGCCGGGGTTGACCAAGCAACCACGGCAGGAACTTTAAGTACCTAATGAGCTGTTAACTACTAAGCTCAACACTAACTACTAAATAACTGATAACTGTTGTAGATAACACTAATGACTATGCTAAGGGACACTCTCAGACGAGAGACAGAGTTGTAACAACGCCGCCACGGATGGTAAGAAGGAACTGGAGGGGTTGGGTCGGCAGGGATATATATACCCTAGAGCGGGGCGCCGCTCTGGCGGGAGGGAGGGGGCCCTGCCGGCCCAACGGGAGCCGCTAAGGGAAAAAGTTTCCGACGTCCGTGCACGCGGCGCGCATACACCTAATGTGTAATGGACGTGAACAATCACTCGAAGAAGAACCACTGTTGTAATGTCTGGCTATTCTGCACTCCTTTCTGTTCTCTATATACCAAAAAGTGTATTGCCTAAAGTGTGTGTTAAGTCTAACAAAATGTGTGCTTGTCTACCACAGAAAGAATTTGATTGGCTACCCTTTTTTCTTCGGCTTTGTTTTCTTCTGCTCCCTTCTTCTCATTCTCAAGTAGGCTTGGTGCTCATAGTACTGCGAGTGTCACATCCTTTCAAACAGCCAGTAAAAAGAGGTAATCAGAGAGTTTACTCTTATAGTACATTTTTACTGGCCTGGATAGCACAATTAAAAATGCCCCTTCGGACTCTCCATGGTATTAGAATCAAAAAAATGTCCCTAGGTGGAAAATGTTACACCATTTCTGCAGACAAGAATGTTACAAGTAAACAGCCAAAGGCCATATTGGGAAGTGGCATCACAGGTTTCCATCAAGAGAGCCTTGTTTCTCTGATCAGGACTATTGCCTCTTAACTGCTTGTAACGGGGTGAACTCACGTCTCGTGAGCGTCCCTTGGCTGACTGCGTGTGCCTGCACACTCTCTCTCAGATTGTTCCTGCTCTGGGATAGAGCAGCGCTCCAGGGCTCCCTCCCTGGGGACAATGTCTTTGCACTCTTGGATTTCCTGGCTACAGCTCTCCAGCTGGGCCACTATAGTTCAGTTTCCCCTCTGGGGTGCCTCAAAGTCCCCAGTGGATAATGGGGGGTTGGGAGACATGGGCCCGTCTACTATTCCAGGTCCCAGCCCAGGAACCCTGTAGATAGACGTCATCTGCTGTGACCCTTTAACTGTGTCACACAGCTTCTCTAATTCCCTGGGCCACTTACCTCAGGACCTTGTCCTAATGGAGTCCCAGCAACCAGCTCAGGGCTCCTTCTTGCTCTCCCCGGCTTCTGGCAGCACTGCCCTGTCCAGGATTTTGTAGTTCCGTAAGCGAGCCACGCTCCAGCAAGGAACTGAACTGCCTCTGGCCCTGCAGCTCTTCTTATACTAGTCTGCTGGGCCCTGATTGGCTGTGTCCCACACAGCCACTCTAAGCAGCTTGGAGGACCCTCTCCACTTCCCTTTTTTGGGGTGAGGTGTGGCAGGGCCACGAGGCCTCCAGCAGAGGGCCTCAGAGGGTCTGGTATACTCTGTCTCACTGGTCACTAGGCATACTGTGGGTTTCAGACTGTGTGTCTGTCTTGCTGGATAATTCTTAAACAGTTTTCACTGAAATGGCAAAAACATTGCTTGAGGAGGAGGAGGAAAAAAGAGTCAGAGGATTCGTATCACCTGGATTTTTTGTCATTTACTGTCCATTTTTAGCCTTTTTTAATTTTTAAACCTTCGTGGCATGCTTTCGGAGCGTAGAAGCATGCCTTCTTTGGGATAGGAGCCCTCTCGAGAGGTCTGTCTCAGGGTCCTCTCCTACTGGGTCCCATTCCCCCTGGGAGGGGTGGACTTGTTGTCAGAGCCCTCTTGGCCAACTTGGGAGGGAAGGGGTCTGATTAAAAGCTCTGTTTCTGTCCCGAGAACAGTCAAGACCCACGTTGAGAGTTGGGGTGGTGTAGACTTATGGCCCCACAAGTCTTCCCTCTTTGTTCTGCAGAGGTCCCTTGAGTCAAGTGGTCAGGGTTCACCTTGCTTTTGGAACCTCTACCTGCTCTGCACTGGGGTTCAAGATCCATTTTCCCCCCACAGCTGCCTCAATAGGTAGGGGACCCCGCCTTCTTGTCTGACTCATAGCCCAATCCCTAACAGAGTTAGAGATGGAAGGCTGGGTGCAGGGTGGGCACAACTCACAGTCAGCCAAACCTGGGAAGGCTGCCTAACAAAAAGAACAGCACTTGGATTTGACCTGGTGCTTTCTTGGCTGCTCTCCCCTCTCAGGCTGGCCTGAGATGCCCTCTCTAGTCCTCCCTCCAGTGCAGGGCTGACGCTGACACTCCTCTCTTCCCCCGCCCGCCCCTCCCCCCCCCCCCATATTTCTCAATGCCCCACTCCACTTTTTTGGGAAAACTGGGCATTTGTCCCATTGACAATTGATGATCAGTTGGCAACAGCAAACGGCACAAATGCCCAGTTTTGCCAAAAAAGACAGGACGGCTGGGACAGGGCCTAAAAAAGGGACGGTCCCAGCCAAAATGGGACATATGGGTCACCCTAGTTAAACTCTCAAAGGATTAACAATCCAGGGAGGAGGAGGAGGAACACTACACAGAGAGAACACTGCTCCCCACTGCCTAAAAACTAGGGAGAAAAAGTAAAAATAGAAGGAGTAAGGGTGGGGGCAAAGGCAGAGAATCTGGAAGCCCAACAGGAGCAGTGGTCTCGGCGGTCAACGAGCGAGAGCGTCATGGCCAGCAAGCCCCTGCGCCCAAGGGCAAGGAGGCAAAACGATTGGACTTATTCGGAAGGAAAGTCTATTCGTCTGGGGGCCTCCAGCTGTGGATCGCTAATCAGCAGGCGATTCTAAATAGGCACAATTTTAATTCTTGGGCATCAGTCTCCAAGTTCAAAGACTCCCTACCTCAGGACGCACATCCTGAGTTCACGGCCCTGGTGGACGAGGGGATGGCGGTGGCCAAGACCTCATTGCAGGCCTCCCTCGATTCAGCCGACGCAGCGGCTAGAACAATTGCGTCAGGGGTAGTGATGAGGCGTTCGGCATGGTTACAGGCTTCAGGCCTTCCGCCAGAGGTGCAGACCACCCTGCAGGACCTCCCGTTTGAAGGTTCGGGCTTGTTCTCCGACCAAATGGACGCCAGGCTACGTAGCCTTAAGGACTCTCGAGCAACCCTAAAGTCATTAGGAATGCATACCCCGGTGACACAGCGCAAGCCCTTTAAGCCTCAACCACCACAGAGGCAGTACCGCCCTCGGCACGAACCGTACCGCCGTCGTGGCAGGGATAACAGGCGGAGACGTAATAATACGCCTAACTAGAGCCAAGGTCACGGCCAGGGCAAGCCGCAGCCAGGGAACAAACCAGGCTTTTGAAGTTACGCTCGAGGACAGCGTACCACATTCCATACCAGATCCTCCTCTGAGTTTCAAGGACCGCCTGTCCCATTTCTACCGGGCATGGTCGCGTATAACATCGGAACGCTGGGTCCTGCGCACAGTGAAGGCGGGCTATACCCTCCAGTTTTCCTCGCCCCCCTCCCCCCCCTGCCATCCCCCTTCCCCGTCCCTCTTCAGGGCAACTTCTCATGCAGGAGGTACACACCCTTCTCACAGTAGGAGCAGTGGAAGAGGTCCCACCAGACCTAAGGGGAAAAGGATTCTACTCCAGGTACTTCCTGATTCCCAAGGCAAAAGGGGGCCTCCGTCCTATCTTGGACCTGCGCGACCTAAACAAGTTTCTGGTCAGAACGCGCTTCCGTATGGTCTCCCTTGGAACTATTATCTCATCCCTGGATCCGGGGGATTGGTACGCTGCCCTCGATATGAAAGATGCCTATTTTCACATCGTCATCAATCTGGCCCACAGGCGGTTCCTGCGCTTCACCGTCAACCAGCGCCATTTCCAATTTACAGTCCTGCCTTTTGGCCTGGCATCAGCACCATGAGTATTCACGAAATGCATGTCCGTGGTAGCAGCCTTCCTTCGGAAAAGAAGGATGCGCGTGTTCCCGTACTTGGACGACTGGCTCCTCGTGGGCAGGTCGGAGGCCGAGGTCCGCTCTCACGTGACGCTGGCTCTACAGATGTTCGGCAGGCTCGGCCTCCTGGTCAACGTACTCAAGTCCACGTTAGCTCCCACACAGAGACTGGACTTCATAGGTGCAGTCCTGGACTCGGTGACCGCGCGGGCAAGCCTCCCAGAGTCGCGGTTCCTGACAATTCAGAGGGCCATAAGCTCAGTCCAGAAGTTCCCCACGACAATGGCAAGGTGTTGCATGCAGCTCCTGGGACACATGGCAGCCTGCACACATGTAGTCAGACATGCCCGCCTAAGGCTCCGGCCCTTGCAGTTGTGGTTTACCCAAACGTACCGCCCCAACAGAGACCCCTTGGATCTGGTGGTGACGATCTCGGATCGGGTGTTGGGCTCGCTCCGCTGGTGGCTCGATCAACAGCAGGTCTGCGAAGGGATCCCCTTCGCTGCCCCACAGCCCACTCTGACGTTAGTAACGGATGCATCGGACCTGGGTTGGGGGGCACACCTGGGGGAACTGCGGACCCAAGGCTTGTGGTCCAGGGAAGACAGGTTGCTTCACATCAATCTAAAGGAGCTGAGAGCGGTTCGCCTCGCCTGTCAGACCTTCCACGCCACCATAGAAGGTCACAGCGTGGCAGTCCTGACGGACAACACTACCGCCATGTTCTATATAAACAAGCAGGGCGGGTCCCGGTCCTCTCCCCTCTGTCGCAAGGCACTCCAATTATGGGACTTCTGTATAGCCCATGCGATCCATCTTATTGCAACGTATCTCCTGGGGATCCAAAACGGCTTAGCGGACCGCCTCAGCCGATCCTACCAAATGCACGAATGGGCGTTGAGGCGGGACGTCCTGCATTCAATCTTCCGGAGGTGGGGCTTTCCCCGGGTGGATCTTTTCGCCACCAAGAACAACAGTCAATGCCCTCAGTTTTGCTCGTTTCAGAACCTCAGCCCGGGATCATTGGCAGACGCCTTCACGATTCCGTGGGGAGAGAGCCTGAGGTATGCCTTCCCTCCATTCCCGCTCATCCACAAGGTCCTCCTCAAGACCCGCAGGGACAGGGCGACAATTATACTCTTCACCCCGGCCTGGCCACGCCAGCATTGGTTCACGACCCTGCTGGAATTGTCCATAGCCGACCCGATCACCCTCCCCCTCCAGCGCGACCTAGTCACACAAGACAGGGGTCGCCTGCTCCACCCGAACCTGTCATCGCTACATCTCACGGCGTGGTATCTCTCTGGCTGAACGATGCGGAACACAGGTGCTCTCACCAGGTTCAACAAATTCTCCTTAGTAGTAGGAAGCCCTCCACAAGAGCGACCTACCTGGCCAAATGGAAAAGGTTCTCCCACTGGTGCGAGCCTCAGCACATACAGCCTCTACAGGCCTCAGTTCCGTCGATCCTGGACTACTTACTACACCTCAAGCATCAGGGGCTTGCGCCCGCCTCGATTAAAGTGCATTTAGCTGCCATTTCGGCATTCCATCCGGGAGAGTTGGGAGTGTCAGTGTTCTCCAACCCCACAGTAGCCCGATTCCTTAAGGGGCTGGAGAGGGTGTTTCCCTACTCGCGCCCACCGGTCCCTGCGTGGAGTCTGAACCTAGTCCTAACTAAGCTCATGGGGCCCCCCTTTGAACCCCTAGCCACTTGCTCCCTCATGCACCTCTCGTGGAAGGTGGCGTTTCTCGTGGCCATCACATCGGCCAGGAGGGTATCGGAATTGAGGGCCCTCACTTCAGAACCCCCTTATACAGTTTTTCATAAGGATAAGGTGCAACTGAGGCCGCACCCCAAATTCCTTCCGAAAGTGGTATCGCAGTTTCACATGGGACAGGACATTTGTCTACCGGTGTTCTTCCCTAAACCCCATACGGACCCTCATCACCGCAGCCTACATACCCTCAATGTTTGAAGGGCATTGGCATTTTACCTGGAGCGGACCAGGTCATTCCGCAGAACACCTCAGCTGTTTATTGCCATTGCGGAACGTATGAGAGGCCTGCCTATCTCGACACAGCACTTATTGGCGTGGATTGTGCATTGTATACGCACATGTTATGAGCTCGCCAATGTTCCGGCCCCAGAGATCCGGGCCCACTCGACTAAGGCCCAAGCGTCCTCGACGGCCTTCTTGGCGCAGGTCCCTATCCAGGAAATCTGTAAAGCGGCCACCTGGTCGTCCGTACATACGTTCACAGCCCACTACGTGATCCACCATCAGACCAGAGAGGACGGCGGTGGTCGGACGGGCTGTGCTACAGTCAGTTGTACCTTGACTCCTACCCACCTCCAATGGTAAGCTTCGGAATCACCTAATGTGTAATGGACATGAACAATCACTCGAAGAAGAAAGAACGGTTACTTACCTTCTGTAACTGTTGTTCTTTGAGATGTGTTGTTCACGTCCATTACACTTCCCACCCTCCTTCCCCTCTGTCGGAGTCTCCGGCAAGAAGGAACCGGAGGGGTCGGGTCGGCAGGGACATATATACCCTAGAGCGGGGCGCCGCTCTGGCGGGAGGGAGGGGGCCCTGCCGGCCCGACGGGAGCCGCTAAGGGAAAAAGTTTCCAACATCCGTGTACGCGGCGCGCGTACACCTAATGTGTAATGGACGTGAACAACACATCTCAAAGAACAACAGTTACAGAAGGTAAGTAACCGTTCTTTCCCAGTTTTTTCAAGTACATTGCATTCGTTTATGGGACTACGTTCATATGTCTCTGAGGTGCACTTTACCAGAATAATGCACGTTGCCTTTGCAACTTCCAGATTGGGTTACTGCAATACACTGTACATGGGGCTAGTCTTGGAAGACACATGGAAGATACAGCTAGAGTAGAATGTAGCAGAGTGGTAGTGTGAACCACCGGGATTATATTACACCCACTCTTTAAGAATGATGGTGCACCCTAGAGGTATTATTTGATTCCAAGGGAACAGAAAATTTCTTACTGATAATTTCCTTTCTAGCAGCATCTCCCACAATTCTAGATGTCTGGGCTGGTCTCCTCTCTCTCTGCAGTTCATAGAGGAGAATAAGCATTTTGATACTGCCAAGTCTGGCCAGTCCTCACCTGCTCCCACTTGCTGCCAAATGAGTTATTCCCAAGCTGTAAAATTCACAAAACATAATTATTAATAAATATTCCAGAAAACAAAATAGCTATGTACATTAGACCACGGAAGACCGTCATATGGTAATGATTCCACTTAATATCCAACTCTTGATTCATAAGCCATCAAGGGTGGGTAGAATTGTTGGAGACACTGCTAGCAAAAGGAAATTATTGGTAAGAAATTTTCCATTCTGCAGCCCAGAGTTTCCCACAATTTTGGGCGTCTGGTTGTCCATAGGGGTTCCCTTCATAACCATGCCACCCATAAAGATAGTAGGGATGCTTCGCAGATGGGAAAGCACCTGGATAGCCATACACCTTAGAGTCCCTGAATTCTACAAAACTCCAGATTACGTATCAATCTTCTCAAGCTTCAGGCCATGCACAAGCATGCAAGCTATTCCTACCCTTCATCCAGTTAAAGATCTTGTCCAGATCAAGTTAGAATGACATGACTACTAATTATTCTATAAACAAACAAAGGGGAGCAAGGTCTGCCCCACTCTGCAGGGAAACAATCAAGCTCTGGAATTGGTGCATCCAACATCATAGTACCCACTCAACAGTAATGAACTTCCTGGTGGACAATCTCAGCAGGCATTTTCACAAGGATCATTAATGGGAGCTTCGCTCTTTGGTGATTCAGTATATTTTTTTGGCAGTGGGGATTTTCCTCAGACATCTTTGCAACCAAAGAAACAAGAAGTCCCCAGATTATTGCTCTCAAGCCAGCTGGGGCACAATTCCAAGGGGATGACTTCCTGGTACAGTGGTTGGACCCTCAGATGTACGTCTTCCCACCCACTCCTCTACTACCTCAATCCTCAGAAAAATCAAGCGAAACAAGGTAATAGTAATCCTCATAATGCCATGGTGGCTGAGGCAGTTCTGATTCACCGCTGTCCTAAAGATGGCCTCTTGCCCCTACATACTCCTCCAACTGTTTCTGAACTAACTGTCCAGAATGGAGGCAGAACCATCCATCCCAACCCAGCATCCCTCTATTTGTAGTCTATTTTTTGGTTGAACAACAAATTTAGAGAGGTCATGCTCACAAGATTTATGATCCATCCTTAACAATAGCAGGAACTCTCAACAAGGAAGTGCAAAGTGGAAGCAATTCTCCATTTGCTGTCAGCGGCATCACTTACCTCTGAGGAGTCTGGGATTCTTCTTATCCTGGATTATCTTCTCTCCTTGAAGACACCAAGCCTATCCATCTGTTCACTATGTGTACATTTAGCAGCTGTTAATGCCTTTCAGCCTTTGGTGGAGAACTGCTCAGTTTTCACCCAGCCCACAACCATGACATTCCTGAAAGGCATTATCAGAACATTCTCTCCAGCATGAAAACCTGCTTCTATCTGGGATCTGAGCCTGGTGGTATTGGCACTTATAAACCTGCCTTTGGCCTCCTGCTCCCTCCTATGAAGGTGGCCTTCCAAATGGCAATAACTGCGGATAGGAGCATGGATGAGCTCTGTGCTCTCATTACATGGTGTTTCACAGGGATAAAGGATCTGTGATTGTGAGGAGCTTGAGATGCACCAAGTTACCTTCTGAATTTCACCTGAACCAGATTGTTAACCTGCCCATCTTCTACCAGAAGCCTCATGATAACAGGGAGGACAGGAAGCACCACTTCCTGCATGCACACAGGGTCTTGGTCTTCTATTTGCACAGGACAAAGTCCTTTAGGAAGTCTCTGAGATTATTTATCTCCATAACCAAGATGATGAACAGGAAAGTAATTGTTTTCCAAAGACTCTCTAGATGTATTTCCAGCTGCATCCTCCTTTGCTATGAGTTTATGGAAGCCTGTCCTCCTCAGTCTGTCAACCAGACCCCAGCTGCCTCAGTGTTGTCCCTACAAGGAATCTCCCTCTTTTAGATCTGCAAGGAAGTAACTTGGGGCTCCATTCACACTTTCACTCTTAGTGCATGCTTCTCCCAAGGATGCTTCCTTTGGTTCAGTAGTCCTGGGATCTGTGGTGCAGAACACTTCCTCGCACCTTCCTCCTCAATGAGCATTGGCTGAGAGTCACCCACCGGGAATATCCATAGGGACCAGTGCTCAAAAAATAAAGGAAGGTTACTTACCTTATAGTAATTGGAGTTCTTTGAGATATGTGGTCCTATGGGTATTCTACAACCTGCCCTCCTTCCCTTCCACTCAGCTCATCCCTTCATTTGCAATAGAGTAAGAACTGGTCGCTGCTGCTCCACCCTGCATACTCTTGCACAGGAGCATGAGGAGTCACAGGATGCAGCTGTGTCCCCAGTGAGCACTGCTATTCAGTTGATTTTGATATTGCATGGATGATGCTTGTGTGCAAATACAGTGGGTTCAATGCTGACTACAGCATATCAAAGAGCCACAGTTACTGCAGGGTGAGTAACCATTTCTCCCTAATGCAGTAGTCCCTGACAGACTATTGCTGAATGATTTTTCTTACACTTAGTAGGAATAGGGCTGTAGTGTGTACTACACGTATTGCTGTTATTGCTCCTGACAAAGGCCTACACACATACCTGCAGGATGCCTACCAGGTGGGAGGTTTCCAGTAGCACACTTGTCATTGTCTTTAGTGAATGTTGTGCTTCTATTAATGCCTTTAGGTTTCTTGAATGTTTTAAGTTTAATTATATTTTTAAAAAGCCTTTGAGCTCAGTATCTCCCTCATTTTAACTACTTTTCTTTTTATGATTTTAATCCTTAGTTTCTATCACTTGTCTTTTTGCTTTAAGGTAATTGGAATTGATTTTGTAGATGATTCAGTCAGGGCAATTGCTTTTGAGATTTTTGCAGAGGAAGAACTTGAACACACAGACAGGAGACCTAGTCAGTAGTCAGGTAAAGTCTAAGCAAGCATCAAAAGCCAAGAGCTGCAGATCTCTGGACATAACCTTTCTAAGGGCTATTTTGAAGGGTTTCTGGACTCTCAGGATGCTGGCAAATTCCAGATTACAATCCAGAGGAACACTGAGGGTTTGTATGCACAGGATGTTAGTGCATGGTAAACCAGGGTGTGAATCTGAAGTGTATTAGTTTGATGTCCAGTTGTGTCTCGTGTAGACACTGTTATAGCACACTAAAAGTTATGTAGTGCACTTTAACGTAATTCCATTTCAGAGTATGTCAAAGTGCAGTATTGAACTTTTAGTGCACTTGTATCACAGGACATTACTGCACTGCAACCTAGTGCACTCTAGTTTCACACCCTGCTTTGGTGCGCACTAATGTTCCATGTAGACAAGCCCTATGTGTTTATCTGGATTGTAATCTGGAAAATGCCAGCATCTGGATAGTCTAGCAATGCTTCAAAATAGCAAAAGATTAAATGTTCCCCCCCAAAAAAATTTAATTTTATATTTTAACTTTCCCAGTGTGCTGCTGTTGTCTGATGTATCATACTATATTTTAAGATAGACAAGGTGGGTGAGGTAATATCTTCTATTGGACCAATTTCTGTTGGTGAGAGAGAAAAACTTTTGAGTTTACAGAGCTCTTTCAGTTTGGGAAACTATATATTTTAAGATGGCAGAAGTTAGGGCATTCAGAAAAACTCTCAACTTACTGAGGCTATTTCCCATAAATCTACTATTGTTTTGATTTCATGTGCCATATTTATTTCTGTTTTTAACTTTCACCAAGGACATTTCTTCTTTCTACTAGAATAATTCTTGAATTACAAACATATATTTATATGCTACATTAATTTATAAACTCATTGAAGTGAAGATGCTAAGACAGAAAGATAGTTGGTGGCACAGTATTGGTTTACTTTGGAAAACCTAGATTTAAAATCCAGTTAGGTCTCAATTAAAAATTGACTTGATGGTCTCATCCTAGTACATTAACAGACAGTAGAAGGCCACAATGTCATTTGCCGTATCTCATAGTCTCTGTCCAGGACTGGAATAGCAGGCAAGGTGGCAGGTCAGGATTGAGATTCATTGACTAAACTGTTTGGGAATGCAGAACTGGAATACCAGGGGTCTTATTTGACATGATTTAGATACTTTTGCATCTTTGTTGGGGAAGGTTTACTTTGTACTTTGTGCACTGCTCCTGTCTCTTGAAATTGCTATTAATTTCTTACTTTCCTCAACACTAACTTCTGTTTTGAGCAAATCTGAACCAAAAAATCTGATGTCTGTCTTTCTTCATTCTGATTGTCTGATTTTTAATGTCAGAGGAAATAAAGATATCTTTTCTAAAATCTCAATTTATCAGTACTATTTTACAAAATTACCCTTTTTTCTTGTTTTCAAATAGTTGTAATGATACAGACTAGAGTTTAATGGCCTCCATCCCATTCTCTAAGATCACTGCCCATTATCTCACTAGCAGCAGGTGCTTTAATTAATTTCTAAGCTTTTAAGAGCAATGTTTACTGGCTTCTACATACTTTACTATGCTCAGTGTTCTACTACCATTTAACAATTTTCTCCCAGAGCAATGCTTGAAATTAAGCTGTCGTTTGGTCAAGATGTTCATTTATTTAAAGAAATCACTATACATCATATACCATACTGAAGTTAGTGTTACTTTGAATTATCCATGCACTTTGCATTAGGCTTCACTGCTGATTTGTTTGGCCAGAATCCATAATTTTTTCTTCTAAATTCATAGCTCAGATGAACGTTGAATGCTATGGAAGTCTGCAAGTCATGTATACTTTCATTTGGTGGGGCACTACTTGGTACTAGGATTTGATTGAACTGCTAAATGTTGTGGGTTTTGTTTCATCTCCAGCGTTGCTTCTCATGTTAACGTAAGCCTTACAACAACTCTATGAAGATAGGGAAATATTTCCCTGTGTGGTTGTTTTTTTTTTTTTTTTTTTTTTTACAGAAGAATAAAATGAAGCATAAAGACTTAGGGATTTGCTCTGAGTGATGCACTGAAACAGCGTCAGAGCCAGGAATAGAACCAATGAGTCCTGTTTGACTACTAAAGAATAACCATTTTCCTCTGGATGGAGGCCTGTTTTTAAAATTATCACAAGAAATTCATTAGACGCTATAGTTGTTAGTCAGCTGTTTTGTAATAAGTACACCTCTACCCCGATATAACGTGACCCGATATAACACGAATTCGGATATAACGTGGTAAAGCAGTGCTCTGGGGGGGTGGGGTTGCGCACTCCGGCGGATCAAAGCAAGTTCAATATAACGCTGTTTCACCTACAACACAGTAAGATTTTTTGACTCCCAAGGACAGTGTTATATTGGGGTGGAGGTGTAATGCCTTTCTTTTCTTTTTTCTTTTCTTTCTAAGTAAAGCCTTCTCTTTACTTAATTTACCATATTCCGAAGACACAGTATTCCAGGGCAAGCACATTTAAGGCTAGTCTACACTAGAAGCGCAACTGCTCCGCAGAAGCATATCTGGTGAAGACGCTCTATGCCGATGCTCTCCCATTGGCATAATAAATCCACCTCTGCGAGAGGTGGTAGCTATGTTGGTGGAGAAGCTCTCCTGCCAACAGCGCTGTCCACACTGGCACTTAGGTCAGTGTAATTTACGTCATTCAGGGGGTGACTTATTCACACCCCGAACAACGTAAGTTATACCAAAGTAAGTGGTAGTGTAGACTTGTTCTAAGGATGTAGTTACTGCATGTAAACATATTGTGCACTGAAATTGTGCGTACTCAAAAGTACATTTGTGTCCACTTCAGGATGTATACTGTGGCGCCATTCTCTGTGCCAAAAGCTTGTGAAATTTCATTTTGGACATCTCTGTATCATGAAGTATAATTAATTTTATGTGGATTTTCACAGCACTGTCTTATACCTGTAAATTTGCTCCATGTTTTGTAGAATTTACAATCTAAGGGAAAACAAAATAACAGTACCGGTAAGGACAGTAGAGAGATTAATGGTGAGGATGGCAAATTAGGAAAGATTCTTGGAAGAAGTGGGATTGAAGATGACAGGGAGGATACTTAATGAACAGGGTATGGGAGACTAAGTATAATTGGCTGTGTGAAACAGGTGTGAAGCTGAATGGGAGCTTAAAAGAACAGTGCCGAGCATAAGGAACAAGAGGGGAAAAACAAGAAAGCTGGTCCAGAGTTGTAGGTGGAAATGAGTTTGTGGCAGAGAGCCAGTGAAAAGTGGGAGGGAAAGATGACTTTATGGAACAGCAGACTTGAAGGGAGAGAGAAACATGGAAGCCATCAATGTGAAACATGACCAAGTCATGGCCATGGGTTTTAACAGTAGAGATAGTGAGAAAAGGAAGTTAGAGACAGAGCTGGACAAGATGAGGAAGGGGAAAAGTTCACTGGAAAGGAGTGGGAGATAGTGGAAGGAATCTCCTACTAGTCAGGTTTATGAGGTTTTTATGATTGTTTTTTTGAGATAACTTAAACTATTCCAAGCAATGGTTATCCCTCTCCCTACTACCATCTCAGTCATAGCTTAGCTAAGCTCTATGTAGTTAAATTATATGTGATGAATTGGGGCTATATTTGTACAAAATGTGAATTTTTATATTGTCAAGTTGTATTATGAAAATCTGCCCCCTTTCCAAGAAGTGTTACCAGACTGAGAGTCAGTTCCCAGGAAATGTGCCAGAAGGGCCAAGGGAAGAACCTGTGCTACTGCATGCCGGGGGCCTAGAAGCTTAACACTCCACAAGAATCCAGAGCACAGAGACTTGGATTCCCCTTTCAGCACTTCTAGTGG
Organism: Trachemys scripta elegans; assembly: GCF_013100865.1. Taxonomy (NCBI): domain Eukaryota; kingdom Metazoa; phylum Chordata; order Testudines; family Emydidae; genus Trachemys; species Trachemys scripta. The sequence continues at coordinate 38,105,319 of NC_048301.1, forward strand.
GTGGTCAGAGCGGGGAGCTCACTAGGATCTGTGGCACTATACATAAAGGAAAAGGAGATATACGTGTATATTAAATTTGCCTGTTCTGTGTTACTTTTGTTTTTTCCCCCAAAAAACTGATTAGTTGCTTTTCATCTGAGGCAGATATAAAGTAGGCTGGCATTCAAGATGTGAAACTTTTAAGGTCTGTGTTTAAAAACTACCTAAGCCTGAGGGATTAGAGAACAAGTACAGTACATTCTGGTTCCTGAACAAAGATAAGTTTCCTCTTTGGGGAATCCAAACAATGACTGTTGTCCTTTTCTATCCCCAGATTGAGAGTTCAAACTCCTCCTTTTCTGTTTGTCTGTTATGGTTATATGTGCTGCTTCAAGTTAATGCAAACAAAGCACATTGGTATAGAAGGCTGGTTTCAAGAGTCTGGCAAAACTAAGTATTGTTGGTCTATAAAAACATACTTTTAGTCTGTAAGGTATAAAACTCCTTGAAGGTTGAACATGCAGCTGAATTGTATATGACAGAATCTAGAACACTGCTACATTTTATGTTAAACTTTGGGGATTTTGTGGGGAGTGGGGTAAAGGATTACTTTTCTGACACGATTACCCCATTTTTCTGCGTATGTGTGTATTATTCTTGTGCATTGATGGGAATGCTATTGGCTCAGCCTCAAATAAACTGAACTATTTCTTTCCTCAGTGCTGTCACTGCTTACAATGATGAACACTAGGGGGGAAAAGTTAATTAAATTCTATGAAAGAGAGCCAAGGAAACCTTTAAAGATAGGCAGTGCAAGGTGGGCAGTGCTAATGCAACAATTTGTTAATGGACTAGACAGCTGTAATCAGTATTAAAAATTACTTGAGGCTTTTTATGTTTAGCAAAAGCTACTAATTAAAGAGAGCAACGACCTGTGAGATTGGCCATGAAAACCATTAGCCATCTGAATATTACTCCAAAGAAAACATTATCTTTGGAGGTTTCTCCCAGCTGTATCTTTCATACACACATTGGAAATTGTTTCACTTTTCTTTGCTTTCTCTGAACACCAGTTGCAGATTTTTTAATTCTTAATGCGTAAATGAAAAATGAATTTTAATTCTCATTAATAAGGAAGGATTAATGCAGCACAGATCACAATCCTTCTTTATATTCATTCATGAGCTGTTACAGTTTGGAAAGCTGTTATGAATTTGTGTCTGGCTTCAGGAATAGCTCATCTACTTTTTTTTTAATTTATTACTATTTATTTGAATTGTAATTATTCTTAGACACCCTAAAACAGTCCCTGCCTCAAATAGCTTACAGTCTAAATAGGGTGAAGGACTATGATAGGTAGGTGTATAACACAATGGGGTGAAGTGAGGTGAGAGGACAAGGACGAATGTAATAGGAATGCAAGGCTCCATATACAATTTGGAGGCCTCCTCAATAGTTTTTGTTTCTTAATAACTGAACAACCAAATAAGGGAAGAAATCCTGTTACATAATGTACTGTGTAAAGGAATATTCATTGACCTATTGGATAGAATTCACTTCCACTGGAAATAATTGATTGAGATAGTTTAGAGGGATTTTAAAGGAGTTCAGATCAATGTTGTGGAACTCTTAGATTATTTTTAAATTAATTAAGCCTCACAACCCACATAAAGTAGGTGAGAAGTTGTTTCCCTATTTTACACACACAGAAAGATGGCCACGCACAAGGCAATACAGTGAGGCAATGGCAGATTCTAGTCTCTTAACAATACAGTGCAATTTCTAGGTCTCCCCTAATTGGAGTAAAAAAAGTTTTTTCCTAATATCCAACCTAGATCTCCCCCTCTGCAACTTGAGACCATTGCTCTTTGTTCTGTCATCTGCCACTCTGAGAACAGCTGAGTTCCATCTTCTTTGGAACCCCCCTTCGGGTAGTTGAGGCTGCTATCAAATCCCTCCTCACTCTTCTCTTCTGCAGACTAAATAAGCCCAGTTCCCTCAGCTTCTCGTAAGTCTCATGCCCCAGCACGCTGATCATTTTCATTGCCATCCGCTGGACTCTCTCCAATTTGTCCACATCTTTTCTGTAGGGGGGGCCCAAAACTGGATGCAATACTCCAGATGTGGCCTCACCAGTGCTGAATAGAGGGGCATAAACACTTCCCTCGATCTGCTGGCAATGCTCCTATTAATGCAGCCCAATATGCCGTTAGCCTTCTTAGCAAAAAGGGCACACTGTTAACTCATATCCAGCTTCTCATTCACTGGAATCCCCAGGTCCCTTTCTGCAGAACTGCTGCTTAGCCAGTCAGTCCCCAGCCTGTAGCAGTGCATGGGATACTGGTTTGCCCAGTGCAGCAGTCTGGGAACTGACCTTGTCTGTGAAGACAGAGGCAAAAAAAGCTTTGAGTACTTAATCATTTTCCACATCATCTCTCACTAGACTGCTTCCCTCATTGAGTAAGAGTCCCCAGCACTGTCCAAAAACTTCCTGGATTGTCTGTGCACTGCTGTATTGCTCTGCCAGCAGATGTCCTATATTCTTTCATTTTCAACCATTTTAGTGCCAGTGTGGATTGTGGTTGCTGGCATAATATTTCAGACTGTTCAAATTCTCCTCCTGTTGCTTTCTCACAGTGTATCTGTGGCCTTTCAAAGTCTACCAGAAGCCACTGCAAGAAGAGGGATAGCTCAGTGGTTTGAGCATTGGCCCGCTAAACCCAAGGTTGTGAGTTCAATCCTTGAAGGGGCCATATAGCGATCTGGGGCAAAAATCTGTCTAGGGATTGGTCCTGCTTTGAGCAGGGGGTTGGACTAGATGATCTCCTGAGGTTCCTTCCACCTCTGATGTTCTATGATTCTGTGATCTCTGGTATAGATACTCAAGAGGGCATTGCAACAGAACAGCACTAATGTGGATACATGGCAAAACTGCAGTGGCACAGAATAAGAATGGCTAGTGTAGACATACTAAACTGTGCTTAAACTGGTTCGTCAAACTGGTTCAATTAAGAATGGCTTATTTCTCTAAGGTAGACAGGGCCTTAATGTTAGAGTGACAATGTGAAAGGGAAAATGTATAATTAACATAACATATGATTCAACTTTGCAGATTTACACAGGATGGTTAATTGCTAGCTGTGAGAAACTAGTTTATTCAGCTGCTTGGAAATTCCAGGACAAATGCCCTTCCAACATAATGGAAAAAACTGCTTGGCTGCCTTGGGAACCTACAGGAACTCTTCAGAAAGTGCTTGGAAAATTTGTAGGCTGCATATCAAAGTAACAATTCAAAACTCCAGAAGTATGATGTATGTCTCAAGCTAAAATAATTAAACCTGAGGTAACCTAATGACCTATAGCAATTTGTGCTCAAAACAAATTTAAAATTAAAATGGTCAGGAATTCAGTCAGGTGTTTCCTAAAAAAACAGTTTGTGCCAAGTAATTGCATAAAATATAGATTTCTCAGTTTCTTCACATTGGGAAAATGAAAGGGTCCTTTTACTAACCTACATTTGAAGGTCCTGAGCTCTGTTTTAGTCAGACAGAGTCAAGAGGTCATCTCTGTCTTGGTTCAGTGATGGATAGAGTATACCGTTATTATTCTCTGATTGATTGTGCCAGTCATGTCAGGGAGGGGTAGGAGCCAACATTAGAATTTCTTGTTTGTAATAGCATGATATGTAATAGGATTGTGGTGCCCTGTCTTTGTGAACCATGGGGAAAGCTTGCAGAGCAGAGCTGACCACATCAACTGATTCTAGCTAGTACTAGGAGTCCTTCATTTTTTTGAGCACTGAAATTATAGAATTGTTATCTATTAATACATAACACAGATATATCGCTCACATATACTATATAAATATGTTCAAAGCACTGTATAAACATTAATTAAGCCTGATCACCCCTTATAAAGTAGGTAATTAAGTACTTTTCATTTTACGGATGTAAAAACTGAGACACAGGACCAAATCAATCCCTAATGTAACTCCATTACCTTTATTGTAGTTATATCAAACCCAGGAAGGTTAAGTGACCACGGTCATATAATCTGATAGAGCCAGGGATAGAGCTCAAGAAGTTCTGGCTCCCAAATCCTTGGTTGGTCCACCAGCCCATGCTACTTCTAAGTACTTACCATCTGGGGTGCTACATAGACCATATTAAACATGCAGTTATCGCAGTACCTTACCAATATTGATTAAAACATGTTATAATGTGGTAAATAATAACAAATACCAAGAAGCTAAATCCAAATTGAACACCATCATTGCGTAAAGGGAAGGAGCAGGATTCCTACATATGAGCTTAGAGTGCTATGAATTTTTTTTAAATGGATGTTTTCTGAGAGAAATACTTAAAATTAATTAATACTGACAAAATATTGATTGCCTTACTTTGGGTACAGTTTCATACCACTCTAAGCTCATATGTAGGAACCCCTACTCCACCTTTTATTCCCTTTGTTGAAGTTTCTGTTACTCAATCGATAAAGAGATACAGATATGCAGAGCACCCAAAGTATATTCTATCTGCCATTTTTAGTTTCAAATAGTGACCCTATAATCTGAAAGTCAGAGTTTTGAATTCAGCCCCGGGTAGGTAATGATTGAAAGTTGGGTGTCCCATCTGAAGTGAGCGGGTGGTTTTAGTTCAGGTCCCATGGGCAGCTGTTCCACTTCACAGAGAATACTATCACAGTTGACTTCCTTGTCAATAGCCTCAGCCTAGTGACCGTGGAGACTGATCTGCCTTTTCAATACTCCAGATCTGAAATATGGAATATTAATGGAGTAGCCAGTGTCGATAAGCCTGGACTGCTGCTGTCTGTTTTATATGTAGAGGATGTCAATCTGTAGGTTTGTCAGTCTGACACTGTTCACCAACAGTGAATTCACTGACAATAGAAACTCTAGAGAAGGAAAAGCAACCACTCTGAATAACTATACAGTTGTTTTTCACAAACACAAGATGCATGATCGGCTATAAAATTCTCATGTATTGGATAGTATGGAATTTTTCTGCAGATTGCCATGTTGTTACAGTGTCAGAAACAAACCACAGAGGGTATCCATTCTTCTGGAATGTTGTTTTAAATTTTAACCTACACATTTTCTGCAGTGACTTCTGATCAGGGACATCTGAGCCATTGTGTTATAATATCTAGTATACCCAGCTGTGCACCAGTGGGTGGCAGCAGACAGAGACATAAGCTTAGATTATTTAGTTATGCACAGTAGTTAAGCTCTGTTTGAAGGCAATACATTAGGCCTAGGTCCAATATACGTTTATTTTTCTTACAAGTTTTAAAATATGATCCCTTATTTTTCCACGCAGTATACTGAATTTGCTATTGATTTTGGGTGATATTAAAAAAACACATGAAACCTGTGATTGTTTGGAATAGTTTGGGCTTAAGCAGGGGTTTATTATAATAGTGTTTGATTTTTATTGGTCTAATAAAAGAAGAAAAATGTGCTAACAAATGTTTTATTTTTAAAACTCAGTTCAGTCGCCAATCCTTTTAATTCTTACCAATGTGTGTTCTTTTCTGAATGTTAATCTTATACTGGGGGAGAAGCAAGCCATATCTGAAAGTGCCCTCATGATGGCTTTCCACTAATGCAAACTCTCTTTTAAAAGTAGTGAATTGATGTGTATTTCACAGTCCATGAGTGTCACAGCTAGCTGAGTCAGGATACCAAGGGGTCAGAGGCAGGAGACAAACTGGAAGTCAGGAACCACAAGCCAGACACCAGGAGTCAAGCTGGGTGGGATGCCAGGAAGTCAAGCCGTGGGATGGGGAGTAGGAGCAGGAAGCCCAAGGCACACAGTCCCGTGCAGAGTAGGGTCCAGTTGTTTTGACAGCTTTCTGTTCCTGCTGCTGGCTTAAGCAGGGGCCAGCAGACCAATCCGCTGCTCTGGGATTCTGCCAGATAGGACCTCGGGGGTAGAGCCTCAAACTGGGACTGGGCTGTGTGGGTCCTAGGTAAACAGTCCTGCCAGGTGGAAAGTTGGAGTGTGGCCGCTCCCCTGAATCCTAAGGACGTGGGTTTAAGGCCTGTGGGTCATGACATCTGCTCCTCCCCTAGGGGCCCCCTCTGGGCAATGTAGGTCCAGGTTTCTCAGGGTGACTCCTATGGAAGGCCCAAACGATGGCAGGAGCATGAAGATTTTCAGCTGGCTCCCAAGTGCATTCCTCTGGTCCGTAAACTTCCCAGTCAATCAGGTACCATAATTTGCCCCTCTTGATCTTGGAATCAAGGATTTTGTGAACAATATATTCCTCCTGATCTTGTACTTGCACTGGCAGGAGTGATGATTGGGTTGTATGGGCCAATGTGTTCTCAGTGTAGGATTTTAGAAGTGAGACATGGATTAGCGGGTGGACTCTAAGGGATCCAGGGAGCTGGAGCTTGAAGGTGAGTGGGTTGATTTGTCATGAAATCTGGTACAGGCCAAGGTATTGGTTTTCTAATTTCCGAGAGGGCGTAGAGGCGTTCTATAGACAGCCGTACCTTTTGTTCTGTGAAGTATATGGGGCCTTGTTGCTTACGCTTGTCTACCTGCTTTTTGTAGTCCTCCTTTCCCTTCTCAAGGTGGTCCTTCTCCTCCTCTGGGATGTGATGGATGCATTGTACTAGGTGCGAGGCCAGTGGGTTGGGGGAGGATGTGGGTAGTTGTGGGTGAAACTGGGGATAGTATCCATAGTTGACAAAAAAAGGGGGGCTGTGAACTGTTGATGCATGGTCTGCATTATTATGTGAGAATTCAGCATATGATAATCAGGAAGACCAGTTGCCCTGGTGATGGTTGGTGTAGCATCAGAAGTATTGCTCTAGGATCTGATTGATTCTTTCCCTTTGGCCATTTGACTGAGGGTGGTAGGCAGAGGACAGGTGCATGTAGAACGCTAATAAACATAGGGCTTTTGCCAGAATCGAACAGTAAACTGGGCCACTGGTCAGAGTTGACATAATCCAGGAGGCCAGGAAGACTGACTATATTGTTTACCCAGAGCCAGGCAGCTTCCCCTGCGTAAGGTAAACCATTCAGGGAATGAGGTGGGCCATTTTAGAAAAGTGACCCACCATGGGCAGAATGGTCATAAAACCACTGGATTCTGGTAGTTCCACCACAAGGTCCAAGGAAATGGCCTGCCAGGACTGAGATGGGGTGTTCAGAGGTTGGAGGAGATCACAGGGTTTTTGGCCTGGGATATTGGTGCGGGCACACATCTGTCAGGAAGTGACAAAGGTCTTTGTAGTGGTGCACAGAAGGGATCACATTAATCATCAGTTTTTATATCATCCCAAGTGTCCTGCCACTGTGGAGTTGTGGCACAGTCTAATTCATCTTCTCTCAGCAGGCTTATTACCAAGACCCTTGGACTGGTCAGAGGCCTAGATTCTGGGATTCATCAGAGACAGAAGGTAGCATTGGTTCGTGAAGCCCCGGAACCACCAGCAGTTCCCATCGAACTGTTTGGGCAAGGGTACCACTGCCCTGTGTTCGGGGAAAGGTGCTGTAGGCTGTGTTTGTGGTAGGGTGTTCTTGGCACTGAGCTGCCTTACTTGCTCTTGCAGCCACTGGTTTCCCCACTCAGCTGCACAACTTGGGCCTGCAGTGCTTGATTAGCCTCCTGGAGGCAGAGGGCCCATTTGGACGAGTCTGATGCTTATGGTAGCTGTGGTGATGCTACTGGGTCCATCCTTCTCGCATTTGGCTGGGTCCCACATGGATATTGTGATCCAAACAAGCTGTGGTTGTTTACTAGGGTCTCAAATCTGGGAATTCATAATATTGGGCATCTTCCTTTCAGCAAAAATATTGTTAGAGAAATACTGATATTGTTCACACAAGCAGAGGGAGATAGGGGAGAAGGGGGCTCTATTGGCTCTCTGCAGGATGTCCTTGTTTGACTCTTGATCCAGTTGTTAACTCCTCAGACTTGTGGTAGCTTGAAGTTCTACACAGCCAGTGTCTTTGGGAGGAGGATGTGCTGAACAACACCACAGTAAAGAAATTGAGTTGATTTATTTTACAATTTATAAAATATTCCCATGCCTAAGTAATTGGGCAGATGTACACATCTATATATCTGCCCAGACAAAAACTATGTTAAAATGGATTGAAGGTTGAGAATACGTGTATCAGTAATTTAGGGTAAAATACATTACAGGGATGTTCTGATATTAACATCATCCAGGATAGCAATTTGTCTGATACCAGGTGCTATATTTCTTAAAGGACCAATTATTAAATTAATTTTCAACATATTTTATACAAAATTTACTAAATTTAATCTAATGAAAAAAGATATTTAAATGTTTGGAAAATTTATTGTATTAAAAATTACAGCACTTACTCTTTGAGATCATATTCTGTATTTTTCCTACATAACAGAGGATGAATCACCACTTTAAGTGCAAAAGTCAACTCAATCTTAACTATGGAGCTGCACATTGCACCTCCATAATGTAGATATATAAAATACAACAAAAAATCGTATTGACCGTGGTCAGCTAAACTAAACTTCTTTAGTACAATCACCTTTGGACAAGAGCTTTATGCAGTGTCCTTTATGGGCAAGAGCTTTATGCAGTGTCCAACTTGGGCTTTGGATTGACAAAGGGAGTAAATTCCAGACTTCGCTAACTTCAGGCACACAAAATTCAGATCCAGAGACTTAGCAGAAGTTTGCCTCAGCTACCATCATGATTTGGAGGCGTTCAAAGGAATTCTCATTAAGTGTTTTAGCTAGAAAGATGGAGTCTGTTCCATGAAGTCTCAAGTGGTTCAATATAGTTAAAACAGGATTAAGTGGAGCCTAGAGGAATTTGAGGGCTCCAGTGAATATGTGAAAGAATCCTCTCACCTTCTCCTCCTTTTCCGCAATAAAGATTTTAAAACAGAGCCAGTATTCCATTATGATTTTGTACCACCTCAATTACAACACTAGATAACACCAACAAAAACATGCAGCTCAGCTACTCTCTAAACCCTAAATTTTCTCATTAACTAGTGTTGATGGAAGTGCATTTAGCCACAGTAATTTGCATGGCAGTTGAATCATTGTTTGTATTGAACAGCATACCTAAGTATTATCAAGAAAAATATGAATATGCCAAATAAGAGTGGGACTGAAGAGACAAGCGTTAGCTCTTTCAATGCAAAGGACGTGCAAGGTCATGAACAGCACTAAATTGGTCTATGTAACAAGTGATATTAATTCATTTCTGTTATAGACTCAGCTCTGTACACCCATACACCACCTGAATTGTATCCCTGTCTCCTCCAAAGTTATGCATTAGTGTTTCAGGTAGGGCTGTAGTTGCACTTGTACATCACTACATTAGCGTACATGTGGTCTTCTATTCCATAAGCATATTCCAGAACAAAGGAGCTAGCAAATATATGTAGTGGTAACAAACTTCCGTAACCCAATTATTGGGAGAAAACAGTGTCACTAATGTGCCTTGCCATGAACTGTCCACTTAAAAGTATAGAAACCCTTATGGGGAAATTTCCTGGCATTTTTCCCTAATGCTTGTCAATGGGGAAATCTAGTCTATTCAAATCTCTGTGTGATTGGGTGGAAGGATCATCTAGTGTAGTTCAGAAAGAGCTTTAAAGCATTATCCCTGAGAAGGGAACTGACAAAAGACTGACTGCTGGGGAAACTAGTCAGTGAGAAATGGAATAGGGCCTGGTTAAAAATGGTTTCACACGTGGAACAGGAAAACTGAATATGAGAAGGGGGAAAGGTATGGATCATTCTTTTGCTGGGAGTTGAACTCAACAGATCATAAGGACTGGACTCCCCAAGAAACAGGGAAGCAGGAATGTTAAGACACCTATTGAAGGTACCACACTACTTTCTCTGGTTCAAAGACTCTGGCTGTTTCATTTGTTTTTTAAAAATCCAGCTATAGGAAGCCAAATTTCCCCTCCAAATATGAGGCTTCTGGAATCCTAATTCTTCTGTTGGTTGTCTTTTCAAAGGCCCTCACTTTCTGTTCAGACTCTTTGCGTAGAAGAGACCATTTTCACTTGCATTGGCTGTCTGAGGAAGAGCTAATTACTTCCATGGACTGTTAGGGGACTGGTCATGATTATTTATTACTTGTGCCACTGATTTCAGTCAGGTTTTATGGAATTTCTGATTGTTCTAACTGAATTCTCCGTGACTGTGTCAGACTGCTGGCCATGAATGAGTAATGAGTCCCCCTAGCAAGGGACGTAAATGGTAATAAGAGATTTTATATAAATATTAGGAATAATAATTATATGCAAACAGAATAAAGTCCAGGCCAGTAATATATATGTTTGATGCATCAGTGGGGCCAATTTTACAAAGCTGAAAACAATTATAAGCCAAATCAGCTGAGAGAGAGAATTTAATCAAAAATTTGAATGATAATTGAGAATCATTTTACACCTTACTAGATGTTAAAAAAAAAAAACACAATTGAAGGGGGAAAGGTCTCAGAATGTAATTGTAAATGGGGAATCGTCATAGAACGTGTGTTTTTAGTGGGGTCCCACAGGCATTGGTTCATGGCCCTATGCTATTTTACATTGTTATCAGTAACCTGGAAGAAAACATAAAATCCTCACTGGTAAAGTTTGCAGATGACACAAAAATTGGAGGAGTGGTAAATAATGAAGAGGACAGGTCACTGGTACAGAGCAATCTGGATCACTTGGTGCAAGCAAACAATATGCATTTTATGATGGCAAAATATATACATTTAAAAACAAAAAATGTAGGCCATACTTATGGGAGGGGAACCCCTATTCTACAAATCAGTAACTCTGAAAAAGATTTGGCTATGGTGGTGGATAATCAGTTGAACATTATGCCCAAAAGAGCTAATGCAGTGCATAAACAGGGGAGTCTCCAGGAGGAGTAGAGAGGTTATTTTATCACTATAGTTGGCACTGGTGCAACTGTTGCTGGAGTACTGCATCCAGTTCAGGTGCCCACAATTCAAGAAGACTTGATAAATTGGAGAGGGTTTAAAAAAGAGCCACAAGAATGATTAAAGGATTAGAAAACATGCCTTATAGTGATAGACTCAAAGAGTCAAATCTATTTAGCTTAACAAAGAGACGATTAAGGGGAGACTTGGTTATGGTCTATGACTATCTACATGGAGAACAAATATTTAATAATGCACTCTTCAATCTATCAGAAAAAGTTGTAACACCGTCCAGTTATAACACAATCAGTGTTGAAGCAAGACAAATTCAAACTGGAAATAAGGTGTAAATTTTTAATGGTAAGGGTAATTAACCATTGGAACAATTTATCAATGGTTGTAGTGAATTTTCCATCACTAGTAATTTTTAAATCATGATTAGATGTTTTTTTCTAAAAAGTATGCTCTAGGAATTGTTTTGGGGAAGTATTATGACCTATGTTACGCAGGAGGTCAGTCTAGATCAGTGGTTCCCAAACTGGGGTTCGCAAAATGTTACGGGGGTTCTCAGGGGAAAAAAATCCCTAATGGCGGACAGAGCTGTCCCTAGGGATCTTGGGCAGCACGGGGCCAGCAGCCCAGAGCCCCTGGACTTCCAAGAGCTAAGCAGATGAAAGTAAGCATTTGACGGGTTGGATCACAGAACCCCCTTTGGGAGCTGCCACCTGATGTGCCATAATAATAAAATTATTATGAAGAACAAGTTTAAGCTTTGTTGTAACGTGCGTTGTTTGCCTGGACTGCTCAAGACCTGAATGCTTGTGTAGGAGGAACTCTTTGAGTTGGCTCTTTAAATACCTTCCTGCTGTTTCACATCTGATACTCCTTGATGAAACGTAGGAGCCTTGTCTTATAACAGGTTTATTCAAAGTGATACAAGCCATGAAAGTGAGATCTTGGAAGAGTGTTGCGGTTTTCATAATGTAATAAAAATACTGTAATGATAAGTAATAATAGTGTGTAATAAGCATGTCATAAAAACAATTTTTATATTTCCAAGATCATTGCTTTTATAATTTATACTCAGGCAAAGGAGAAAATCCCGGGAAATATTCATTTTTAGGAGGGGGTTCGCAAGACTTGACATTTTAGTGAAAGGGGTTCACAGGTTGTTAAAGTTTGGGAACCACTGGTCTAGATGGAATCTATGAATCTATAAATGAGAGAAAGATGAAGGCAAGTGTAGGTTCACTACTTAGGGGGGAATGAGAGCTAATAACAGATGACATTAAGAAGGCTGAGGTGTTCATTTTAATGCCTTTAATTTTGTTGGTCTCAGTCTTCACTAAAAAGTTTTTTTGTGACTAGCCACTTAACATAATTAAATTAGCAAAGGGGGAGGAACAGGTTAAAGAATATTTAGATAAATTAGATGTATTCAAGTTGGCAGGCCCTGATGAAATTCACCTTCAGGTACCAAGTATCAGAGGGGTAGCCGTGTTAGTCTGAATCTGTAAAAAGCAACAGAGGGTCCTGTGGCACCTTTGAGACTAACAGAAGTACTGGGAGCATAAGCTTTCATGGGTAAGAACCTCACTTCTTCAGATGCAAGTAATGGAAATCTCCAGAGGCAGGTATATATCAGTGTGGAGATAACGAGGTTAGTTCAATCAGGGAGGGTGAGGTGCTCTGCTAGCAGTTGAGGTGTGAACACCAAGGGAGGAGAAACTGTTTCTGTAGTTGGATAGCCATTCACAGTCTTTGTTTAATCCTGATCTGATGGTGTCAAATTTGCAAATGAACTGGAGCTCAGCAGTTTCTCTTTGGAGTCTGGTCCTGAAGTTTTTTTGCTGTAAGATGGCTACCTTTACATCTGCTATTTTGTGGCCAGGGAGGTTGAAGTGTTCTCCTACAGGTTTTTGTATATTGCCATTCCTGATATCTGACTTGTGTCCATTTATCCTCTTGCGTAGTGACTGTCCAGTTTGGCCAATGTACATAGCAGAGGGGCATTGCTGGCATATGATGGCATATATAACATTGGTGGACGTGCAGGTGAATGAGCCAGTGATGTTGTAGCTGATCTGGTACATAAGGAATTAGCTGAAGCAATCTCGAAACTGTTAACAATTATCTTTGAGAACTCATGGAGGATGGGTGAGCTCCCAGAGGACTGGAGAAGGGCAAACATAGTACCTATCTTTAAAAAGGAGAACAAAGAGAACCCAGGGAATTATAGACCCGTCAGCCTAATTTTGAGTCCTGGAAAGATACTGGAACAAATTATTAAACAATCAGTTTGTAAGCACCTAGAGGATAATAGGGTAATAAGTAATACCAGTATGGATTGGTCAAGAACAAATCATGCCAAACCAACCTAATTTCCTTTTTTGATTGGGTTACTGGCCTAATAAATAGGATGGAAGCTGTAGACATTATATATTTTGATTTTATTAAGGCTCTTGACACTATCCCACATGACATTCTCTTAAGCAAATTAGGGAAATATGGTCAAGATGAAATTACCATAAGGTGGGTGTACAACCGGTTAAAAATATATATTTTAAGAGTCGTCATCAATGGTTCCCTGTCAAACTGGGAGGACATATTTTAAGATCCTGGAGGGGTCTGTCCTGGGTCTGGTACTATTCAATATTTTTATTAATGATGTGGATAATGCAAAGGAGAGTATGCATATAAAATTTGTGGATGGAGTTGCAAGCACTTTGGCGGACAGGATTAGAATTCAAAACAACAGATTGGAGAAATGGTCTGAAATCAACAAAAATTCATTAAATCGAGGGCAAAGAAGAAAAAATCAAATGCACAAAAAATGGAGCACAACTGGCTAGGCAGTAGTAGTGCTGAAAAAAGATCCGGGATCATAGCAGATCACTAATTAAAAATGAATCAACAATATGATGCAGCTGCAAAAAAGGCTAATATCATTCTGCGATGTATTAACAGGAGTGTCTCATGTAAGCCAGGAGGTCATTGTTCTGCTCCACTTGTCACTAGTGAGATCTTAGTGTACTGTGTACTGGAGTACTGTGTCCAGTTTTAGGCACCACACTTGAAGAACAGTATGGACAAACTGGAGAGCATCCAGAGGAGAGAAACAAAAATTATAAAAGATTTAAAAAACTTGACCTATAAGCTAAGGTTAAAAAAACAGGTCATGTTTAATTTTGAAAAAAGAAGACTGAGGGAGGACCTGTTAAGCGCTGTTATAAAGAGGACTGTGATCAATTGTTCTGCAATATCCACTGAAGGTAGGAGAAGTAAAGAGTGTAACCTGCACCAAAGGAGATTTTGGTTAGATATTAGGAAAAACTCTCTAAATATAAGAATGGTTAAGCCCTGAAATAGGCTTCCAAGAGAGCTTGTGGAATCCCCATCATTGGAGGTTTTCAAGGACAGATTAGACAAACACCTGCCAGGCTGCTCTAATTTATACAGGAGACCAAAATAACCCTATAATATGGGGGAGTGAAAAAGTGGCATAAAACCACCTTTGCCCTTCACTTCTTTTCCTGCACCAAGTAGGATGTTAAATAGAGCCGTTGGCTTTGTCTCTGTCTTGAGTTATTACCAAGCTGTTGCAACCTATGTCAGGATTGGATGGCTCAAATCTATGTTTGCCACAGACTTGCTTTTATAGGAATGATTTGGGTGTTTGTTTCTGTAATGGCCTTTTTCTTAAGAAAGCTTGGATTTGCAGATTGTATAGGAATGTGTAGAAGGACTGCTACTAAAACCATTGGTATTTTGGTAAACTCCCTCAAAACTGTCAATGGGACAAAAGAGAAGACTTTTGGCTGGAAGAGTCCCTTGTAATAGTAGAAGTATATGTACTACTAGTGACGCTCCAGTATGGGTATGTTGAGAGAGACTTGCTATTATGGGTTTTAGAGATTCCATCTGAAATCTTGCCGCCTTGTGTATTTTCTGAATGATGTTAGTCCTGTCTGATTTTCTCATCCCTTTTCTGATTTTGGAGAGCAACTGTCTCTGGGCTCCAATCCATAACAAAGGAGAGATGACTTGAGTCACTCTCAGGTGCTGGGGTCAGGACTTTAATTTCAGGGATATGATAAACTTGTCTTTGGGGTTTTTTTCTGACAGCTCTATCAGAAACCCCATTTGAACTGTCTGAAGCACCCCATCAATCCCAGGAATTCCTCTCCCTCTCCTCTAGTGTGACCCTTTCCCTAAAGGGTGTTTTCCCAGAGTCATGCAGTGGTTTGATTGTTCTTTGATTGGTCTGGAATACTACTCTCTGTCCCTTCTTCTACTGAATCTATTTCTATCCCAAGGGGGTAATCATGGTTTTGGGTTGGAGGTGAATGATGCCCACCAAAAAGTTGTCTGTTCCAAAAAGGCTTTTTCCACGTCCCTTTGTGTTCAGTGTAATAGTAGTATATAACGAGGACAAATTACTGTTATACTTATTCTCTCCTGGAGTGTGATTCATTGTAACTATCAAGCAATAGTGGCAAAGGGGGAAATTGAGAAACTTTTACTATGTGTAAGACTAAATACTGTGGACTGAGTACTTGTACTTGTACTTTCCCACAAGGCTATTGTGGCAGTTAAAGTTCTCTCAAACCAACATCTTCCCTCACCCCCGCATATTGGAGCACATCTTGGTTCAAAGCCGTCTCTGACTTTGTTGGGATACTCTTTCTGTTTGATGACAGACATTGAACTGAGTTTTTTGTCAGTTACATTAGTTAGAAAGAAAAATGTGTTCAGAACAGTCATTTCTGTTTTTCTTGGGGACTTTGTGAGGTCACGTGTCAAGGTTTCCCAGATAGAACTGTGAACATCACACACTATATCCTGAGTTCAATTGTATTCCCAAAGTATGTGAGTGAAACCAAGAGTAGTGCAACTCATGTGACAAATCCTATGCGGAACTGAAATAGGCAAGTGCACAGCAACATGAACTGCATATTTGGTTGTTGTTACATATGTGAATATCAAAATGTAAGGTGTCATGGAGCATAGACTGCAAGAGAGTGAGTTCTCCTCCAGTGAGTACTTTTCCTGTCAGGCACTGATCTTTCAGAGAGCTTGCCATTTCCATGATCAAACGTTTTTTTCACTCTCTCCTGGTGAAAGGTGATAATTATTGTGACTGTGATTAAGACTGCACTTCTATTAATAAATGCTCTTTTCTTCAAGGGGTTGTAACTTGGTAATAAAAATTTACTCCAGAGTGAACGATGACATGTAATTGAATGTCTTTGATCTCTTTCCTATTTTTAATCCATTTTCAGAAAAGATCTCTTTGATCATTTCTGATACAAGTGTTAAAATAAAGAAAAATTAGAGGTAAATACATCTTTTTGTCTGAATTGAACTCTACCCCATTCAATGGCTTTCTGGGTCAAATTGGCTTCTTATAGCTAGTTTTTAATCACCTCAACAGCCCATACTTGGCAGCATTCTTATCATTGACACATTTTCAGTTTCACAGGGCACATTTTTATGACATTTCATACAAAAACTTGACATCTTTATCACAGGTTTTCTTTATCAGGCACTAACACTTCAAGTGGAGCTTAATAACAAAAAATTCAGTTCTCATTGCTTTGTGTTTTGTGTCTTTCTTGCAGATCTGCTGGAGAAGACTCACAGGAGAGAGGAAGAAATGGCAGCGCTACAGGTATATCTACTAATTAGACTGAAGAAGCTTTATTTTTTGGTAACCTTCCTCCTTAATGCCTTTCTCCTAAATCCACATAGAGGAAACCCATAGCCACACAGTTACTGCTCACCAGTAAGACCCCACTGCTGGGTTGCTTCCTGCGAGGCAATAGCTAGACTGATAATAGAGCAGACTTAACTGGCTAGCAGGCTTCCATCTGGTGGTTGTACTTCTTGCTGTCTATTCTATTCATGATACTACAGCCACCAATGAGATTCAACCCAATTACTCTTGTTTTCTGTAGGCGGCAAATGCAGTTCATCAGCAAAACGAGTGCTTTCCCTTTGGAGTGAGCCAAGCTATACTGAATTTGTCTCAGTTGGCACTTGCTCTGTTTATATCATATGTTTGGCCCTTCTCCATGTGGGCATATATATAGGGACAATGCAAATGCAGGGGGAAAATTTATGAAAACACTTCTCAATTTTCTTTGCCGGGAAAGCAAATTCCATTACTTGGAAAAGTTAGTTAAAAGACCAGATGTTTCAGAAGAAAATTATAGAGATATGCACACATATGTAATATAATATGTATATGTGTGTCTGTGTATGGTTGTGTTTTTACTCTAGTTCAGGGCTCGGCAACCTTCGGCCCCCGGCGGGTCAGGCCAGTTTGTTTACCTGCCACATCCGCAGGTTTGGCCGATTGCGGCTCCCACTGGCCGCGGTTCGCCGCTCCAGGCCAATGGGGGCTGCGAGAAGCCAAGGCCAGCACATCCCTCGGCCCACACTGCTTCCTGCAGCCCCCATTGGCCTGGAGCGGCGAACCGTGGCCAGTGGGAGCCGCAATCAGCCGAACCTGCAGACACGGCTGGTAAACAAACGGGCCGCGGGCCAAAGGTTGCCGATCCCTGCTCTAGTTCATTAGGAGAATGCACAATTAAAAGGGAGGTTTGGGCAATAAAGTCAAGATCTTTAGAAGGTGGTATTTTTATTGATAAACTGGAACAGTTGCCTGAAGAGATTGGGAAATATAGTTTGATGCCTTGTCAACACTGGGAATTTCAGCCACTGATGAATCTACACTAGTGCAAGCCCCTTAGTATAGATGTACTGTACTGATGTAAACTCTGTAACAGGGTGCTGGCTAGGAGAAACAAGCCAGGCCCCTGTTAGCCCTGTTCCAGAGGAAAAAGGGTTAGTTGGGCTGGCTGAGGGGCCACGCCCTAATTACCAGAGGGGATCCACCTGCAGGCCTGGGTAGCCAGCCTGCCCTATAAAGCTGGCTAAGAGACAAGAAGGAGGGGGTGACAGGAAAGGGAGGAGCGTGGGCTCTAGATCCCTGCTGGCTGGGAAGCTAGTAGTTTCCAAGAGTCTTGGTCTCTGTAAATACTTATAAATAGTAGGTGGTGGGAACGGACACAAACAACAAAAGGACACGGGTGCTGCACCTCGGTTGGTCTCTGGGTGTTTTTGGGGCCTAGGCCGGCGAGAGCCAGGTTACAACTCTGATTTGTCCAAAAGCAGTTTTCCTCAGTCTCAAACCAGGGTAAGATGTATTGTTGTAAATCACAATTTACACTGGTGCAATGCATCTACACTACAACTTGCACTAAACCCTAATCGAGCCAAGGCCTTAATAGAGCAAAAAACACTCCTTATGAAGCATTCTGCCTATCAAGCCAGTGGGTCCTATCTGCTATATATACAACATTTCTGGGCTTTAAGCAGCCTACTGAGCTTTTGTTGAAAAGAAACCAGTTGCTGCTCATATAATGTAATCACTTTCACAGACTAAATTCTGTAACCTCTTTTTAATGTCATTCTCCTTCCTCCCCACTAAGATACTTGAAGCAACTAATCTAGAAAATGTATTAATGTCCTTCAAAACTGCATTTTACAATGTCGTAAGCTGTGGTATAGGAAAGAAAACTAAACTTAAAAAAGTTGAAGTAATAATTCCCACTAAAATTTAGAACTATATTGTGGCATGTAATTATTGCCCTGGGGAGCCCAGGAAAGGGTTGTAAATCAGAGGGCATCATCGCACCCAAGCTCTCCAGTATACAGAGGGAGTGCATAGGCTTGCACTATCCCTTGCCTGCTCTTCCTAGAATATCCATTTGTTACCAGGGTTCCAGGGAGCTACACTGAGGTTACTCAATTAGGGTGAACTGCAAAGAATGGGGCAGACAATCCCCAAAGCTGGTGGATATTCCAATACTTAGATTCACCAAGCCAGCATAAAACAGCTTCTATAATACCTTACTGGTTCCCTTAAAGCAACCCAGCCTTAGGCCTCCACACAGACACCCAAGTCAAATATGATGATTACTGAAAATTTTATTCATCATATAAGAAAGTTCTACCAATCCCAAAGGATCAGCCACATTACCTCCCAGGTTAATGAATATTTCAGATCTCACCTAAATACACACATACAGCCAATCCTTATTAACTAAATTAACATTTATTTTAAAAGAAAAGGGAGAGTGTATTGGTTAAAAGATCAGTATGCATACAGATATGAACACAGTTCTGATATCAGATTCATAGTAGAGATGGTGAGCTTTGTAGTTGCAAAGAGTTCTTTCTGAATTAGTCCATAGGTTATAGTCCAAAGTTCATATTCAGGGTGATCCAGATGGGACTGGAGATCTCAGTCTTATGACTCATGCTTCCCCTGCATAAAGCATCAAGCAGATCTGAGAAAAAAAGGATCAGGAACCAAAGGGTTTTTAATCCAGTTCCAGGCCTTCTCCTGACAGCTCGGAGTTCTTAGGCGAACAATAGGCAATCATTGAGATTTTGAAGTAGACCTATTTCCTAAGCATCACCAAATTAGCTACACAGATTAACATAAGGCAATTGCCTGTTCTCCACCAGTAGCAGGTGATTTGCCTTACATTTCAAAGAGAGACAAATACAGTGACATCACTATGTTTACAGTTCATTTAAATGTTAAGATGTCCTTTTGATCTCTGAATTAACAGAATACAGTATAGACTGGGACTATGATTACATTGTTAATCTCTAACAATATATATGTAATCGCACAAACATTATCAACCAATATGTCCCTGAAGGTTGAATTTGTGTCAATTAGCTTGCAAGATGCTTACCCCTTTCTGGCCATGGGTCACACCATTGAACATAAGAACAGCCATGCTGGGTCAGACCAATGGTCCATTTAGCCCAGTATCCTGTCTCCCAGCTTCTGGCAATCAGAGGCTAAGGGCATTCTGAACATGGGATTGCATCCCTGATCCTCTTGGCTACTAGCCATTGATGGACCTATCCTCCGTGAACTTATCTAGTTCTTTTTTAAATCCTGTTGTAGTTTTGGTCTTCACAACAGACCTCTGGTAACAAGTTATGTTACCCAGGATTTTGTGAACATGAAACTATGATAACTAGTCCTGGTTTTTCAGGCGGTTTCAGGACATAAAACAATATGGATGTAGCTCCTCTGTCTGACAAATGATTGGTACACACAAGAGTGCTTTTACCTAAAAAATCCTTGTTTTTATTCAGTCTAAAGCACATATCTAAAATTGGACGTCAGACTCCTAGCTCTTCAAAAGCTTCTCCAAGCTTCTCCAAATTGAACATGCTAATTAATCCTTTTATAGGTTGCTCAAAACAAAGCACATAATTTATATTAACCCCCTAGTGGGCTAACAATTTTCCTAGCATCAGCAAATAACTCATAATTCTTCTTAGCAACGATGCAAGTCCCAGCAAAAAAAACTCGTGGTCATAGACACACAGGTCCAAGGTCAACTATTCACACTCCCTCCCATTTTATGAGTTTGTCACTTTATTTATTCTTATCAGCAACATTGCAGTCATACAGCTGTTTTGTCTGCTTAGGCAAAGGCCAAATTATTCCTGACTGTGTGGTGGTCTCACTTCCAGTTAATGGTGGCTGAGTATACAAAATGGCTGCAGTTCTGTCAAGTTCTGTTTTCTTGTAACAGTACCACAGGTTGACTGTGTGTTGTGTGAACAAGTACTTCCTTTTGTTTGTTTTAAATCTGCTGCATATTCATTTCATTGGGTGACCGCTTGTTTTCGTGTTATGTAAAGGAGTAAATAGCACCCCCTTATTCACTTTCGCCACACCAGTCATAATTTTATAGCCCTCTATCATTCCCCTCTTAGTTGTCTCTTTTCCAAGATGAAAAGTCCCAGTCTTTTCAATCTTTTCTCATACAGAAGAATTTTTGTTGCATTTCTCTGTACCTTTTCAAATTCTAATATATCTTTTTTGAGATGAGTGACCAGACCTTCACGCAGTATTCAAGATGTGGGAGTACCATGGATTTATATAGTAGCATTATGATATTTTCTGTCTTATCTTTCCCTTTCCTAATGGCTCCTAACATTCTGTTAGTTTTTTTTTGACTGCTGCTGCACATTGAGTCAATGTTTTCAGAGAACTATCCACAATGACTCCTAGATCTCTTTTTTGAGTGGTAACAGCTAATTTAGTCACCATCATTTTGTATATATAGTGGGGATTATGTTTTCCAATGTGCTCATTACTTTGCATTTATCAGCATTGCATTTTCTCTGCCATTTTGTTGCCGAGTCACCCAGTTTTGTGAGATCCCTTTGTAACTCTTCGCAGTCTGCTTTGAACTTATCTATCTTGAATAATTTTATATTGTTTGTAAATGTTGCCACCTCGGTCTTTACCTTTTTTTCCAGATCATTTATGAATATGTTGAACAGTACTGGGCCCAGTACAGATCCCTGAGGAACACCACTATTTACCTCTCTCCATTGTGAAAACTGACTATTTATTCCTACCCTTTGTTTTCTGTCCTTTAACCAGTTACTCATTCATAAGAGGACCTTCCCTCTTGTCCCATGACAGCTTACTTTGCTTAAGAGCCTTTGGTGAGGAACTTTTGTCAACGGGTTTCTGAAAGTACACTATATCCACTGGACCACCCTTATCCACCTATGTTGATCCCCTCAAAAAATTCTAATAGATTGGTGAGATTTCCCATTACATTACTCTTCCCAAACAAATCATGCTCAACTATGTGTCTGGCAATTCTGAATCTTTACTATAGTTTCAACTAGGTCTGTTGATTAATCAGTTAACTCACGCAATAAACCCCCCAAAATTAATCGCAATTAAAAAAAATCAGTTCAGGGCTCAGGTAGGGATGAGCACCCACACAGTCTAGGGGCTTTGGAAGGGGTGGGGGGGACACCAACCGAGGCTAGCATCCTAGCTTGATGAACAATAGATGTACACAGGCCTATGGTGGGGAGTCTGCCATCGCACAGGTGGAGTGGCAGGGGTAGAGGGAGATGGGCCCTCCCAACTCTATCATGTCCCAGCCGAGGGCCCGAACAGCAGGGGAGTGGTCCGCCATTGGGTCAGCGAGAATCCAGCCGCAACATGCTGACCTAGAAACAGTCAGCAATGTAGCTGAACAATCATTGGTTACCCCTGGACTACTTCCTACCTCCCCAGGGTTTAGTACCTCTGGAATCCACAGGTCCTCTGGCTCCTCTGGGTACACAGTGGACGGCAGTCCTGGCAACTCCCCTTCTGGGTCTGTCTCCTCCAGGGGCAGTGTGCTACAGAGCACAAATTCAGCTCCCAGGTGCCACAGCAGAGTGGAGGTGTCCATCTCCTTCCCTGCCTTCTGCACAACTGAGCTGCAGAGCCCTCCCTTTATACTTCCTGTCTGCCCTGGTACTTCTGGCGAGGGGGTGGGTTTGGCTCCACCCACTAGGGGAGTGTAGTTGTCCTTTGCTGTCCAGTCCGGAGGGAGGCTACTCTGCCTCGCTACACAAGCCCTTATAAAATGTGTCACTTTTTAGCTCTCTGTCATTTTGTGATGTAATTAAATGGGACTTTTTTTCATTTGACTGTTTTTCTTCAGTTCCTATCTGTACTTTATCAACTTCCATCCTCTTCTTCTTATTAGGATATATAGAATCCCCATTAATATACTCCTCTAATGGAAGTCTATGTCCGAACCTTGTGCTCCTCTGTACCTGTTGGCTTTCCTCCAGGCCTTAGTTTAAAAACTCCTCTACAACCTTTTCAATTTTAGATGCTAGCAATCTGGTTTTATTTTGGTTTAGGTGGAGTTCATCCTTCCTGTACCGATTCCTCCTTTTCTAAAAGATTCCCCAGTTCCTAATAAATCTGAACCCCTCCTCCCTACACCATTGTCTCATCCATGCATTGAGACCCTGCAGTTCTTCCTGTCAAACTAGCCCTGCGCGTGGAACTGGAAGCATTTCAGAGAATGAACCATGGAGGTCCTAGATGTCAATCTCTTACCTAACAGCCTAAATTTGACCTCCAGGACCTCTCTCCTACCTTTTCCTAGGTCATTGGTATATACATGTACCATGACCACCCCTCCCTCCCCCCAGGACTGCACATAAGGCTGTCTAGATGTCTTGAGAGATCCACAAACTTCATATCCAGCAGGCAATTCACCATGCATTTTCCCGGTAATCACAAACCCAGCCATCTATGTATGTAATGATCAAATCCACCACTACTGCTATGACTTGTCTCTTCCTAATAACTGGGATTCCCTCCCCCAGAGAGTTATACTCAGTGCGAGAGGAAACTGTGATATCATCTGGAGGGAGGGTCCCAACTATGGGATCATTTCCCTCTGCTCCATATTGATGTTCTCCTTCCCCGAGACTTTCATCCTCCTCAGTAGTACCGAGGCTGTCAGATTGGGGATGTCCCAGAAAGTCTCATCTACGTATCTCTCTGTCTCCCTTAGCTCATCCAGTTCAGCCACTCGGTGTCCGGGGCCTGTACTTGGTCTCTGAGAGCCATGAGCTCCTTGCACCGAATACACACATACTCCATCTGCCTACAAGGCATGTAATTGTACATAGTGTATTCAGTGCAATAAGCTGGATTGCCCCCACAATGATGCTGGACTTCTGCCTGCATTCTTTTTACTTCTGCAGCTTTTTTTGTTGGGTTTTGTCTGTCTGTTTTTTTTTTTTTTTTTTTCCAGGGGGGGGGGGGGGGGGGAAGAATGTTAATCAGGTGTATCTAGCTCTCTAAACTCCCTTGCAAAACTCCCCTGTTAGCTGCTCCTCTTTGCTAGCTTCTCTGGTCGCTTTCGAGATGGGTTTTGAACTTCTGTTCTCCCTGAGTAGCCCCACCACCTGATTAAAGATTAATGGGTGCTAAAAGGCTTACGGATGAAAGCCTCCTTAAGAAGCTCTCAGCCTACCTAGCAGGCCACTAGGCTCAGCACATGGCCACCCAAACAAACAGACCGCAATGTGCAAGCACGCAGACAACAAACTAATCTAAAGGGTCATGTAGTCACTCCTCCTTCAGTTGGAGAACTCCCTTGCAAAATTCCCATTAGCTGCTCCTGTTCACTAGCTGGCATTATGCCTTCCTCCTTTCCTGTCCCCTTTTTGGCAATTTGGATTCCTGAAGCACATAAAGAGAACAATAGCTGTGTTCCCCCAAATACAGCCACTACAATATCCTTGGGTTTCTGTGTAAGAAGGAGGCAGTGCACATGATCAGGGACATATGGCTTTTTGTGTTTAAAAGGGAAAAGAGACAATGAAAAGTGACCACTGTCAAAAGGCCCCTATCTTTGTAGGCCATGTTAAGGAAAAACACATTGATTTGTTTTTTAAAGGGAGGAATGATGGGGGTATTTACTAGTATGAACAGTAGGATCAAGATAGGCCAAGGAATAATTTTGTAAACTGAAACTCATTCAGTGTTTGGTAAATGGAAAAGAATAAAATTAGTGTGAAAAATAGTTTTCATATTTCTAAAGATATTGCAAGTAGGGGAAGTAATAGCGTAGTAGTCTAAACAGTGGGTTTGAATCATCTAGATTCACTGTAAATAAAAGTTCAGATCCTGATAGGGTTGGCTTGGCCCATCATCCTTCCAAGGTAAATTAAAATTAGACCCATGCAGTTTACAGTTTGTAGGTCATTGGATAAAATCTTAAATACAGAGATCTTCCCTTTTCTGCATGGATATGAAAGACCCCTCTGGCTTACTTTTTGTTAGAGTAGAGATTTGTCACAATATTTTTGTTCAGAATTTCCCTTCATCACACAATCTGTTGTTTAGTTAGTGAGCTTACAGCAGTTGTCCTCTTGGCTGCTAACCTCTGCGCTAGAAGCAGCTGTATTTTAGCGATGCAGTAGGGATATAGTTTGGGAAGAGCTTTGGGGTGAAAGGCATACTATAAATGTAAAATAATAATAAATTGTAACAACACATGTCAGGTTGTCTTTAAAACACAACCATACAATTATTAAACTCTTCATTGCAGCTTGGCATTCTTGTTCATTTTTTGTGACATTTGTTTTATCCCCGGTGTTTTGTTTCTTGCATCTACAATATTTGTCTATTCTCTTTAGTAGTGTTACTGTTTTTAAATGTAAATGTTTTGTACAGTATCATAGTCCCATTTGCTTACGGGTTTATGAACTAGTCAAACAGCTAAATCCCTTCTCCAACCCACTTCAGATCAACTGGGACATTGTAAAAATGACTTGAGGGGATCATTTCCTTGTTCAGCATAGCAGCATGAGTGCAAATGGACCCTTGGAGTTGCTTTTCCTTTTCAGACACATCAAGGCAATGAAAACTTCCTACAGAATCTTGCAGTCTGAGTGCATGTCTGATCTTGATTTACAATATTTATCTTTGCAAAGTCAGTGCCTGGGAAGCACTGCTGAGGGGTCATAGTGCTGCCTAATTGTTAAAAAAGCCAAACCATTGGTGGTACTCAGCAGTTGTTTACTAAATGTCTGGAAAAATCTATTCATGTTTAAAAAAGGTTTGTTAATCCTTTGTGCCAGTGGAGATCTTTGTTCTAACTTTATTTGATATAGCAACATGACTTTTTAAAATGCATATTTTTCCCATAAACATACAACAAAATAGAAATGTACAAAAAGAGCAGGTTGGACAAAGCACTTTGTGTTGTGAAAACAATTTTCCTCCTCTTCCTTTTCCTCCTGGGCTAGAATCCAACCTCTAATGTCAGACTCAGCCCAGACTACCAGGATTTTTTTATTCACTCTGAACAATTTACTCATGTAGAGACCATAGAGATTTAACCATTAATTACATATAGGAAGGCCACCATGGATTTCTCAGAATTCAGGTTCTAGTTTCCAGCCCTCCGTCTAGCTTTGTAGGTTCATTTGCAGGAATTAGCATGTTACATTAAATTATTACTGAGCCAGGCAAGAGATCAAGATGTCCTGTGTTTTAAAAATAAAGAAAGAAACATTCCTAGTAGCTGACTGATAATGCAGTTTTAAAGCCTCAGTTTTTTCACCTTGCTATAAAAATGAAGACCATAAGCTCTAGGGATGGGGCAAATATTGAGACAAATTAGCTGACTGAGATCATGAGCCTATTATTTTATCCCCACTAGTATAGAGAGTGAAAGTATTGCAGATGCAATGGTCTTAGTTTTTTGAGAGATGGATACAAGGCCAGGCTGTTCTCAGCATCCCTTCATAACCATCCAAGGTACACCAACATTATGGGAGCCTTTGGAAAACTGACAGGAGGATATGTGTCATGTAGGCAGTGTTCAGAAAGGGCTGAAACTTAGAGGAAAAAAGCTGGGTGAAAAATTAATGATCTCATTTTAATAGTTTACATGGAAGCTCACTAGACTTGGGCTCTGGATTGTGAAGGAGAGAAAATTCCAGAGACAGGGTCAATTCTATTTGGCCTTGGAAAGTTTTACTTTAGGATCTGATCCTCTAGCCTAGTAATTTTAATTGGGTGTGCTGTTATTTATTTCCTCTCTTAGACTCTGGTGTAGAGTTTGTTTATCCTGTTAAATGGTTGCTCTAGTTTCACAAAAGACTCGACAGTTCTTTAGTGATAGGTGGAGTGATTCCCATATAGTACATAATTTGTGAAGGGCTCATGGATCCTTTGTAATGATGGGTGCTATATTATCAGTAACAAAATGGTTACCATCTACAAGTGTTTAAAAAGTGTAGACAGAGAGAAGGGAGCGAAATAATTTAGGGTAGTGTAAGGGAACAGAACTAAAAATATTTGTATTAAGAAAAGTAAATTTGAACTAAATCCCGGGGAAAAATTCTAAACACTGAGATCTAGGAGACTGTGGCACAGTCTGTCAAGGCTGGTGGTAGCGTCCCTGTTATTTGTCATTTAAAATTGAACTAGACAAAGTTATGGGGAACACATTGAGGAAATAAGCTTTCATTGGCTTGGAGGTGGACTAGATGTCCTAACAGGTCTCTTAATCTCCAATTTTGATGACGGTGAAAAGGCTAAATCTAACTTTAGGGTGTAATCTTTACCCAAGACTGGAACCTCATCATTTTGCCACAGGGTGAAATAGAGCCTCAGCCAACTACACCTGTACTTCTCAATTTATTGTGCTCAGAGATCTCAGGAGAGCAGAGAGCTGAGGATAGTAAAACACCTTTTCACTTTAAGTTTTAGTGGTGGTTAAATTTTATCACTCTATTTTACCTGAAGTTTGTAGCTTAATTTTGAACTCAGAATTATTACAAATGAACCTGAAAATAGGATGACCTGAGAATAATATATCCTTCTGCTAATAATGTATCCTTCTGTTAATAATACTGAAGTTCAGTAACTGAATTGTCTTCTATGAAAGTATCAAACAGAAGCTCAATTTGAATGGCTCTTTGACTCATCAGAATAAGAGTCAGATAGTAGTAGAGGGTGTCTCCCTGGATAGTGACCAGATGTCTTCAGTAAATGATAAATTACAGGGTTCCCCTGCTGTTTAGGGGAAATATTAAAACTATATTCTGTTAAAATACAGATCACTCTGCATCTGAATAATGAATTTTTTAAGCTAGACACTTACTTGGAGAATTAGTACAGTTGTCCTAATATTTACTCACAGAAACATCTTTGTATTTCAGAAGTAGATGGAACACCCCTATATCTCCAGATATTGTCATGTGTACATTTGAAGAACGTTGAATTATACTGTTTAATAGAGCAATATAGAATGTTATCCATTTTAAGGCCCAATCCAGCAAACACTCATGCATGTGCTTAACATGTGAGTTGTTCCCTTAAAGTCAAATGCTGGATTGTGGTGTTTATACATCATCCTAGATGTTCATAACCCTTTCCAGACAAAAGGTACAGTCTCTGCCCAAAGAGTTTAGAACCTTGGGACCAGATCCTGCAAAGAGTTATGGCCCTATGCATTTAGTGTTTGGTACAGTGTCGTTTAAATCAATGGGACAACTGACTTCAATTGACAGTGTGTCAGTTTGATAGTTATTTATTATTTGTATTACAGTAGCATCTATAGTCCCCAACTGCGATTGAGTTTTTGTTGTACAAGGCACCTTACAAAGAATAAGTGCCAGTCTCTGCCCCAGATTGTTTGCCATCTAAATAGACAAGACAGACAAAGGGTGGGAGGGGAAACAGAGTCACAGAGAGGTGAAGTGACTTGCTCAAGGTTACATAGCAAGTTAGTGGCAGAGCTGAGAATAATAGAACCCAGGTCTCCTGACTACCAATCCTTTATTCACTAGCTCACACTTCCTTCCTCTCATAATATGAATCCCATTGAATTCTGTGGGACAGCACAAAGGTGACTGGATCATTCCTTAAGCTAGATGTGATACAAAAAGAGACAACAACAGATAAGTGGGTTAGGCAAGGGAGGAGAAAGGTTTAAACTCAATAGAACTGTGATATTATTTGTGTTTATAGGATATGCATCAAAATAATTCCACTGGGTGGTGTTTCCTTAGTTACATTTTTAAAATATTTTAAAATTCTGTGTGTATTAATTTGGCAAAGAAATATGGTTCAGCCTTGGCTAGAGGCTCCCAAGAAGAACGCTGGAATGTGCAGCATGGAAGTATAGCCAAGGAACGTCATACATAAATTATGCGGGACTACAAAAGCAAATATTCAGGTCATACTGACTTTCTGTTCTAGAAATTTCTTGTTTGGTGTATAATTCTGGGTTGCTTTTGGGAAGTGAATATAGTCATTGTCTCTAATCTAGAACATGTTCATATTCAAAATGCAGTCTCTTCAGCAGGTAGAAAAAGTTCTATATCAAATTTGTAGGTGTTTGAAAAAAACAAACATGGAATAATCCTAATAGTCTCAGCTTAAAGTGTTCTTGAAAAGCTGTGTGTCCCTTCACTACACAGGGTAGGAGGAAGTTAACTCTGTGAAGTTAACACTGCGCTTCTCTCCTGCTTAATCCTGCAGAAGTCCCTCTGCCTGCTTTCTGTGAGGTCAGCACTTAGTTGTTGTTAGGTGGGCATGACACAGAGCATCCCTATGGAGGGAGGCACTTGCCCCACCTCTGTGCCCCAACTATTGAGCATTTCCTCACTGAATATAATGCTGACTAGTCAGCATTATCTCTTGTGGATTCTTCCTCCATATGGGTAAACTCCATTTAAAGGTGGGTGGCATCAGAGCAGCCAGTGACAAGGAAGGACTGTGCAGCACAGATCCAGAAATCACTGTACAGTACTGCTATGGAGGAGGGAAGTCAGGGGAGGCCCTGGGATTCTATGCGAGTGGAAATTTCATGATGTGGAGGAGTATTCCCCATTGATCTAAGGAAATCAATGGACTTTAGTGGGCCTTCACTTCTATTCATTCTGTTATGGTGAGATGGGCATGAGGAGGTAAACGCCACCCTATTGTCAAAATTTTTTGCAAGAAACAAAGTGAGTTGAAACTAAGGTTTTTTTTCAACCCCTAGCAAAGTGCTTCCCATTTAGGGAATGATTTGTTTACAAGAACTCAGCTAAGAGAATCAGAAAGTAACCAATATTCCTACTGTAAATACAAATAGTTACACTTAGTGCTTTTTATGTTTACGAATCTTCAAGGCCATCAATTGAAAAGCATGAAGGACAGAAGAAAAATAGTTTGCAGTGTTGTTAGAGCCATGTTAGTCCCAGGATATTAGAGAGACAAGGTGGGTTAGGTAATATCTTTTATTGGACCAGCTTCTGTTGGTGATAGTGATGGGCTTTAGAGCGATACAGAACTCTTCTTCAGTTCTTGAGGAGAATTAGCCCAGTTTTGTTGGGGCCATCCCATGAAATTTGCATCTGTTAGGTTGGATTTGTTCCTCTAGGAAAGGAAAATATCATCCTGTGTGTTTGGACTATGAGTAACATGATAGGGCCAAAAGTCTGTTATTAGTAATAGTTTGCTTAGCAGATGAAGTGAATCTTTGCAGCCACATCTCCCTCTTTGAATCCAAAAAGCACATTGGAGAATTGCCTAGTTCTTCGAGAGTTTGCTCATGTCTATTCCATGTTAGGCGTGTGCGCATGCCATGTGCACCATCGCCGGAGATTTTTCCCTTAGTGGTATCCGTAGGACCGGCTAGTGCCCCCTGTGCCTTTATGTGCCAATATAAGGGGTGCCCCAGGTCCCGCGCCCTTCCAGTTCCTTCTTATCGCCCATGACAGTTGCTGGAACAGCCTTCTCTGCCTTGCGTTTGCAAGCCTTCTCCAATGATTTACGTAACTGTGTTTAGTAAATAGCCAATGGGAGGGCTAGAACTTTTTAAAATTGAGGGAAAAACCTTCCCTTTGTCTGTTGTTGTTTTTCTCTGGAGAGAGGGGAAAAGCGAGCAGTTATGCTGTAAGAAGCTTAAGGCAGATATGAAAAACCGTCAAATCATACCTAGAAATTGCTTACCTGGAACCCCAGATATGTAAGTAAATAGAGAATGTCTAGAAAGATGTGATTAGGTTTATTTCTGTTTATCTCTTATTGGCTTGTGGACTCCTCTGTGCTAACCCCAAATGCTTTTTGTTTTGCTTGTAACCTTTAAGATGGACTTCAAGAAGTCCATCTTAAAGGTTGATGTTTACATTTTGTAAGTGGGTTTTTTAAATCTAGCAAAAGCCTAAGTTCCAGATGTATTTTCTTTCTTTTTGTTTTTAATAAAATTTACCTTTTTTAAGAACAGGATTGAATTTTTGGTGTCCTAAGAGGTTTGTGCATATGTTGTTAAATTAGCTGGTGGCAACAGCTGATTTTCTTTGTTTTTCTTTCTCAGCTCTTCCCCAAAGGGGGGGTGAAAGGGCTTGAGGGTATCCCACAGGAAGGAATTCCCACGTGCGCCTTTCTGGTTTCAAAGGGTTTTTTTGCATTTGGGTGGTGGCAGCATCCAAAGTCAGAGAGAAAATGTAATCTTGGGAGTTTAATGCAAGCCTGGAGTGGCCAGTATTAATTTTTAGAATCCTTGCGGGCTCCCGCCTTCTACACTCGAAGTCCCAGAGTGAGGAATCAGCCTTGACAACACATGACGGCATGGTTGCTGCATGGCTAAATCCCAAGGAGAGGGCATTCCAGGTCCAGCAGGTTTTCCTAGGTAGCAGAAAACCCTCTACCATGGCCACCTATCTGGCCAAGTGGAAACGCTTCACTTGCTGGACACCCAAGTGGGGCCTTTGCCTGGTGCAGGTGTCCATGCAGTCCATCTTAGAGTATCTCCTTCACCTGAAGCACCAAGGTCTGCTACTGTCTTCAGTTAAGGTCCACTTGGCAGCTATCTGTGTTCTATCACCCGATCTAAGGCAGATCTTCGTCCAGAAGCTGATGAACAGATTCATTAAAGGGTTGGAGAGGCTCTACCCACAGGTTTGTGACCCAGTCCCGCCTTGGGATTTAAGCCTGGTCCTGTCCAGGCTCACGGGGCCACCTTTCGAGCCCTTGGCATCTTGCTCCCTGCTGCTCCTCTTGTGGAAGGTTGCTTTCCTGGTAGCAATCACTTTAGCCAGAAGTGTTTGAGATCTTCAAGCTTTGACCTCGGAACCTTCCTATACTGTTTTCTTCAAACATAAGGTCCAACTGCGTCCCAACGTAGCCTTTCTACCCAAAGTGGTGTTGCAGTTTCATATCAATCAAGACATCTTTCTGCCTGTCTTTTTCCTGAAACTGCACAAAACAGAAGAATGGTGTCTGCATTCTCTACCTGTTTATATTGGCAGGACAAAACCCTTCCACAAATCGACGCAACTCTTTGTCACTGTCACAGATAAAATGAAAGGTCTCCCGGTGTCATCCCAGAGGATCTTGTCCTGGATCGTGGCCAGTATCCAGATCTGCTATGAACAGCTGAAGGCCCCACCTCTGGCCATCGTGAAGATCCAGTCTATGAAATTGCAAGCATCTTCAGCAGTATTCCTGGTGCAAATACCAATGCAGGACATCTGCAGGGCAGTGATATGGTCATCAATCCACAAGTTCATGTCACATTATTTGATCACCCAACAGGCCACAGATGATGCCAGTTTTGAGAGAGCTGTGTTACAATCGGCATGCCCCTGAACTCCTAACTCACCTCCAGGGATACTGCTTGTGAGTCACCTAACGTGGAAGCAAGATGAGCAAGCACTTGAAGAAGAAAAAACAGTTACCTAACTTTTTTGTAACTGTTTGTTCTTTGAGATGTGTTGCTCATGTACATTCCATGACCCACCCTCCTATCCCGCCATCAGAGTTGACGCCAAGAAGGAAATAGAAGGGTGCGGGGCCGGTGGCGCCCCTTATACCGGTGCATGAGTGCAGGCCTTCAAGAGATGCTAGGACCGGCCCTCCAGATACCACTAGTGGGAAATCTCTGGCAATGCTGCACATGGCGTGCGCACACACCTAACATGGAATGGACATGAGCAACACATCTCGAAGAACAGCTGTTACGAACAGTAAATAACTGTTTTATCCTAGGTGACAGCTGTTTGAAGTGTGTGCAGGGCTTTGATGCAAGATACAATAAAATGAATACATAGACGAGAAATACCCGATAACAGTTACATAAGAGTTGTGGTTCCTCTAAATAGTTATGATACACAATACATGGTACAGCTTGCCACCAAATGCAACATATTTTGAAGGTGGCATAGATACAGTTGGATCAGTTTCCAGCTTGGAAAACCAGGATATGATGTTTGCACTGGTGTCAAGGGACCAGCCCTAGAGGTGATGAGGAGCTGCCATCTGCCCTGTCATTGAGAAAATTATAGGAACACTTTTAGACATGATTTTGTGTTAATGTAAAAGGGGAGTTTGTCAACTTGAATATGTGAAACACCTGTACTGCTCATGCCCAAGTCCTCCATGTCAAATCTCTTAATAAATTACACCCTAATCATTGAAAAATTATGTTTGAAGAAATTCTCAAAGTTTATTCAACAGCCAAATACCTCAGAGTTCAAAACTAGAGGCATACATCTAATTTTAAAATGTAAATCCTTTTGAAAATATTGTTTATTTTCCAATATTGGAGTCATCCTACTACTCCTGTCCCCATCCGAAAGCTACTTTTTGCTTAGAAGTCCTCATTTTAAATTAGACCATGTCTAAGCTAGAGTTAAGTCTACTTAAGTTACGTCAACGATCATAAACCACTGTAATTACAATGCTTGTGCATGTTCACACAATGTTCCTTATGTCAACAGAGCACATCCACAATCAGTGCTTTAGCATCGACAGAGAGAGCAGTGCACCGAGGGTAGCTAACCCACTGTACAAATCATGACCTTTTGCTGCTAGGAGTTCTGGTAATGGATTGCAGTTCATCATGGGGGCGGAAGTGCTCCGCCGGTATGTAGGAGCTGGCAATCCAGGGCACATCTGCAGAAGCAAAAGAAACAATACACAGAGTTAATATTGTGAGTGCACTCACAGCCTTTAATCATAAAAATTACATTTACCTCTTTCTTACTTTCCCTTGACAAGCACGGAGCACAGTGAGAGCCCTAAACATGGTGAGTTTGGCTCAGGCAGGAAAGGTGCAAGATGGGACAGAGGGCCTGGGTGATTTCAGAAGGGGATCACAACAAGCATCTAGTGACACTATTCTGAATACTTGCACTGTTTTCCATAGGTGGGGATGATCGAAGCTGATATCTCATTACTGAGGATAAACAAGGATGCAAGGGTGCATCTCTGTGTGCATGTTGCTTCAGATCGGGTCCATATGCTGCTCATCTGTGTGCTACTTTGATTCCTGCAGAAGTAATTGCCGATTAGCACAGCAATGTTTCCTACAGCAGGGAAGAAAAGGCCAATGGGGGCTGCGGGAAGCAGCGCGGGCCAAGGCATGTGCTGGCCGCCGCTTCCTGCAGCCCCCATTGGCCTGGAACGGCGAACCACGGCCAGTCGGACCTGTGATTGGCTGAACCTGCGGATACTGCAGGTAAACAAACCATCCCGGCCCACCAGCGGATTTCCCTGATGGGCCCCGTGCCAAAGGTTGCCAATCCCTGGTATAGTCGATTTCACCATTTTACTACTATAGTTAGTAGTGTCCATTTGTTGTGGGCCTTTCACACAGCTGCAAGGGAGAGAAAAATATTCTAAATAGGAAAATGTAATTCTAAAACCACAAAAATTGAGAAACACAATAAACTTGACATTTAGATTTCAAGTTCACTGTGTTTCTCTATTTTGTTCAACCATACTGTGCATATGGTTTCAATGTCAGCCAGTCTTACTGATATCCAATTTTACTGACAGGAAGTCAGCTATAATTTTTACACAGTTGTATTGTAATACTGTGTTCTGGATCTCCTATATGCTAATTTGCACACTCTTTTGTGCCAGTTTTCTTTTTCCTAGCTTCTTGAATATGTTTATCTACATTCACCCTCTCCAGTCTTCTATGAGCAATTCTGGCATGGTTTTCACATTTTCAAAACCACATGTCACTTGATTTTCTTGGATTTTTCACTTTCATTTGATAAAGATGTTTTTACTGGAATATGTTGTCTATTTTTCTTTCTGTCCCTTGAAGATGTCCAAAGGAGCTATGATTGTGGTTTAAGGCAACCTGCCGACAAAAATATATGTTAATACTGTAATGAAGGGTGCAACTACTGTACAATGCTGATGCAAGTTAACTTCATTTCAACCCCAACATCATGTAGTGGGTGTATTTCAGATGTTTTCGATGATAATAAAGGCATATAGTCCTCTGATCACATAGAAAGATTAAATACATTCATCTTAGTATTGTTTGATAACATCAGTGGCAATTGATATCTAGTCTTACAAACTGATTTGCTAATTGGTTCAGCTGTTGAGTCAATACAAATAACCATTCTTATTAGGTTTCCTGATACAATAATTAAAAATTCTTGATGTGTCCTTTCTGCTCACTGGCATCCTAATGTAAAAAGAAATCGCTTTGATATCAACACATACAGCAAGATCCGTTCCTGGATCCTGATCTCTTACCTTTGTTGAAGACAAATGAGCAGCATCTCTGTTCCTGCAAATACTGGAGGCCCTTGTGTCTTGTCTATGTGTCTCTGGATATGTCTACACTGCAGTTAAAAACGTGCAGCTGGCCCGTGCCAGCTTACTCGGTCTTGTGGGGCGTGAGCTAAGGAGCTGTTTAACTGCTGTGTAGATGTTCAGGCTGGGGCTGCAGCATGAGCTCTGGGACCCTCCTACCTTGCAAAGTCCAAGAGCCCGGGCTCCAGCCCAAGTCCAAATATCTGCACTGCAATTACGCAGCCCCGTAACCTGAGTCCTGCAAGCTCAAGTCTGCTGGCGTGGGCCAGCCTTGGGTTTTTAATTGCAATGTAGACATACCTTCTGGGGTTTGGCCATGCCCTTTCCACCCTTTCACTAGATTCTTTGACTCTGGAAGTGTAAACAAAATGGCAGTTCACTGTGCCTTCTTTCTTTATTTTCTTTTAAATCTCTTTCCACCCTTCCTTGTGCTTACACATGTGCGCTCACACATATTCTTTCCTTTCTCCTTGGGGCCAAAATTTCTGGAGCTCTCTCCCAACAGGGGCCACTCAGCCAAGCACGTTCTCACTGTGTCACATCCCTTACCTGATCATGGAACATGACATTCTCAACCCATAGACCCTCCCTCTGCCAGCAGACAGTCTCCACATCAGCTGAGACACCTCTCAGTGGATCAGATTTCTTCAGCACTTATGGCTTAACGGGGTAGACCATCTTTACCTTCCGGGATACTATAAGGGTAAATCCCCCAAGGCTCCTAGTCCAATCTATCCCAAAGGAAAAAGCTTCAGACTCCCTTCCCATGTACTTAAGTGGGTAACAGTCTCTTGGCAAGAACTCATCTCATGCCTCCGTGTTAAAAAATGTCATAAATGTTGACTCATCCAAACCTCCAGTAGGTGACTTTTATGTTCCTTAAAGCAGCATCTCTATCCAAATCAGTGTTCCCTACTTGGAATCTACCTACAACACTACAAGCCTTCGTGAGTAAGGTTAAAATTTTGTCACTGGTATTTTTAGTAAAAATTACAGACAGACCACGGGCAATAAACAGAAATTCATAGAAGCCTGCGACCTGTCTGTGACTTTTATTAAAAATACTCGGGGGAGGAGACTAACAGTGGAGCCTCACCGGGGGCTGACTGCCAGCTGCTGCTCCTGCTCCAGGGGCTGCCCCAGCTGCTGCTCTGCCCCAGCTACTGTCCCAGCCTCGGCCACTGTTCCTGCTCCGGGGATTGACCCAGTCTCAGGCCACTGCTCCAGCCCCACCACTGTGGCATGCTGATGCCACAGATATCATGGAAGTCACGGAATCTGTGACAGTATCGTATCCTTATTCATGATCTATCTTGTTAAACCAAGAATATCCAGCTCCCTGTATCTCCTTTCCATAAAAATACGCTTACTGGTCACAATCACATTAGCAAAGAGAGTCTTTGAAATCTCTGTTCTTAATAATACTTAGCTCTTACATAGTAAATTTTCCAGAAGAACAAGATACGTTTGAATCATTCATAGCCAACGTTAACTCTTCCTTTTGTACCTCAGAGGAGGATAAATTCTTCCTTCCTTTACCCCAAAACTTTGTTTCTTTCAATTTTAACTTCATGGGCCTGAAACCATCCAAATACCACATAGTTAGGATCAAGTGCTGCATCACTTGAGCATATTGAGCTGCAAATAATCAGATTCCAGAAAGGACGGGAGCCCACCCAGTGTGACACGACAGCCTCCTGGGCAGAGAGGGCATCCCTGACCATCCGGCCACCTGTTCATCTATCAACCCTTTTATAAAGCACTACATCTTGAATTTCATTCCTCTGAGAAAAATATCCTTCAGAAGGATAGTGCTCCAACAGTAGTCCCAAAATAGATTAATTCTACCAATTTTAGGGATGGAGCTACATTTTCCTCTGCCTTACTTATTTCTCCTCAGAACTAATTTTTCCATGCTGCTTCCTACCTCCCAGTTGTTCGAGATTGGAAGACAAAAACAGAACCAAAATTGAAAATTTGTTACTTGATTATTTCCTTTCTGGACTGACCTCTCCTCACTCCTTCTCCACCTGAAACAAATTGTGTGTGTGTGTGTGTGTGTGTGTGTGTGTGTGTGTGTGTGTGTGTGTGTGTGTGTGTGGCTTCTTTAGTCTCTGTGTATAAAGATAGCACAGTTAGCACTTAATTTATAAATGACGCTTAATCTACTAATAAAGAATTAAGTGTTTCCTTACAATTTTGGAAACATTGATCTCGCACAGGGGCAGAAGAGGGCATAGCCAAACCCCAGAGCCTGCATGGATGAGTCTGAACTGCTCCAGTATTTGCTAGATGATAAGCACAGCTCGTTTGTCTTGGACTAGAAGAGGGGTCAGTCCCAGAAAGGAAATCATGAGGAAACAAATATTCCATTGCATATGTTATCAGTGTACTAATAGTAGATAATATCACGGGAACATCCCACAACAAATTTAGAAAGTTAAATGTCAAAGGTGGGTCACAAATGTTTTTCTTTTCCAAGATCATCATCTCCAGTAGATGTTTATGGTGTCCTGGGGGGTACTGATTTTTAGGGTGTCTTGTTTTATAAAGTGTTCTGGTTTGATCTGTATAGGATGATAAAGTGAAGCTGTGTGGATTTTTCCCAGATAAATGGTAGTGCATGAGACACCCAATAATACAGACAGAAAAACCTCCTAGGCACCTTATACAATTATAATTCCAAAAAACTCAAACCCCTGTTAAAACCAGTTAAGTTTGCTAAATGATAACAATGTAGTTATCCATCACATCATTTATAAAATCCAAGCACTTGAAGCAGCAAATAAATAGTTACGGTAATCATAAATATTGCACAGTCCACATAATGACTTAGTAATATTATTTAGTAATAAAGAAATGCATATTCCAGCACAGCACAACAAACATGGATCGATGGACTTTTGGTTTATTTTATATT
Source organism: Trachemys scripta elegans (assembly GCF_013100865.1). Classification (NCBI taxonomy): domain Eukaryota; kingdom Metazoa; phylum Chordata; order Testudines; family Emydidae; genus Trachemys; species Trachemys scripta. The sequence goes on from NC_048301.1 coordinate 38,143,134, forward strand.
TTATGTTTTGTTTTTTCATTATCTAAACATTACTTTCTTAAGGTTACTCTTAAGTGGGAAATTTAATTTTACTTATTTATCACTAGACAGGATTTTCAGGTAAAGCCCTTAAGTGTTTTTGTTGATCAAAATTAGAATGGCTCTTGTGCGAATCTACCTCATACAAAGCACAGCCGAAAAGATACACATTCCTGAAATATCAGAGGGGTAGCCGTGTTAGTCTGAATCTGTAAAAAGCAACAGAGGGTCCTGTGGCACCTTTAAGACTAACAGAAGTATTGGGAGCATAAGCTTTCGTGGGTAAGAACCTCACTTCTTCAGATGCAAGTCAGATGTCTTGCATCTGAAGAAGTGAGGTTCTTACCCACGAAAGCTTATGCTCC